>NC_092769.1:77526764-77871764 GCF_047496795.1 Chiloscyllium punctatum
GTTAGGGTTGGTTTTATGTTGGTTTGAGCATGGGGTTAGTGTTAGGGTTAGGGTTAGGTTCAGTGTTAGGGTTAGGGTTTGGTTAGTGTTAGGGTTAGGGTTAGGGTTAGGGTTAGGGATAGAGTTAGGGTTATGGTTAGGGTTAGCATAGATGTGATAGGGTTAGTGTTAGGGTTAGGGTTAGGGTTAGGGTTAGGGATAGGGTTAGGGTTAGGCTGCGATAGGGTTAGGGTTAGGGTTAGGGTTAGGGTTAGGGTTAGGGTTAGGGTTAGGGTTATGGTTAGGGTTAGGGTTAGGGTTAGGGTTAGGGATAGGGATAGGGTTAGGGTTAGGCTGCGATAGGGTTAGGGTTAGGGTTAGGGTTAGGGTTAGGGTTAGGGTTAGGGTTAGGGTTATGGTTAGGGTTAGGGTTAGGGTTAGGGTTAGGGATAGGGTTAGGGTTAGGGTTAGGGTTAGGGTTAGGGTTAGGGTTAGGCTTAGCATAGATGTTATAGGGTTAGGGTTAGGGTGCGATAGGGTTAGGGTTAGATTCAGAGTTAGGGTTAGGGTTAGGGTTAGGATTAGGTTCAGGGTTAGGGTTAGTATTAGGCTGCGATAGGGTTAGGGTTATTGTTAGGGTTAGCGTAGATGTGTGGCTGGGATTAGGTTTGGGTTAGGGTTAGAGTTAGGGTTAGGGTTAGCGTAGATGTGGGGCCGGGATTATGTTTGGGTTAGGGTTAGGATTAGGGTTAGGGGTTAGCGTAGATGTGGGGCCGGGATTAGGTTAGGGTTAGGGTTAGGTTCAGGGTCAGGATTAGGTTCCACTTGAGGGTTAGAGTTAGGGTTAGGTTGGGGGGGTGTGTGGTGGAGGGTTAGGGTTAGGGTTAGGGTTAGGGTTAGGGTTAGGGTTAGGGTTAGGGTTAGGGTTAGGGTTAGGGTTAGGGTTAGGGTTGGAGTTAGGGTTAGGGTGGGGGTGTGTGGTGGAGGTTGTTTTGATTAATTGGGTTAGGGTTAGGGTTAGGGTTAGGGTTAGGGTTAGGGTTAGGGTTAGGGTTAGGGTTAGGGTTAGGGTTAGGGTTAGGGTTGGAGTTAGGGTTAGGGTGGGGGTGTGTGGTGGAGGTTGTTTTGATTAATTGAGGTGGCGATAGGGTTAGGGTTAGGGTTAGGGTTAGGGTTAGGGTTAGGGTTAGGGTTAGCGTAGATGTGTGGCTGGGATTAGGTTTGGGTTAGGGTTAGAGTTAGGGTTAGGGTTAGCGTAGATGTGGGGCCGGGATTATGTTTGGGTTAGGGTTAGGATTAGGGTTAGGGTTAGCGTAGATGTGGGGCCGGGATTAGGTTAGGGTTAGGGTTAGGTTCAGGGTCAGGATTAGGTTCCACTTGAGGGTTAGAGTTGGGGTTAGGGTGGGGGGTGTGTGGTGGAGGGTTAGGGTTAGGGTTAGGGTTAGGGTTAGGGTTAGGGTTAGGGTTAGGGTTAGGGTTAGGGTTAGGGTTGGAGTTAGGGTTAGGGTGGGGGTGTGTGGTGGAGGTTGTTTTGATTAATTGAGGTGGCCTACCATTGGATAGTATGTTCCCTATCCCTGCAGTGCCATACTCTGAGTGGGAGGATTTGGGGCTGAGAGAATGGTCCAATGCTATCGACTGGGTGTGGAACCTGCACCTTCACACTGGTGACTTGTACAGAGATATCTCCTTGTGGGGGGGTGTTGGACAAAGATCATGTCCATGATAAATCTGGCATCAGTCAGAGAGACCGAGAGAAGACTGGGAGAGACGTAGCTCCAGGGAGCTCTCCGATCCTGCCCTTGTGAGGTGTTCCCAGTAACCAATGATGCAGGATGGAAAAGGTGTCACTGGGATCTCAGAAGACAGTTTATTGGGATACCAACAAATCACAGGGAGAAGTCTTTTTTTACCTGAATTGGCCTGAAATAGGTGGTACAACAGTTGGGGGAAACCCATGATATCGAGAGAGACCTGAGGCCTACGTGGTCAGGCTGTGCAGTGCGGTTACCATGGTGACCCATGCCCTATGATCTGTCTTTCAGAAACCTCAGCCAAGGAGGGCCTCCTGCTTTGGTGTCAGCGCAAGACAGCTCCTTACCGTAACGTCAACGTACAGAATTTCCACATCAGGTAAGGGGCACCGGTACTGGTATGGGCATGGGGTGGGGGTGGGTTGGGGGGGGTGGGATAGGGATGCCACCCATCTTCCACAGCACACCACACCCAACACCTCCCCCCAATCCCACACTCTATCCCAACCTTACTCCCCAAAACCACATCACATTCCCAAACCCACAACCCAACGCCAAATCTCTTCACATACCCCAACCCACATCCCAGCCCCATCCCAAACCCACATCCCAAACCCCATCACATACCTCAACCCAAAACCCAATCCCCATCCCATTCCCCAACCCACACCCCATTCCCCAACTCATACCCCATCCCCATCACCTACCCCCAACCCAAACCCCATCACATATCCAACTCACACCTCATCCCATTCCCCAACCCACACCCCATTCCCCATCCCATTCCCCAACCCACATCCCATCCCATCCCAAACCCACATCCCAAACCCCATCACATACCTCAACCCAAAACCCAATCCCCATCCCATTCCCCAACCCACAGCCCATTCCCCAACTCATACCCCATCCCCATCCCCATCACCTACCCCCAACCCAAACCCCATCACATATCCAACTCACACCTCATCCCATTCCCCAACCCACACCCCATTCCCATCCCATTCCCCCCCCCCCAACCCACACCCCATCCTCCATGATAGGGAGTGGGGTCGTGAGGAAACAGGGGAGTGATGGAGATGTGAAGAGGGTGGGAGTGAGGGAATGAGGAGTGAGGATGGCAGCAAGGGAGAGGGTCGAGGTGAGGGCGTGTGGGACAGGGGAGTGAGGGTGGGGGGAATGAAGCAGGGGAGAATTGTGGGAATGGGTGTGAATGAGGGAGCTGAGGAGAGGCTGAGGGAGATGGGGATAGGGTTGGTCAGTGTATTAAGGAACTTCCTCACGAGGGGCGTCCGTTTGGAAACGTCCTGCTCCACCTTTCTACTTTCCTGTGACTAAACTGCCTTCATTTTCTCTCTCTCTCTCTCTCTGTCTCTCCCTCTCCGTCTCTGTCTCGGTCTGTCTCTCGGAAGCTGGAAGGATGGCCTCGCGTTGTGCGCTCTCATCCACAGACACAGGCCTGACCTCATCGATTACTCTAAACTCAGAAAGGTCCTCCATTTCCTTCTCCATCTGCTTCACTCGAGTGAACCGTGACCCAACGGCCAAACACATCAATGGAGTCTCGTCCCAACGGCCAAACACATCAATGGAGTCTCGTCAAGGAGATAGGGAGGGTATAGAGAAGGAAGGAGGGAGAGAGGAGAGGATAGAGAGAGAGAGAGAGAGTGTGGGGGGGAATGATAGAGACACGGGGGGGGGGGATAGAGAGAGGGAAGGATGCATAGATCGATGGATAGAGAGATGAACAGATAGAGACAGAAGGATAGACATTCAATGGATAGAAATAACAAGAGGGAAAAGTGGAAGGATAGAAAGATTGCAAGGATAGAGAGATCAAAGGATAGAGAGATGGTGGATCAATGGATAGAGAGATGGATGGATCAATGGATAGAGAGATGGGTGGAGAGGTGGTTTGATGACTAGAGAGATGGATGGATGGAAGGGTAGAGAGATTCCCATCGGGTCAGGGACATGATGGGCTAGGATCAGCCTGATCAGAGAGCCAGGTTAGAGGGGCTGAATGGCCTGCTCCTTTCCTCCCGGTGAGCCTTTGTATTCCTGGGTTGGCCTTGATCCTCTGGAAGATTCTAGAAGGGCTGGGTGGGGTCAGACCTGAGCACAAACCTCCCAAGGGATTCCCTCCTGTGGAGGGGGTGTGAAGTGGGGTGGGATGGGGGGGGAGGGAGTCACGCTGGTAGTGAGCTGTGCTCAGGTGGATATCACGGAAGGATTTGGTAAGGCCTGGGGAGGGAGGCTCTCACTTCTCTCTCATCATCCCCTTCCACACTCACTCTCTCTGTCTCTCTCTCTGTCTCCCAGGATGATCCCATTGGAAACTTAAACCAGGCTTTTGAAGTCGCTGAAAAATACCTGGATATTCCCAAAATGTTGGACGCTGAAGGTGATGACTCTCTCCATCCCCCCTCCCTCTCTCTGTCCATCTCCATCCCCCTCCCTCTCTCTCTCCATCTCCATCCCCCTCCCCCTCTCTCTCCATCTCCATCCCCCTCCCCCCTCTCTCTCCATCTCCATCCCCCTCCCTCTCTCTCTCCCATCTCCATCCCCCTCCCTCTCTCTCTCCATCTCCATCCCCCTCCCCCTCTCTCTCCATCTCCATCCCCCTCCCCCTCTCTCTCCATCTCCATCCCCCTCCCTCTCTCTCTCCATCTCCATCCCCCTCCCCCCCTCTCTCCATCTCCATCCCCCTCCCTCTCTCTCTCCATCTCCATCCCCCTCTCTCTCCATCTCCATCCCCCTCCCTCTCTCTCTCCATCTCCATCCCCCTCCCTCTCTCTCTCCATCTCCATCCCCCTCCCTCTCTCCATCTCCATCCCCCTCCCTCTCTCTCTCCATCTCCATCCCCTTCCTCTCTCTCTCCATCTCCATCCCCCTCTCTCTCTCCATCTCCATCTCCCTCCCTCTCTCTCTTCATCAATTTATATCTTCTTTTCTATCTCCATTATCTATCTCGTTCCCTCTTTCTCCATCTCCCTCCCTCTACCTCCATCTCCCTCCCTACCTCTCTCTCCATCTCCCTCTCTCTCTCTCTCCATCTCCCTCCCTACCCCTCTCTCCATCTCCCTCCCTCTACCTCCATCTCCCTCCCTACCCCTCTCTCCATCTCCCTCCCTACCCCTCTCTCCATCTCCCTCCCTCTACCTCCATCTCCTACCTCTCTCTCCATCTCCCTCCCTACCTCAGTCTCCATCTCCCTCCCTCTACCTCCATCTCCCTCTCTCTCTCTCTCCATCTCCCTCCCTACCTCAGTCTCCATCTCCCTCCCTCTACCTCCATCTTCTCTCTCTCTCTCTCTCTCTCTCCATCTCCCTCCCTACCTCAGTCTCCATCTCCTCCCTCTACCTCCATCTCCCTCTCTCTCTCTCTCCATCTCCCTCCCTCTATATCTCCATCTCCCTCCCTACCTCTCTCGCCATCTCCCTCCCTCTACCTCCATCTCCTTCCCTCTCTCTCTCTCTCCATCTCCCTCTATATCTCCATCTCCTTCCCTCTCTCTCGCTCTCTCCATCTCCCTCTATATCTCCATCTCCAGTCCTGCTCCCTTGCTCTTTTCCCAATCCCTCTCTCTGTTTATCCAGTCCCTCTCTCTCTTTCTTCAATCCTCCCCCCCTCGATCTCCACCTCCTTCCATCTCTCTGTCTTCACCCCCTCCCTCTCTCTGTCTCTCTATCTCAGCAGTGGGCGGTATGAACATACCAAAGGAGCCACTCGGCCCCCTCAGTCTGATCCTCCTATCCACTGAGATCGTGGCTGGTCTGATTAAACCCAATTTCCTCCCCTTCCCCCCCCAAAACGATCCTCTCAAATTGGCCTTGCTGTATCCAGTGACACTGACTGTCCCCCAATCTCCGGGAAGGGGGGGGGAGGTGGAAGAATTCCACAGACTCATCCTCATCTCCGTCTACAACGGGAGATACCTCATCCTCAGAGTGTACCCCCCCCCCCCACGAGGGGGAACCATCCCCTCTCCGCGTCATCACCCCACCGCGGTCAGGACCTTCCCACCTCAGGATGGTCACCAGGACATTCCCTGGGGGACTCCGACCGCTCCCACCGTTCCCGAAGTACCCCAGGAAGCAGCCGAGTGACCATCCCGTGAGCTGTCTCTGGGGTTGGGGGGTCCGTTCCTTCTGCAAACACAGAGGTGGGAACGCCACGCGAAACAGCCTCAGATGTGGCCCCACCCACGGCCTGGACAATGGGGCCCTCTCTGTCCCTATCCCGTTCCCCTGGCAACAATGACCCCCCACCCTCAGCTTCCCGGTCACTCCCTGAGGGTGCTGACCAACGATCCGGGACCTCGTGGAGAATCCCAGCTCGTCCTGTTCCCAAGGGACGTGGCGCTTGGAGGGTGGGCTGTTGGGGGTGGGGGGAGCGAGAAAGGTGGGTGAGGACTGTGATCTCTACAACGGGCTTCCTCTAACGTTCACTCTATCTCTCTGCACCCCCCCCCCCTCTCTCTGCGTCCCTCCCGACTCCCCTCAGACATTGTTAACACACCAAAGCCGGACGAGAAAGCCATAATGACCTACGTCTCGTGTTTCTATCACGCCTTCGCTGGAGCAGAGCAGGTACGGTCCAAAAGAACATACCAGCTGCTTCTGACTGATCGCTGCTGGGAGACAGAGATTGGCCTCAGGGCCCCAGGGAGGACGGCCACCCAAACTAACTCTCCTCCCGATAGCAGCCCGATATCTTTCACATTCTCCGACAGGGCCCGCTCCCTCAGCACTGACCCTCCGACAGTGCCCGCTCCCTCAGCACTGACCCTCCGACACCACCCGCTCCCTCAGCACTGACCCTCCGACAGTGCCCGCTCCCTCAGCACTGACCCTCCGACACCACCCGCTCCCTCAGCACTGACCCTCCGACAGTGCCCGCTCCCTCAGCACTGAACCTCCGACAC
Source organism: Chiloscyllium punctatum (assembly GCF_047496795.1). Classification (NCBI taxonomy): domain Eukaryota; kingdom Metazoa; phylum Chordata; class Chondrichthyes; order Orectolobiformes; family Hemiscylliidae; genus Chiloscyllium; species Chiloscyllium punctatum. Next base: position 77,533,422 of record NC_092769.1, read on the forward strand.
CGCCCGCTCCCTCAGCACTGACCCTCCGACACCGCCCGCTCCCTCAGCACTGACCCTCCGACAGTGCCCGCTCCCTCAGCACTGACCCTCCGACACCGCCCGCTCCCTCAGCACTGACCCTCCGACAGTGCCCACTCCCTCAGTACTGACCCTCCGACACCGCCCGCTCCCTCAGCACTGACCCTCCAACAGTGCGGCACTCCCTCAGCACTGACTCTCCAACAGTGCCCGCTCCCTCAGCACTGACCCTCCGACAGTGCCCGCTCCCTCAGCACTGACCCTCTGACAGTGCCCCACTCCGTCAGCACTGACCCTCCGACAGTGCCCGCTCCCTCAGCACTGACCCTCCGACAGTGCTCACTCCCTCAGTACTGACCCTCCGACAGTGCCCACTGCCTCAGCACTGACCCTCCGACAGTGCTCACTCCCTCAGTACTGACCCTCCGACAGTGCCCACTCCCTCAGCACTGACCCTCCAACAGTGCCCCCTCCCTCAGCGCTGACCCTCCGACAGTGCCCACACCCTCAGCACTGACCCTCCGACAGTGCGGCGCTCCCTCAGTACTGACCCTCCGACAGTGCTCACTCCCTCAGCACTGACCCTCCCACAGTGCGGCGCTCCCTCAGCACTGACCCTCCCACAGTGCGGCACTCCCTCAGCACTGACCCTCCGACAGTGCCCACTCCCTCAGCACTGACCCTCCGACAGTGCGGCGCTCCCTCAGCACTGACCCTCCGACAGTGCGGCACTCCCTCAGCACTGACCCTCCGACAGTGCGGCACTCCCTCAGCACTGACCCTCCGACAGTGCCCGCTCCCTCAGCACTGACCCTCCGACAGTGCCCGCTCCCTCAGCACTGACCCTCTGACAGTGCCCCACTCCCTCAGCACTGACCCTCCGACAGTGCCCACTCCCTCAGCACTGACCCTCCGACAGTGCGGCGCTCCCTCAGCACTGACCCTCCGACAGTGCTCACTCCCTCAGTACTGACCCTCCGACAGTGCCCACTCCCTCAGCACTGACCCTCCGACAGTGCTCACTCCCTCAGTACTGACCCTCCGACAGTGCCCACTGCCTCAGCACTGACCCTCCGACAGTGCTCACTCCCTCAGTACTGACCCTCCCACAGTGCCCATTGCCTCAGCACTGACCCTCCAAGAGTGCCTGCTCCCTCAGTACTGACCCTCCAACAGTGCCCACTCCCTCAGCACTGACCCTCCAACAGCGCCCGCTCCCTCAGCACTGACCCTCCCACAGTGCGGCACTCCCTCAGCACTGACCCTCCGACAGTGCCCACTCCCTCAGTACTGACCCTCCGACAGTGCCCACTCCCTCAGCACTGACCCTCCGACAGTGCACACTCTCTCTGCACTGACCCTCCGACAGTGCCCACTCCCTCAGCACTGACTCTCCGACAATGCCCACTCCCTCAGCACTGACCCTCCCACAGTGCCCACTCCCTCAGCATTGACCCTCCGACAGTGCCCTCTCCCCCAGCACTGACTCTCCGACAATGCCCACTCCCTCAGCACTGACCCTCCCACAGTGCCCACTCCCTCAGCATTGACCCTCCGACAGTGCCCTCTCCCTCAGCATTGACCCTCCGACAGTGCCCACTCCCTCAGCACTGACTCTCCGACAATGCCCACTCCCTCAGCACTGACCCTCCCACAGTGCCCACTCCCTCAGCATTGACTCTCCGACAATGCCCACTGCCTCAGCACTGACCCTCTGTAAGTGGCACTGACCCTCCGACAGTGCCCACTCCCTCAGCACTGACACTCTGACAGTGTGGCACTGACCCTCCAACAGTGCTCACTCCCTCAGCACTGACCCTCCAACAGTGCCCACTCCCTCAGCACTGACCCTCTGACAGTGTGGCACTCTCTCAGCACTGACCCTCCAACAGTGCCCACTCCCTCAGCACTGACCCTCCGACAGTGCCCTCTCCCTCAGCACTGACCCTCCGACAGTGCCCTCTCCCCCAGCACTGACCCTCTGACAGTGCCCACACCCTCAGCACTGACCCTCTGACAGTGCCCACTCCCTCAGCACTGATCTTCCGACAGTGCCCACACCCTCAGCACTGACCCTCCGACAGTGCCCTCTCCCTCAGCACTGACCCTCCAACAGTGCCCACACCCTCAGCACTGACCCTCCGACAGTGCGGCGCTCCCTCAGCACTGACCCTCCCACAGTGCGGCACTCCCTCAGCACTGACCCTCCGACAGTGCCCGCTCCCTCAGCACTGACCCTCCGACAGTGCCCGCTCCCTCAGCACTGACCCTCCGACAGTGCTCACTCCCTCAGTACTGACCCTCCGACAGTGCCCACTCCCTCAGCACTGACCCTCCGACATTGCCCGCTCCCTCAGCACTGACCCTCCGACAGTGCCCATTGCCTCAGCACTGACCCTCCAAGAGTGCCTGCTCCCTCAGTACTGACCCTCCAACAGTGCCCACTCCCTCAGCACTGACCCCTCTGACAGTGCCCACTCCCTCAGCACTGACCCTCCAACAGCGCCCGCTCCCTCAGCACTGACCCTCCCACAGTGCGGCACTCCCTCAGCACTGACCCTCCGACAGTGCGGCACTCCCTCAGCACTGACCCTCCGACAGTGCCCACTCCCTCAGTACTGACCCTCCGACAGTGCCCACTCCCTCAGTACTGACCCTCCGACAGTGCCCACTCCCTCAGCACTGACCCTCCGACAGTGCACACTCCCTCAGTACTGACCCTCCGACAGTGTGGCACTCTCTCAGCACTGACCCTCCGACAGTGCCCACTCCCTCAGCACTGACTCTCCAACAATGCCCACTCCCTCAGCACTGACACTCTGACAGTGTGGCACTGACCCTCCAACAGTGCCCACTCCCTCAGCACTGACCCTCCAACAATGCCCACTCCCTCAGCACTGACCCTCTGACAGTGTGGCACTCTCTCAGCACTGACCCTCCAACAGTGCCCACTCCCTCAGCACTGACCCTCCGACAGTGCGGCACTCCCTCAGCACTGACCCTCTGACAGTGCCCACTCCCTCAGCACTGACCCTCCGACAGTGCGGCGCTCACTCAGCACTGATCCTCCCACAGTGCGGCACTCCCTCAGCACTGACCCTCCCACAGTGCGGCACTCCCTCAGCACTGACCCTCCGACAGTGCCCACTCCCTCAGTACTGACCCTCCGACAGTGCTCACTCCCTCAGTACTGACCCTCCGACAGTGCCCACTCCCTCAGCACTGACCCTCCGACATTGCCCGCTCCCTCAGCACTGACCCTCCGACAGTGCCCATTGCCTCAGCACTGACCCTCCAAGAGTGCCTGCTCCCTCAGTACTGACCCTCCAACAGTGCCCACTCCCTCAGCACTGACCCCTCTGACAGTGCCCACTCCCTCAGCACTGACCCTCCAACAGCGCCCGCTCCCTCAGCACTGACCCTCCCACAGTGCGGCACTCCCTCAGCACTGACCCTCCGACAGTGCGGCACTCCCTCAGCACTGACCCTCCGACAGTGCCCACTCCCTCAGTACTGACCCTCCGACAGTGCCCACTCCCTCAGCACTGACCCTCCGACAGTGCACACTCCCTCAGTACTGACCCTCCGACAGTGTGGCACTCTCTCAGCACTGACTCTCCGACAATGCCCACTGCCTCAGCACTGACCCTCTGTAAGTGGCACTGACCCTCTATAAGTGCCCACTGCCTTAGCACTGACCCTCCGACAGTGCCCACTCCCTCAGCACTGACACTCTGACAGTGTGGCACTGACCCTCCAACAGTGCTCACTCCCTCAGCACTGACCCTCCAACAGTGCCCACTCCCTCAGCACTGACCCTCTGACAGTGTGGCACTCTCTCAGCACTGACCCTCCAACAGTGCCCACTCCCTCAGCACTGACCCTCCGACAGTGCCCTCTCCCTCAGCACTGACCCTCCAACAGTGCCCACTCCCTCAGCACTGACCCTCCGACAGTGCCCTCTCCCTCAGCACTGACCCTCCAACAGCGCCCGCTCCCTCAGCACTGACCCTCCCACAGTGCGGCACTCCCTCAGCACTGACCCTCCGACAGTGCCCACTCCCTCAGTACTGACCCTCCGACAGTGCCCACTCCCTCAGCACTGACCCTCCGACAGTGCACACTCTCTCTGCACTGACCCTCCGACAGTGCCCACTCCCTCAGCACTGACTCTCCGACAATGCCCACTGCCTCAGCACTGACCCTCTGTAAGTGGCACTGACCCTCTATAAGTGCCCACTGCCTTAGCACTGACCCTCCGACAGTGCCCACTCCCTCAGCACTGACACTCTGACAGTGTGGCACTGACCCTCCAACAGTGCTCACTCCCTCAGCACTGACCCTCCAACAGTGCCCACTCCCTCAGCACTGACCCTCTGACAGTGTGGCACTCCCTCAGCACTGACCCTCCGACAGTGCCCTCTCCCTCAGCACTGACCCTCCGACAGTGCCCTCTCCCCCAGCACTGACCCTCTGACAGTGCCCACACCCTCAGCACTGACCCTCTGACAGTGCCCATTCCCTCAGCACTGACCCTCTGACAGTGCCCACTCCCTCAGCACTGATCTTCCGACAGTGCCCACACCCTCAGCACTGACCCTCCGACAGTGCGGCGCTCCCTCAGCACTGACCCTCCCACAGTGCGGCACTCCCTCAGCACTGACCCTCCGACAGTGCCCGCTCCCTCAGCACTGACCCTCCTACAGTGCCCGCTCCCTCAGCACTGACCCTCCGACAGTGCTCACTCCCTCAGTACTGACCCTCCGACAGTGCCCGCTCCCTCAGCACTGACCCTCCGACAGTGCTCACTCCCTCAGTACTGACCCTCTGACAGTGCCCACTCCCTCAGCACTGACCCTCCGACATTGCACGCTCCCTCAGCACTGACCCTCCGACAGTGCCCATTGCCTCAGCACTGACCCTCCAAGAGTGCCTGCTCCCTCAGTACTGACCCTCCAACAGTGCCCACTCCCTCAGCACTGACCCCTCTGACAGTGCCCACTCCCTCAGCACTGACCCTCCAACAGCGCCCGCTCCCTCAGCACTGACCCTCCCACAGTGCGGCACTCCCTCAGCACTGACCCTCCGACAGTGCGGCACTCCCTCAGCACTGACCCTCCGACAGTGCCCACTCCCTCAGTACTGACCCTCCGACAGTGCCCACTCCCTCAGCACTGACCCTCCGACAGTGCACACTCCCTCAGTACTGACCCTCCGACAGTGTGGCACTCTCTCAGCACTGACCCTCCGACAGTGCCCACTCCCTCAGCACTGACTCTCCGACAATGCCCACTGCCTCAGCACTGACCCTCTGACAGTGCCCTCTCCCCCAGCACTGACCCTCTGACAGTGCCCTCTCCCCCAGCACTGACCCTCTGACAGTGCCCTCTCCCTCAGCACTGACCCTCCGACAGTGCCCTCTCCCCCAGCACTGACCCTCTGACAGTGCCCTCTCCCTCAGCACTGACACTCTGACAGTGTGGCACTGACCCTCCAACAGTGCCCACTCCCTCAGCACTGACCCTCCGACAGTGCCCTCTCCCTCAGCACTGACCCTCCGACAGTGCCCTCTCCCCCAGCACTGACCCTCTGACAGTGCCCTCTCCCCCAGCACTGACCCTCTGACAGTGCCCTCTCCCTCAGCACTGACCCTCCGACAGTGCCCTCTCCCCCAGCACTGACCCTCTGACAGTGCCCTCTCCCTCAGCACTGACCTTCCGACAGTGCCCACACCCTCAGCACTGACCCTCTGACAGTGCCCATTCCCTCAGCACTGACCCTCTGACAGTGCCCACTCCCTCAGCACTGATCTTCCGACAGTGCCCACACCCTCAGCACTGACCCTCCGACAGTGCCCACTCCCTCAGCACTGATCTTCCGACAGTGCCCACACCCTCAGCACTGACCCTCCGACAGTGCCCTCTCCCTCAGCACTGACCCTCCAACAGTGCCCACACCCTCAGCACTGACCCTCCGACAGTGCCCACTCCCTCAGCACTGACCCTCCGACAGTGCCCTCTCCCTCAGCACTGACCCTCCGACAGTGCCCTCTCCCTCAGCACTGACCCTCCGACAGTGCCCACTCCCTCAGCACTGACCCTCCGACAGTGCCCTCTCCCTCAGCACTGATCCTCCGACAGTGCCCGCTCCCTCAGCACTGACCCTGTGACAGTGCCCACTCCCACAGCACTGATCCTCCGACAGTACCCACTCCCTCAGCACTGACCCTCCGACACTGTCCACTCCCTCAGCACTGACCCTCCGACAGTGCCCACTCCCCCAGCACTGACCCTCCGACAGTGCCCTCTCCCTCAGCACTGACCCTCCGACAGTGCCCTCTCCCCCAGCACTGACCCTCTGACAGTGCCCTCTCCCTCAGCACTGACCCTCCGACAGTGCCCTCTCCCTCAGCACTGACCCTCCGACAGTGCCCACTCCCTCAGCACTGACCCTCCGACAGTGCCCGCTCCCTCAGCACTGACCCTGTGACAGTGCCCACTCCCACAGCACTGATCCTCCGACAGTGCCCACTCCCTCAGCACTGACCCTCCGACACTGTCCACTCCCTCAGCACTGACCCTCCGACAGTGCCCACTCCCCCAGCACTGACCCTCCGACAGTGCCCTCTCCCTCAGCACTGACCCTCCGACAGTGCCCTCTCCCCCAGCACTGACCCTCTGACAGTGCCCTCTCCCTCAGCACTGACCCTCCGAAAGTGCCCTCTCCCTCAGCACTGACCCTCCGACAGTGCCCACTCCCTCAGCACTGACCCTCCGACAGTGCCCGCTCCCTCAGCACTGACCCTCCGACAGTGCCCGCTCCCTCAGCACTGACCCTGTGACAGTGCCCACTCCCACAGCACTGATCCTCCGACAGTGCCCACTCCCTCAGCACTGACCCTCCGACACTGTCCACTCCCTCAGCACTGACCCTCCGACAGTGCCCACTCCCCCAGCACTGACCCTCCGACAGTGCCCTCTCCCTCAGCACTGACCCTCCGACAGTGCCCTCTCCCCCAGCACTGACCCTCTGACAGTGCCCACTCCCTCAGCACTGACCCTCCGACAGTGCTCACTCCCTCAGCACTGACCCTCTGACAGTGCCCACTCCCTCAGCACTGACCCTCCGACAGTGCCCTCTCCCTCAGCACTGACCCTCCGACAGTGCCCACTCCCTCAGCACTGACCCTCTGACAGTGCCCACTCCCTCAGCACTGACCCTCCGACAGTGCCCTCTCCCTCAGCACTGACCCTCCGACAGTGCTCACTCCCTCAGCACTGACCCTCCGACAGTGCCCTCTCCCTCAGCACTGACCCTCTGACAGTGCCCGCTCCCTCAGCACTGACCCTCTGACAGTGCCCGCTCCCTCAGCACTGACCCTCCGACAGTGCCCTCTCCCCCAGCACTGACCCTCCGACAGTGCCCTCTCCCTCAGCACTGACCCTCCGACAGTGCCCTCTCCCCCAGCACTGACCCTCTGACAGTGCCCTCTCCCTCAGCACTGACCTTCCGACAGTGCCCACACCCTCAGCACTGACCCTCTGACAGTGCCCATTCCCTCAGCACTGACCCTCTGACAGTGCCCACTCCCTCAGCACTGATCTTCCGACAGTGCCCACACCCTCAGCACTGACCCTCCGACAGTGCCCTCTCCCTCAGCACTGACCCTCTGACAGTGCCCACACCCTCAGCACTGACCCTCCGACAGTGCCCACTCCCTCAGCACTGACCCTCCGACAGTGCCCTCTCCCTCAGCACTGACCCTCCGACAGTGCCCTCTCCCTCAGCACTGACCCTCCGACAGTGCCCACTCCATCAGCACTGACCCTCCGACAGTGCCCACTCCCTCAGCACTGATCCTCCGACAGTGCCCGCTCCCTCAGCACTGACCCTCTGACAGTGCCCTCTCCCTCAGCACTGACCCTCCGACAGTGCCCTCTCCCTCAGCACTGACCCTCCGACAGTGCCCACTCCCTCAGCACTGACCCTCCGACAGTGCCCGCTCCCTCAGCACTGACCCTGTGACAGTGCCCACTCCCACAGCACTGATCCTCCGACAGTGCCCACTCCCTCAGCACTGACCCTCCGACACTGTCCACTCCCTCAGCACTGACCCTCCGACAGTGCCCACTCCCCCAGCACTGACCCTCCGACAGTGCCCTCTCCCTCAGCACTGACCCTCCGACAGTGCCCTCTCCCCCAGCACTGACCCTCTGACAGTGCCCTCTCCCTCAGCACTGACCCTCCGACAGTGCTCACTCCCTCAGCACTGACCCTCTGACAGTGCCCACTCCCTCAGCACTGACCCTCCGACAGTGCTCACTCCCTCAGCACTGACCCTCTGACAGTGCCCACTCCCTCAGCACTGACCCTCCGACAGTGCCCTCTCCCTCAGCACTGACCCTCCGACAGTGCCCACTCCCTCAGCACTGACCCTCTGACAGTGCCCACTCCCTCAGCACTGACCCTCCGACAGTGCCCTCTCCCTCAGCACTGACCCTCCGACAGTGCTCACTCCCTCAGCACTGACCCTCCGACAGTGCCCTCTCCCTCAGCACTGACCCTCTGACAGTGCCCGCTCCCTCAGCACTGACCCTCTGACAGTGCCCGCTCCCTCAGCACTGACCCTCCGACAGTGCCCTCTCCCCCAGCACTGACCCTCCGACAGTGCCCTCTCCCTCAGCACTGACCCTCCGACAGTGCCCTCTCCCCCAGCACTGACCCTCTGACAGTGCCCTCTCCCTCAGCACTGACCTTCCGACAGTGCCCACACCCTCAGCACTGACCCTCTGACAGTGCCCATTCCCTCAGCACTGACCCTCTGACAGTGCCCACTCCCTCAGCACTGATCTTCCGACAGTGCCCACACCCTCAGCACTGACCCTCCGACAGTGCCCTCTCCCTCAGCACTGACCCTCTGACAGTGCCCACACCCTCAGCACTGACCCTCCGACAGTGCCCACTCCCTCAGCACTGACCCTCCGACAGTGCCCTCTCCCTCAGCACTGACCCTCCGACAGTGCCCTCTCCCTCAGCACTGACCCTCCGACAGTGCCCACTCCCTCAGCACTGACCCTCCGACAGTGCCCTCTCCCTCAGCACTGACCCTCCGACAGTGCCCACTCCCTCAGCACTGACCCTCCGACAGTGCCCACTCCATCAGCACTGACCCTCCGACAGTGCCCACTCCCTCAGCACTGATCCTCCGACAGTGCCCACTCCATCAGCACTGACCCTCCGACAGTGCCCACTCCCTCAGCACTGACCCTCCGACAGTGCCCACTCCCTCAGCACTGACCCTCCGACAGTGCCCGCTCCCTCAGCACTGACCCTGTGACAGTGCCCACTCCCACAGCACTGATCCTCCGACAGTGCCCACTCCCTCAGCACTGACCCTCCGACACTGTCCACTCCCTCAGCACTGACCCTCCGACAGTGCCCACTCCCCCAGCACTGACCCTCCGACAGTGCCCTCTCCCTCAGCACTGACCCTCCGACAGTGCCCTCTCCCCCAGCACTGACCCTCTGACAGTGCCCTCTCCCTCAGCACTGACCCTCCGACAGTGCCCTCTCCCTCAGCACTGACCCTCCGACAGTGCCCACTCCCTCAGCACTGACCCTCCGACAGTGCCCGCTCCCTCAGCACTGACCCTGTGACAGTGCCCACTCCCACAGCACTGATCCTCCGACAGTGCCCACTCCCTCAGCACTGACCCTCCGACACTGTCCACTCCCTCAGCACTGACCCTCCGACAGTGCCCACTCCCCCAGCACTGACCCTCCGACAGTGCCCTCTCCCTCAGCACTGACCCTCCGACAGTGCCCACTCCATCAGCACTGACCCTCCGACAGTGCCCTCTCCCCCAGCACTGACCCTCTGACAGTGCCCTCTCCCCCAGCACTGACCCTCTGACAGTGCCCTCTCCCTCAGCACTGACCCTCCGACAGTGCCCTCTCCCTCAGCACTGACCCTCCGACAGTGCCCACTCCCTCAGCACTGACCCTCCGACAGTGCCCGCTCCCTCAGCACTGACCCTGTGACAGTGCCCACTCCCACAGCACTGATCCTCCGACAGTGCCCACTCCCTCAGCACTGACCCTCCGACACTGTCCACTCCCTCAGCACTGACCCTCCGACAGTGCCCACTCCCCCAGCACTGACCCTCCGACAGTGCCCTCTCCCTCAGCACTGACCCTCCGACAGTGCCCACTCCATCAGCACTGACCCTCCGACAGTGCCCACTCCCTCAGCACTGACCCTCCGACAGTGCCCTCTCCCTCAGCACTGACCCTCCGACAGTGCCCTCTCCCTCAGCACTGACCCTCCGACAGTGCCCACTCCATCAGCACTGACCCTCCGACAGTGCCCACTCCCTCAGCACTGATCCTCCGACAGTGCCCGCTCCCTCAGCACTGACCCTCTGACAGTGCCCTCTCCCTCAGCACTGACCCTCCGACAGTGCCCTCTCCCTCAGCACTGACCCTCCGACAGTGCCCACTCCCTCAGCACTGACCCTCCGACAGTGCCCTCTCCCTCAGCACTGACCCTCCGACAGTGCCCTCTCCCTCAGCACTGACCCTCCGACAGTGCCCACTCCCTCAGCACTGACCCTCCGACAGTGCCCTCTCCCTCAGCACTGACCCTCCGACAGTGCCCACTCCCTCAGCACTGACCCTCCGACAGTGCCCACTCCGTCTGCACTGACCTTCCGACAGTGCCCACTCCCTCAGCACTGACCCTCCGACAGTGCCCACTCCCTCAGCACTGACCCTCCGACAGTGCCCGCTCCCTCAGCACTGACCCTGTGACAGTGCCCACTCCCACAGCACTGATCCTCCGACAGTGCCCACTCCCTCAGCACTGACCCTCCGACACTGTCCACTCCCTCAGCACTGACCCTCCGACAGTGCCCACTCCCCCAGCACTGACCCTCCGACAGTGCCCTCTCCCTCAGCACTGACCCTCCGACAGTGCCCTCTCCCCCAGCACTGACCCTCTGACAGTGCCCTCTCCCTCAGCACTGACCCTCCGACAGTGCCCTCTCCCTCAGCACTGACCCTCCGACAGTGCCCACTCCCTCAGCACTGACCCTCCGACAGTGCCCGCTCCCTCAGCACTGACCCTGTGACAGTGCCCACTCCCACAGCACTGATCCTCCGACAGTGCCCACTCCCTCAGCACTGACCCTCCGACACTGTCCACTCCCTCAGCACTGACCCTCCGACAGTGCCCACTCCCCCAGCACTGACCCTCCGACAGTGCCCTCTCCCTCAGCACTGACCCTCCGACAGTGCCCACTCCATCAGCACTGACCCTCCGACAGTGCCCACTCCCTCAGCACTGACCCTCCGACAGTGCCCTCTCCCTCAGCACTGACCCTCCGACAGTGCCCTCTCCCTCAGCACTGACCCTCCGACAGTGCCCACTCCATCAGCACTGACCCTCCGACAGTGCCCACTCCCTCAGCACTGATCCTCCGACAGTGCCCGCTCCCTCAGCACTGACCCTCTGACAGTGCCCTCTCCCTCAGCACTGACCCTCCGACAGTGCCCTCTCCCTCAGCACTGACCCTCCGACAGTGCCCACTCCCTCAGCACTGACCCTCCGACAGTGCCCGCTCCCTCAGCACTGACCCTGTGACAGTGCCCACTCCCACAGCACTGATCCTCCGACAGTGCCCACTCCCTCAGCACTGACCCTCCGACACTGTCCACTCCCTCAGCACTGACCCTCCGACAGTGCCCACTCCCCCAGCACTGACCCTCCGACAGTGCCCTCTCCCTCAGCACTGACCCTCCGACAGTGCCCTCTCCCCCAGCACTGACCCTCTGACAGTGCCCTCTCCCTCAGCACTGACCCTCCGACAGTGCTCACTCCCTCAGCACTGACCCTCTGACAGTGCCCACTCCCTCAGCACTGACCCTCCGACAGTGCTCACTCCCTCAGCACTGACCCTCTGACAGTGCCCACTCCCTCAGCACTGACCCTCCGACAGTGCCCTCTCCCTCAGCACTGACCCTCCGACAGTGCCCACTCCCTCAGCACTGACCCTCTGACAGTGCCCACTCCCTCAGCACTGACCCTCCGACAGTGCCCTCTCCCTCAGCACTGACCCTCCGACAGTGCTCACTCCCTCAGCACTGACCCTCCGACAGTGCCCTCTCCCTCAGCACTGACCCTCTGACAGTGCCCGCTCCCTCAGCACTGACCCTCTGACAGTGCCCGCTCCCTCAGCACTGACCCTCCGACAGTGCCCTCTCCCCCAGCACTGACCCTCCGACAGTGCCCTCTCCCTCAGCACTGACCCTCCGACAGTGCCCTCTCCCCCAGCACTGACCCTCTGACAGTGCCCTCTCCCTCAGCACTGACCTTCCGACAGTGCCCACACCCTCAGCACTGACCCTCTGACAGTGCCCATTCCCTCAGCACTGACCCTCTGACAGTGCCCACTCCCTCAGCACTGATCTTCCGACAGTGCCCACACCCTCAGCACTGACCCTCCGACAGTGCCCTCTCCCTCAGCACTGACCCTCTGACAGTGCCCACACCCTCAGCACTGACCCTCCGACAGTGCCCACTCCCTCAGCACTGACCCTCCGACAGTGCCCTCTCCCTCAGCACTGACCCTCCGACAGTGCCCTCTCCCTCAGCACTGACCCTCCGACAGTGCCCACTCCCTCAGCACTGACCCTCCGACAGTGCCCTCTCCCTCAGCACTGACCCTCCGACAGTGCCCACTCCCTCAGCACTGACCCTCCGACAGTGCCCACTCCGTCTGCACTGACCTTCCGACAGTGCCCACTCCCTCAGCACTGACCCTCCGACAGTGCCCACTCCCTCAGCACTGACCCTCCGACAGTGCCCGCTCCCTCAGCACTGACCCTGTGACAGTGCCCACTCCCACAGCACTGATCCTCCGACAGTGCCCACTCCCTCAGCACTGACCCTCCGACACTGTCCACTCCCTCAGCACTGACCCTCCGACAGTGCCCACTCCCCCAGCACTGACCCTCCGACAGTGCCCTCTCCCTCAGCACTGACCCTCCGACAGTGCCCTCTCCCCCAGCACTGACCCTCTGACAGTGCCCTCTCCCTCAGCACTGACCCTCCGACAGTGCCCTCTCCCTCAGCACTGACCCTCCGACAGTGCCCACTCCCTCAGCACTGACCCTCCGACAGTGCCCGCTCCCTCAGCACTGACCCTGTGACAGTGCCCACTCCCACAGCACTGATCCTCCGACAGTGCCCACTCCCTCAGCACTGACCCTCCGACACTGTCCACTCCCTCAGCACTGACCCTCCGACAGTGCCCACTCCCCCAGCACTGACCCTCCGACAGTGCCCTCTCCCTCAGCACTGACCCTCCGACAGTGCCCACTCCATCAGCACTGACCCTCCGACAGTGCCCACTCCCTCAGCACTGACCCTCCGACAGTGCCCTCTCCCTCAGCACTGACCCTCCGACAGTGCCCTCTCCCTCAGCACTGACCCTCCGACAGTGCCCACTCCATCAGCACTGACCCTCCGACAGTGCCCACTCCCTCAGCACTGATCCTCCGACAGTGCCCGCTCCCTCAGCACTGACCCTCTGACAGTGCCCTCTCCCTCAGCACTGACCCTCCGACAGTGCCCTCTCCCTCAGCACTGACCCTCCGACAGTGCCCACTCCCTCAGCACTGACCCTCCGACAGTGCCCGCTCCCTCAGCACTGACCCTGTGACAGTGCCCACTCCCACAGCACTGATCCTCCGACAGTGCCCACTCCCTCAGCACTGACCCTCCGACACTGTCCACTCCCTCAGCACTGACCCTCCGACAGTGCCCACTCCCCCAGCACTGACCCTCCGACAGTGCCCTCTCCCTCAGCACTGACCCTCCGACAGTGCCCTCTCCCCCAGCACTGACCCTCTGACAGTGCCCTCTCCCTCAGCACTGACCCTCCGACAGTGCTCACTCCCTCAGCACTGACCCTCTGACAGTGCCCACTCCCTCAGCACTGACCCTCCGACAGTGCTCACTCCCTCAGCACTGACCCTCTGACAGTGCCCACTCCCTCAGCACTGACCCTCCGACAGTGCCCTCTCCCTCAGCACTGACCCTCCGACAGTGCCCACTCCCTCAGCACTGACCCTCTGACAGTGCCCACTCCCTCAGCACTGACCCTCCGACAGTGCCCTCTCCCTCAGCACTGACCCTCCGACAGTGCTCACTCCCTCAGCACTGACCCTCCGACAGTGCCCTCTCCCTCAGCACTGACCCTCTGACAGTGCCCGCTCCCTCAGCACTGACCCTCTGACAGTGCCCGCTCCCTCAGCACTGACCCTCCGACAGTGCCCTCTCCCCCAGCACTGACCCTCCGACAGTGCCCTCTCCCTCAGCACTGACCCTCCGACAGTGCCCTCTCCCCCAGCACTGACCCTCTGACAGTGCCCTCTCCCTCAGCACTGACCTTCCGACAGTGCCCACACCCTCAGCACTGACCCTCTGACAGTGCCCATTCCCTCAGCACTGACCCTCTGACAGTGCCCACTCCCTCAGCACTGATCTTCCGACAGTGCCCACACCCTCAGCACTGACCCTCCGACAGTGCCCTCTCCCTCAGCACTGACCCTCTGACAGTGCCCACACCCTCAGCACTGACCCTCCGACAGTGCCCACTCCCTCAGCACTGACCCTCCGACAGTGCCCTCTCCCTCAGCACTGACCCTCCGACAGTGCCCTCTCCCTCAGCACTGACCCTCCGACAGTGCCCACTCCCTCAGCACTGACCCTCCGACAGTGCCCTCTCCCTCAGCACTGACCCTCCGACAGTGCCCACTCCCTCAGCACTGACCCTCCGACAGTGCCCACTCCGTCTGCACTGACCTTCCGACAGTGCCCACTCCCTCAGCACTGACCCTCCGACAGTGCCCACTCCCTCAGCACTGACCCTCCGACAGTGCCCGCTCCCTCAGCACTGACCCTGTGACAGTGCCCACTCCCACAGCACTGATCCTCCGACAGTGCCCACTCCCTCAGCACTGACCCTCCGACACTGTCCACTCCCTCAGCACTGACCCTCCGACAGTGCCCACTCCCCCAGCACTGACCCTCCGACAGTGCCCTCTCCCTCAGCACTGACCCTCCGACAGTGCCCTCTCCCCCAGCACTGACCCTCTGACAGTGCCCTCTCCCTCAGCACTGACCCTCCGACAGTGCCCTCTCCCTCAGCACTGACCCTCCGACAGTGCCCACTCCCTCAGCACTGACCCTCCGACAGTGCCCGCTCCCTCAGCACTGACCCTGTGACAGTGCCCACTCCCACAGCACTGATCCTCCGACAGTGCCCACTCCCTCAGCACTGACCCTCCGACACTGTCCACTCCCTCAGCACTGACCCTCCGACAGTGCCCACTCCCCCAGCACTGACCCTCCGACAGTGCCCTCTCCCTCAGCACTGACCCTCCGACAGTGCCCTCTCCCCCAGCACTGACCCTCTGACAGTGCCCTCTCCCTCAGCACTGACCCTCCGACAGTGCTCACTCCCTCAGCACTGACCCTCTGACAGTGCCCACTCCCTCAGCACTGACCCTCCGACAGTGCTCACTCCCTCAGCACTGACCCTCTGACAGTGCCCACTCCCTCAGCACTGACCCTCCGACAGTGCCCTCTCCCTCAGCACTGACCCTCCGACAGTGCCCACTCCCTCAGCACTGACCCTCTGACAGTGCCCACTCCCTCAGCACTGACCCTCCGACAGTGCCCTCTCCCTCAGCACTGACCCTCCGACAGTGCTCACTCCCTCAGCACTGACCCTCCGACAGTGCCCTCTCCCTCAGCACTGACCCTCTGACAGTGCCCGCTCCCTCAGCACTGACCCTCTGACAGTGCCCGCTCCCTCAGCACTGACCCTCCGACAGTGCCCTCTCCCCCAGCACTGACCCTCCGACAGTGCCCTCTCCCTCAGCACTGACCCTCCGACAGTGCCCTCTCCCCCAGCACTGACCCTCTGACAGTGCCCTCTCCCTCAGCACTGACCTTCCGACAGTGCCCACACCCTCAGCACTGACCCTCTGACAGTGCCCATTCCCTCAGCACTGACCCTCTGACAGTGCCCACTCCCTCAGCACTGATCTTCCGACAGTGCCCACACCCTCAGCACTGACCCTCCGACAGTGCCCTCTCCCTCAGCACTGACCCTCTGACAGTGCCCACACCCTCAGCACTGACCCTCCGACAGTGCCCACTCCCTCAGCACTGACCCTCCGACAGTGCCCTCTCCCTCAGCACTGACCCTCCGACAGTGCCCTCTCCCTCAGCACTGACCCTCCGACAGTGCCCACTCCATCAGCACTGACCCTCCGACAGTGCCCACTCCCTCAGCACTGATCCTCCGACAGTGCCCGCTCCCTCAGCACTGACCCTCTGACAGTGCCCTCTCCCTCAGCACTGACCCTCCGACAGTGCCCTCTCCCTCAGCACTGACCCTCCGACAGTGCCCACTCCCTCAGCACTGACCCTCCGACAGTGCCCGCTCCCTCAGCACTGACCCTGTGACAGTGCCCACTCCCACAGCACTGATCCTCCGACAGTGCCCACTCCCTCAGCACTGACCCTCCGACACTGTCCACTCCCTCAGCACTGACCCTCCGACAGTGCCCACTCCCCCAGCACTGACCCTCCGACAGTGCCCTCTCCCTCAGCACTGACCCTCCGACAGTGCCCTCTCCCCCAGCACTGACCCTCTGACAGTGCCCTCTCCCTCAGCACTGACCCTCCGACAGTGCTCACTCCCTCAGCACTGACCCTCTGACAGTGCCCACTCCCTCAGCACTGACCCTCCGACAGTGCTCACTCCCTCAGCACTGACCCTCTGACAGTGCCCACTCCCTCAGCACTGACCCTCCGACAGTGCCCTCTCCCTCAGCACTGACCCTCCGACAGTGCCCACTCCCTCAGCACTGACCCTCTGACAGTGCCCACTCCCTCAGCACTGACCCTCCGACAGTGCCCTCTCCCTCAGCACTGACCCTCCGACAGTGCTCACTCCCTCAGCACTGACCCTCCGACAGTGCCCTCTCCCTCAGCACTGACCCTCTGACAGTGCCCGCTCCCTCAGCACTGACCCTCTGACAGTGCCCGCTCCCTCAGCACTGACCCTCCGACAGTGCCCTCTCCCCCAGCACTGACCCTCCGACAGTGCCCTCTCCCTCAGCACTGACCCTCCGACAGTGCCCTCTCCCCCAGCACTGACCCTCTGACAGTGCCCTCTCCCTCAGCACTGACCTTCCGACAGTGCCCACACCCTCAGCACTGACCCTCTGACAGTGCCCATTCCCTCAGCACTGACCCTCTGACAGTGCCCACTCCCTCAGCACTGATCTTCCGACAGTGCCCACACCCTCAGCACTGACCCTCCGACAGTGCCCTCTCCCTCAGCACTGACCCTCTGACAGTGCCCACACCCTCAGCACTGACCCTCCGACAGTGCCCACTCCCTCAGCACTGACCCTCCGACAGTGCCCTCTCCCTCAGCACTGACCCTCCGACAGTGCCCTCTCCCTCAGCACTGACCCTCCGACAGTGCCCACTCCCTCAGCACTGACCCTCCGACAGTGCCCTCTCCCTCAGCACTGACCCTCCGACAGTGCCCACTCCCTCAGCACTGACCCTCCGACAGTGCCCACTCCATCAGCACTGACCCTCCGACAGTGCCCACTCCCTCAGCACTGATCCTCCGACAGTGCCCGCTCCCTCAGCACTGACCCTCTGACAGTGCCCACTCCCACAGCACTGATCCTCCGACAGTGCCCACTCCCTCAGCACTGACCCTCCGACACTGTCCACTCCCTCAGCACTGACCCTCCGACAGTGCCCACTCCCTCAGCACTGACCCTCCGACAGTGCCCACTCCGTCTGCACTGACCTTCCGACAGTGCCCACTCCCTCAGCACTGACCCTCCGACAGTGCCCACTCCCTCAGCACTGACCCTCTGACAGTGCCCACTCCCTCAGCACTGACTCTCCGACAGTGCCCTCTCCCTCAGCACTGACCCTCCGACAGTGCTCACTCCCTCAGCACTGACCCTCTGACAGTGCAGCACCCCCTCAGCACTGACCCTCTGACAGTGCCCACTCCCTCAGCACTGACCCTCTGACAGTGCCCGCTCCCTCAGCACTGACCCTCTGACAGTGCCCGCTCCCTCAGCACTGACCCTCCGACAGTGCCCACTCCCTCAGCATTGACCCTCCGACAGTGCCCACTCCCTCAGCACTGACCCGGGGGTGACCGGGTGTGTCTCTCTGACATTCCCCGCTCTGTCGGGGGGTGACCACACAAGGTGAAAGGTCAGTCTGAGATGGTCAATCCCTTGGTGGTCATTGTGGGGGAAGGTCTGGGTGAGAGGGTCAGTGACTCTCCTTCGGTGTCTCTCTGAGTGACCACCCGGCCCTGGGGCTCTTCTGTCTGCCTCGAACCCAGATAGGAACTGATTCTGGAACGTTCCATCGATTATCCCTCCGGGAGGTTCCTGGGCTGTTTTGTCAGGGGGTGGGTGACCGAGGGCTGGTGGGGGGGGAGTGTGGAGGGTGGCCGAAGGGTCTGTGCAGCGCGGGTGGGTATTTAAGGCCTTCTGTTGTCGATAATCCAGGCTTGTTCTGTCTGACTAGGCCGAGACTGCGGCCAATCGCATTTGCAAAGTGCTCGCAGTGAACCAGGAGAACGAGAAACTGATGGAGGAGTACGAGAAACTCGCGAGTGAGGTAGGTACCCTCGAGGGAGGGAGGTAGGTCGCCGCGAGGGAGGGAGGTACCCTCGAGGGAGGGAGGTAGGTACCCTGGAGGGAGGGAGGTAGGTACCCTCGAGGGAGGGAGGTAGGTCACCTCGAGGGAGGGAGGTAGGTACCCTCGAGGGAGGGAGGTAGGTCGCCGCGAGGGAGGGAGGTAGGTACCCTCGAGGGAGGGAGGTAGGTCGCCGCGAGGGAGGGAGGTAGGTATCCTCAAGGGAGGGAGGTAGGTCGCCTCGAGGGAGGGAGGTACCCTCGAGGGAGGGAGGTAGGACACCGCGAGGGAGGGAGGTAGGTACCCTCGAGGGAGGGAGGTCACCTCGAGGGAGGGAGGTAGGTACCCTCGAGGGAGGGAGGCAGGTACCCTCGAGGGAGGGAGGGAGGTACCCTCGAGGGAGGGAGGTAGGTCACCGCGAGGGAGGGAGGTAGGTACCCTCGAGGGAGGGAGGTAGGTCACCGCGAGGGAGGGAGGTAGGTCACCGCGAGGGAGGGAGGTAGGTACCCTCGAGGGAGGGAGGTAGGTCACCGCGAGGGAGGGAGGTAGGTCACCGCGAGGGAGGGAGGTAGGTATCCTCAAGGGAGGGAGGTAGGTCACCGCGAGGGAGGGAGGTAGGTACCCTCGAGGGAGGGAGGTAGGTACCCTCGAGGGAGGGAGGTAGGTACCCTCGAGGGAGGGAGGGAGGTACCCTCGAGGGAGGGAGGTAGGTCACCGCGAGGGAGGGAGGTAGGTACCCTCGAGGGAGGGAGGTAGGTATCCTCGAGGGAGGGAGGTAGGTCACCGCGAGGGAGGGAGGTAGGTACCCTCGAGGGAGGGAGGTAGGTCACCGCGAGGGAGGGAGGTAGGTCACCGCGAGGGAGGGAGGTAGGTATCCTCAAGGGAGGGAGGTAGGTCACCGCGAGGGAGGGAGGTAGGTACCCTCGAGGGAGGGAGGTAGGTACCCTCGAGGGAGGGAGGGAGGTACCCTCGAGGGAGGTAGGTAGGTCACCGTGAGGGAGGGAGGTAGGTATCCTCAAGGGAGGGAGGTAGGTCACCTCGAGGGAGGGAGGTAGGTCACCGCGAGGGAGGGAGGTAGGTCACCTCGAGGGAGGGAGGGAGGTACCCTCGAGGGAGGGAGGTACCCTTGAGGGAGGGAGGTAGGTCACCTCGAGGGAGGGAGGGAGGTACCCTTGAGGGAGCGAGGTAGGTGACCGCGAGGGAGGGAGGTAGGTACCCTCAAGGGAGGGAGGTACCCTCGAGGGAGCGAGGTAGGTCACCGCGAGGGAGGGAGGTAGCCTTGAGGGAGGGAGGAAGGTCACCTTGAGGGAGGGAGGTAGGTCACCTCGAGTGAGGTAGGTACCCTCAAGGGAGGGAGGTAGGTGACCGCGAGGGAGGGAGGTAGGTACCCTTGAGGGAGCGAGGTAGGTACCCTCGAGGGAGGGAGGTAGGTGACCGCAAGGGAGGGAGGTAGGTCACCGCGAGGGAGGAAGGTAGGTCACCTCGAGGGAGGGAGGTAGCCTTGAGGGAGGGAGGAAGGTCACCTCGAGGGAGGGAGGTAGGTCACCTCGAGGGAGGGAGGTAGCCTTGAGGGAGGGAGGAAGGTCACCTCGAGGGAGGGAGGTAGGTACCCTTGAGTGAGGTAGGTACCCTCGAGGGAGTGAGGTAGGTACCCTCGAGGGAGGGAGGTAGGTGACCGCAAGGGAGGGAGGTAGGTCACCGCGAGGGAGGAAGGTAGGTCACCTCGAGGGAGGGAGGTAGCCTTGAGGGAGGGAGGTAGGTCGCCTCGAGGGAGGGAGGGAACCTCAAGAGGGGGAGGGACTCTCGAGGGAGGGAGGTACCCTCGTGGGAGGGCGGGATCCTCAAGGGAGGGATATGCACTCGAGGGAGATAAGTAACTTTGAGAAAGGGAGGTCCCCTCGAGGGGTGTCGGTAACCTCGAGGGAGTGAGGTTCCATGAGTGAGGGAGATTTCATCGAGGGAGGGAGGGAGGGTGTTGGCATGGGATTATCGAAACCCAGTGTCCACTTGGCCCCTCCTCCAGCCTGTCCCACAGGAACAGCAGGAGGCCATTCAGCCCCCTGCTCCAGCCTGTCCCACAGGAACAGCAGGAGGCCATTCAGCCCCCTGCTCCAGCCTGTCCCACAGGAACAGCAGGAGGCCATTCAGCCCCTCCTCCAGCCTGTCCCACAGGAACAGCAGGAGGCCATTCAGCCCCCTCCTGGACGCTCTTGGCCAGGAGGAGGCCGTTCAGTCCCTCTCACGACTCTCTCCCTCTCTCCGTGCAGCTGTTGGAATGGATCCGCCGGACGATCCCATGGCTGGAGAACCGGATCCCGGAGAAGACGATGAGGGCCATGCAGCAGAAACTGGAGGATTTCCGGGATTACCGGAGGGTCCACAAGCCGCCCCGGGTGCAGGAGAAGTGCCAGCTGGAGATTAACTTCAACACACTGCAGACCAAACTGAGGCTCAGTAACCGGCCGGCCTTCATGCCATCTGAGGGGAAGATGGTGTCTGTACGTACGGAGGGGCCATCGGGGGGGGGGGACAGGGAGGGGGGAGGGGAGAGGAGGGGGTATGGGGCGGGGGAGGGTTCCGGTGTATCACAGACCCTCCCACCCCCACCACCGAATCCAGGCTCCCATCCCACCAAACCGCCCATAAATGTGACCTTCTCAAAATGGCCGCCTTGGCCGCGGTGTTTCCCAACCAAGAGGAAGGGGGACACCCAAGATGGCGGAGATGAGCTTCCTGGGTCGTCGTCGGGGCGGGTGCTGAGCCTCCCGGGGTGTGTTGGGGGGGGGGGGTAGGGTTTTGGTTCCCATGCCCTTGGAACGTCATAGGAGCAACAGGAGGCCATTGGACCCCTCTGGGGGCTCCCATGTTCGATTCGACCGTGCCCAATCCAATTGCAGCCAGAACCCCACTCCCCTCCAATACCCCTCAACGCACTTCCCTCATCGACCAGAATCCTCCCGAAATTGGTCTTGATTATCTCCAGTGACCACCCGTCCTCCCCTCTTCGGGGGGAGAGAATGCTACAGATTCTAATCCCACCCCCCACCAACCTCCTCAGAGAGAAGAAATTCCTCCTCTCCGTCCTCAATGGGAGATCCCTCATTCTGAGAGTGTGTGTGTGTCCCTCACCCCCCCCCCTCCATCATCCACCCCCTCCTCCAAGCGAGGGGAAACCATCCTCTCCCCCTGTCACCCCACCCCAGTCAGCACCTCACCCATCTCAGGATGGTCACCAGGACATTCCCAAACGCTCCCACCTTCCCTCCGTTCCCCAGGAAGCAGAGGGGAAACGCCCGCGCGGATCGTGCGCCAGATGTGGCCTCACCCGCAGCCTGGACGGTTTCGGGTAAATCCTGCCCCACGTTGAGATGCCAGTTGCCTGGCGTTAAACCATGACCCCCCCCCGCCCCCCAGCTCCGTTCTCAATCACAGTGTTCCCAGTCACCCAGATCCCTCTGCCCGTCAATATTCCCCAGTCTGGTAACGTCCTGTTGTTCCCTGGTTTTGACTTGTCCCAGTGTAACCCTCTCCTCCATGCACCCCACCCCAAATCTCCCTGCTCTCGCCCTCCCCCCCCCACACACTGTGGGGAGGGGGGACAGTTGGTGACTCTTTCCCCATGTTGGCCTGACCCCTTCTCTCCAGGGCGATAGCGAGGAGGGGGAAGGGTAAAACTGGGGGACCCTCGTTGATTGGAATCTTCTTATCCTGCCTCCCGCCCTCTCAACACGGCCTCCCCTCCCTTCGGTCTGCCCACCAGGACATTGCAAACGCTTGGAAAGGTTTGGAGCAAGTGGAGAAGGGTTACGAGGAGTGGCTGTTAACAGAGATCCGCCGTTTGGAGAGATTGGACCATCTGGCAGAGAAATTTAAACAGAAATGTACCCTTCATGAAGCTTGGACAGCAGGTAGGTGACTCCCATCTCATACAGTCTGACCCCTGACTCCCCCACACACTGACCCCTGAACCCCAACACACTGACCCCTGAACCCCAACACACACTGACCCCTGACTCCCCCCACACACTGACCCCTGAACCCCCCACACACTGACCCCTGACTCCCCCCACACACTGACCCCTGAACCCCCCACACACTGACCCCTGAACCCCAACACACACTGACCCCTGAACCCCAACACACACTGACCCCTGAACCCCAACACACACTGACCCCTGAACCCCCCACACACTGACCCCTGAACCCCAACACACACTGACCCCTGACTCCCCCCACACACTGACCCCTGACTCCCCCCACACACTGACCCCTGACTCCCCCCACACACTGACCCCTGAACCCCAACACACACTGATCCCTGACTCCCCCCACACACTGACCCCTGAACCCCAACACACACTGACCCCTGACTCCCCCCACACACTGACCCCTGAACCCCAACACACACTGACCCCTGACTCCCCCCACACACTGACCCCTGAACCCCAACACACACTGACCCCTGACACCCCCCACACACTGACCCCTGAACCCCAACACACACTGACCCCTGAACCCCAACACACACTGACCCCTGAACCCCAACACACACTGACCCCTGAACCCCAACACACACTGACCCCTGACTCCCCCCACACACTGACCCCTGACTCCCCCCACACACTGACCCCTGAACCCCAACACACTGACCCCTGACTCCCCCCACACACTGACCCCTGAACCCCAACACACACTGACCCCTGAACCCCAACACACACTGACCCCTGACTCCCCCCACACACTGACCCCTGAACCCCAACACACACTGACCCCTGACTCCCCCCACACACTGACCCCTGAACCCCAACACACACTGACCCCTGACTCCCCCCACACACTGACCCCTGAACCCCAACACACACTGACCCCTGACTCCCCCCACACACTGACCCCTGAACCCCAACACACACTGACCCCTGACTCCCCCCACACACTGACCCCTGAACCCCAACACACACTGACCCCTGACTCCCCCCGCACACTGACCCCTGAACCCCAACACACTGACCCCTGACTCCCCCCACACACTGACCCCTGAACCCCAACACACACTGACCCCTGAACCCCAACACACACTGACCCCTGACTCCCCCCACACACTGACCCCTGAACCCCAACACACACTGACCCCTGACTCCCCCCACACACTGACCCCTGAACCCCAACACACACTGACCCCTGACTCCCCCCACACACTGACCCCTGAACCCCAACACACACTGACCCCTGACTCCCCCCACACACTGACCCCTGAACCCCAACACACTGACCCCTGACTCCCCCCACACACTGACCCCTGAACCCCAACACACTGACCCCTGACTCCCCCCACACACTGACCCCTGAACCCCAACACACACTGACCCCTGACTCCCCCCACACACTGACCCCTGAACCCCAACACACACTGACCCCTGACTCCCCCCACACACTGACCCCTGAACCCCAACACACACTGACCCCTGACTCCCCCCACACACTGACCCCTGAACCCCAACACACTGACCCCTGACTCCCCCCACACACTGACCCCTGAACCCCAACACACTGACCCCTGACTCCCCCCACACACTGACCCCTGAACCCCAACACACTGATCCCTGACTCCCCCCACACACTGACCCCTGACTCCCCCCACACACTGACCCCTGAACCCCAACACACACTGACCCCTGACTCCCCCCACACACTGACCCCTGAACCCCAACACACTGACCCCTGACTCTGCCCACACACTGACCCCTGAACCCCAACACATACTTACCCCTGAACCCCAACACACACTGACCCCTGACTCCCCCCACACACTGACCCCTGAACCCCAACACACACTGACCCCTGACTCCCCCCACACACTGACCCCTGAACCCCAACACACACTGACCCCTGAACACCAACACACACTGACCTCTGAACCCCAACACACACTGACCCCTAAACCCCAACACACACTGACCCCTGAACCCCAACACATACTTACCCCTAAACCCCAACACACACTGACCCCTGGAACTCCAACGCACTGACCTCTAAACCCCAAAACACTGACCCCTGAACCCCAACACACACTGACCCCTAAACCCTAACACACTGACCCCTGACTCTGCCCACACACTGACCCCTGAACCCCAACACATACTTACCCCTAAACCCCCACACACACTGACCCCTGGAACTCCAACACACTGACCCCTAAACCCCAAAACACTGACCCCTGAACCTCAACACACACTGACCCCTAAACCCTAACACACACTGACCCCTGGAACCCCAACCTACACTGACCCCTGTCTCAACAGCGAAGGTTACCTCAGATTACAACAGGATCTGGACCAGATGGGCCAATGGGCTGAGAAGTGGCAGATGGAGTTTGATTTAGATAAATCCGAGGTGCTGCATTTTGGGAAAGCAAATCTTAGCAGGACTTATACACTTAATGGTAAGGTCTCAGGGAGTGTTGCTGAACAAAGAGACCTTGGAGTACAGGTTCATAGCTCCTTGAAAGTGGAGTCACAGGTAGATAGGATAGTGAAGGCAGCGTTTGGTATGCTTTCCTTTATTGGTCAGAGTATTGAGTACAGGAGTTGGGAGGTTGTGTTGCAGCTGTACAGGACATTGGTTAGGCCACTGTTGGAATATTGTGTGCAATTCTGGTCTCCTTCCTATCGGAAAGATGTTGTGAAACTTGAAAGGGTTCAGAAAAGATTTATAAGGATGTTGCCAGGGTTGGAGGATCTGAGCTACAGGGAGAGGCTGAACAGGCTGGGGCTGTTTTCCCTGGAGCGTCGGAGGCTGAGGGGTGACCTTATAGAGGTTTATAAAATCATGAGGGACATGGATAGGATAAATAGACAAAGTCTTTTCCCTGGGGTTGGGGAGTCCAGAACTAGAGGGCATAGGTTTAGGGTGAGAGGGGAAAGATATAAAAGAGACCTAAGGGGCAACTTTTTCACCCAGAGGGTGGTACGTGTATGGAATGAGGTGCCAGAGGATGTGGTGGAGGCTGGTACAATTACAACATTGAAGAGGCATTTGGATGGGTATATGAATAGGAAGGGTTTGGAGG
This sequence comes from Chiloscyllium punctatum, assembly GCF_047496795.1. Lineage (NCBI taxonomy): Eukaryota > Metazoa > Chordata > Chondrichthyes > Orectolobiformes > Hemiscylliidae > Chiloscyllium > Chiloscyllium punctatum. The sequence goes on from NC_092769.1 coordinate 77,559,266, forward strand.
GATATGGGCCGGGTGCTGGCAGGTGGGACTAGATTGGGTTGGGATATCTGGTCAGCATGGACAGGTTGGGCCGAAGGGTCTGATTCCGTGCTGTCCATCTCTATGACTCTGTGACTCTCCCCTCCCACTCCCTGACCCTGTCTGTCCCTCGGTGACCCTGTTCCCCTCTGTGTCTGACCCCACCTCTCTCTCTCTCTCTCTCTCTCTCTGTGACCCTGTTCCCCTCTGTGTCTGACCCCACCTCTCTCTCTCTCTGTCTCTCCGTGACCCTGTTCCCCTCTGTGTCTGACCCCACCTCCCTCTCTCTCTCTCTCTCTCTGTGACCCTGTTCCCCTCTGTGTCTGACCCCACCTCTCTCTCTCTCTCTCTCTCTCCGTGACCCTGTTCCCCTCTGTGTCTGACCCCACCTCCCTCTCTCTCTCTCTCTCTCTCTCGGTGACCCTGTTCCCCTCTGTGTCTGACCCCACCTCTCTCTCTCTCTCTCTCTCTCTCTGTGACCCTGTTCCCCTCTGTGTCTGACCCCACCTCTCTCTCTCTCTCTCTCTCTCTCTGTGACCCTGTTCCCCTCTGTGTCTGACCCCACCTCTCTCTCTCTCTCTCTCCGTGGCCCTGTTCCCCTCTGTGTCTGACCCCACCTCCCTCTCTCTCTCTCTCTCTCCGTGACCCTGTTCCCCTCTGTGTCTGACCCCACCTCCCTCTCTCTCTCTCTCTCTGTGACCCTGTTCCCCTCTGTGTCTGACCCCACCTCCCTCTCTCTCTCTCTCTCCGTGACCCTGTTCCCCTCTGTGTTTGACCCCACCTCCCTCTCTCTCTCTCTCTCTCTCTCTCTCTCCGTGACCCTGTTCCCCTCTGTGTCTGACCCCACCTCCCTCTCTCTCTCTCTCTCCGTGACCCTGTTCCCCTCTGTGTTTGACCCCACCTCCCTCTCTCTCTCTCTCTCTCTCTCTCTCCGTGACCCTGTTCCCCTCTGTGTCTGACCCCACCTCTCTCTCTCTCTCTCTGTGACCCTGTTCCCCTCTGTGTCTGACCCCACCTCCCTCTCTCTCTCTCTCTCTCTCTCTCTCCGTGACCCTGTTCCCCTCTGTGTCTGACCCCACCTCCCTCTCTCTCTCTCTCCGTGACCCTGTTCCCCTCTGTGTCTGACCCCACCTCCCTCGCTCTCTCTCTCCGTGACCCTGTTCCCCTCTGTGTCTGACCCCACCTCCCTCGCTCTCTCTCTCCGTGACCCTGTTCCCCTCTGTGTCTGACCCCACCTCTCTCTCTCTCTCTCTCTGTGACCCTGTTCCCCTCTGTGTCTGACCCCACCTCTCTCTCTCTCTCTCTCTCTCTCCCCGTGACCCTGTTCCCCTCTGTGTCTGACCCCACCTCTCTCTCTCTCTCCCCGTGACCCTGTTCCCCTCTGTGTCTGACCCCACCTCTCTCTCTCTCTCTCTCTCTCTCGGTGACCCTGTTCCCCTCTGTGTCTGACCCCACCTCTCTCTCTCTCTCTCTCTCCGTGACCCTGTTCCCCTCTGTGTCTGACCCCACCTCTCTCTCTCTCTCTCTCTCTCTCTCTCTGTGACCCTGTTCCTCTGTGTCTGACCCCACCTCTCTCTCTCTCTCTCTCTGTGACCCTGTTCCCCTCTGTGTCTGACCCCACCTCTCTCTCTCTCTCTCTCTCTCTGTGACCCTGTTCCCCTCTGTGTCTGACCCCACCTCTATCTCTCTCTCTCTCTCTCTCTGTGACCCTGTTCCCCTCTGTGTCTGACCCCACCTCTCTCTCTCTCTCTCTCTCTCTCTCTGTGACCCTGTTCCCCTCTGTGTCTGCCCCCACCTCTCTCTCTCTCTGTGACCCTGTTCCCCTCTGTGTCTGACCCCACCTCTCTCTCTCTCTCCGTGACCCTGTTCCCCTCTGTGTCTGACCCCCACCTCTCTCTCTCTCTGTGACCCTGTTCCCCTCTGTGTCTGACCCCACCTCTCTCTCTCTCTCTCCGTGACCCTGTTCCCCTCTGTGTCTGACCCCACCTCTCTCTCTCTCTCTCTCTCTCTCTGTGACCCTGTTCCCCTCTGTGTCTGACCCCACCTCCCTCTCTCTCTCTCTCTCTCTCTGTGACCCTGTTCCCCTCTGTGTCTGACCCCACCTCTCTCTCTCTCTCTCTGTGACCCTGTTCCCCTCTGTGTCTGACCCCACCTCTCTCTCTCTGTGACCCTGTTCCCCTCTGTGTCTGACCCCACCTCTCTCTCTCTCTCTCTCTCCGTGACCCTGTTCCCCTCTGTGTCTGACCCCACCTCCCTCTCTCTCTCTCTCTCTGTGACCCTGTTCCCCTCTGTGTCTGACCCCACCTCTCTCTCTCTCTCTGTGACCCTGTTCCCCTCTGTGTCTGACCCCACCTCCCTCTCTCTCTCTCTCTCTCTCTGTGACCCTGTTCCCCTCTGTGTCTGACCCCACCTCTCTCTCTCTCTCTCTCTGTGACCCTGTTCCCCTCTGTGTCTGACCCCACCTCTCTCTCTCTCTCTCTCTCTCTCTCTCCGTGACCCTGTTCCCCTCTGTGTCTGACCCCACCTCTCTCTCTCTCTCTCTGTGACCCTGTTCCCCTCTGTGTCTGACCCCACCTCTCTCTCTCTCTCTCTCTCTCCGTGACCCTGTTCCCCTCTGTGTCTGACCCCACCTCTCTCTCTCTCTGTGACCCTGTTCCCCTCTGTGTCTGACCCCACCTCTCTCTCTCTCTCTCTCTCTCTGTGACCCTGTTCCCCTCTGTGTCTGACCCCACCTCCCTCTCTCTCTCTCTCTCTCTCTGTGACCCTGTTCCCCTCTGTGTCTGACCCCACCTCTCTCTCTCTCTCTCTCTCTCTCTCTGTGACCCTGTTCCCCTCTGTGTCTGACCCCACCTCTCTCTCTCTCTCTCTCTGTGACCCTGTTCCCCTCCGTGTCTGACCCCACCTCTCTCTCTCTCTCTCTCTCTCTCTCTGTGACCCTGTTGGTGTCCCTGTCTCCCTCAGGGAAGGAGGACCTATTATCGCGGAAGGATTATGAATCAGCCACTCTGATGGAGATCCGAGCTCTGATGAGGAAACATGAAGCGTTTGAGAGTGACCTGGCAGCTCACCAGGACCGTGTGGAACAGATCGCAGCCATTGCCCAGGAGCTCAAGTACGAACTGGGAAAGCTCCCTCTACTGGGGGCTGCCCCCGTTCCTCCCCCTCCCCCCCCCCCCCCCCCCTCCACCCCCGACCTCAGGAAAGCTCCCTCTACAGAGCCCGGGCTCTCCGGGAAAGCTGACTCTACCGGTGGGTGCACCCAGGGAAAACGTCCTGTCCTGGGCACCACCCTCCCCGGGGACTCTGCCCACCGGGACACACACTCCCCCAGCAAAACAAAACCACTCCCTTCCCCCCCCCACCCCCCACCCCCCCAGGTCAACCCCCTCCCAATCGTCACCACCAACCTCTCTCTCTGCAAACCTCTCCCTCTCACTCCATCCCCACCTCCACCCACCCCCTCACCCCACCCTCGGGGATCTCCCTGTGCACCCCAGACCCCAACTCTGGGATCTCTCCATGCCCCGGCTCTGAGATCTCCCTGTGCCCCTGACCCTGGGATCTCCCTGTGCCCCTGTCCCTGGGATCTCCCTGTGCCCCTGTCCCTGGGATCTCCCTGTGCCCCTGACCCTGGGATCTCCCTGTGCCCCTGTCCCTGGGATCCCCCTGTGCCCCTCTCTCTGGGATCTCCCTGTGCCCCTCTCTCTGGGATCCCCCTGTGCCCCTCTCTCTGGGATCTCCCTGTGCCCGTGTCTCTGGGATCTCCCTGTGCCCCTCTCTCTGGGATCTCCCTGTGCCCCTCTCTCTGGGATCTCCCTGTGCCCTGTCCTCACTGCCCTGTGTTGTATTCACAGTGAGCTCGATTACCATGATGCCCGTGTCTCTGGGATCTCCCTGTGCCCCTCTCTCTGGGATCTCCCTGTGCCCCTCTCTCTGGGATCTCCCTGTGCCCCTCTCTCTGGGATCTCCCTGTGCCCTGTCCTCACTGCCCTGTGTTGTATTCACAGTGAGCTCGATTACCACGATGCGGTCAGTGTGAACAGCCGGTGCCAGGCCATCTGTGACCAGTGGGACACTCTGGGCACCCTCACCCAGAAACGGAGGGACGCCCTCGAGGTAGGTTAGACCCCACCCCCACCCCCACCCCCACCCCCACACTACACCCACACCCACCCCACACCCACCCCCACACTACACCCACACCCACCCCCAACCCACCCCACCCCCACACTACACCCACCCCCACACCCACCCCCACACTACACCCACCCCCACACCCACCCCCACACCCACCCCCACACTACACCCACACCCACCCCACACCCACACCCACCCCCACCCCCACCCCACCCCACACCAACACCCACCCCCACCCCCACCCCCACCCCACCCCCACACTACACCCACCCCCACACCCACCCCCCACACCCACACCCACCCCCACACCCACCCCCACCCCACCCCCACACTACACCCACCCCCACCCCCACCCCCCACACTACACCCACCCCCACACCCACCCCCACACCCACCCCCACACCCACCCCCACCCCACCCCCACACTACACCCACACCCACACCCACCCCCACCCCACCCCCACACCCACCCCCACCCCACCCCCACACTACACCCACCCCCACACTCACCCCCACACCCACCCCCACACCCACCCCCACCCCACCCCCACACTACACCCACACCCACACCCACCCCCACCCCACCCCCACACCCACCCCCACCCCACCCCCACACTACACCCACCCCCACACCCACCCCCACACCCACCCCACTCCCACCCCCACCCCACCCCCACACCCACCCCACACCCACACCCACCCCCACCCCACCCCCACACTACACCCACACCACCCCCACCCCACCCCCACACTACACCCACCCCCACACCCCACCCCCCACACTACACCCACACCACTCCCACCCCCACCCCACCCCCACACCCACCCCACACCCACACCCACCCCCACCCCACCCCCACACTATACCCACACCACTCCCACCCCACCCCCACACCCACACCCACCCCCACCCCCACCCCACCCCCACACTACACCAACCCCCACCCCACCCCCACCCCCACCCCCACCCCACCCCCACACTACACCCACCCCCACCCCACCCCCCACACCCACCCCCACACCCACCCCCACACCCACCCCCACACTACACCCACCCCCACACCCACCCCCACACCCACCCCCACCCCACACCCACCCCACCCCCCACACTACACCCACCCCCACACCCACCCCCCACACCACCCCCACACCCACACCCACCCCCACCCCCACCCCCACCCCCACCCCACCCCCACACTACACCCACCCCCACCCCACCCCCCACACCCACCCCCACACCCACCCCCACACCCACCCCCACACTACACCCACCCCCACACCCACCCCCACCCCCACCCCCACCCCACCCCCACACTACACCCACCCCCACCCCACCCCCACACTACACCCACCCCCACACTACACCCACACCCACTCCCACACCCACTCCCACACCCACCCCCACCCCCACCCCCACCCCACACCCACCCCCACGCTACACCCACCCCCACACCCACTCCCACACCCACCCCCACCCCCACCCCCACCCCACACCCACCCCCACACTACACCCACTCCCACACCCACTCCCACACCCACCCCCACCCCCACCCCCACCCCACACCCACCCCCACGCTACACCCACCCCCACCCCCACCCCACACTACACCCACCCCCACCCCCACCCCCACCCCACCCCCACACTACACCCACCCCCACCCCCACCCCCACCCCCACCCCACCCCACACTACACCCACCCCCACCCCCACCCCACCCCCACACTACACCCACCCCACACCCCACCCCCACCCCCACCCCACCCCCACACTACACCCACCCCACACCCCACCCCCACCCCCACCCCACCCCCACACCCACCCCCACACCCACCCCCACCCCCACCCCACCCCCACACTACACCCACACCCACACTACACCCACCCCACCCCCACACCCACACCCCCCTCCCCATACCCCACCCCCTCCATACCCCACCCTCACACCCCCCTCCCCATACCCCACCCCCTCCATACCCCACCCTCACACCCACACTACACCCACCCTCACCCCCACACCCTCCCTCACTCACACTCACTCTCTCTCCCTCACTCTCCCTCACTCACTATCCATCTCTCTCTCTCCTTTACTCACTCTCTCCCTCACTCACTCATATTCTCCATCTCTCTCACTCACTCACTCCCTCCCTCACTCACTCTCTCCCTCCCTCACACTCTCTCTCCCTCACTAATTCACTCTCTCCCTCACTCACTCTCCATCTCTCTCTCTCACTCACACTCTCTCTCCCTCACTCACTCACTCACTCATACTCTCTCTCTCCTTCACTCACTCACACTCTCTCCCTCCCCCTCACCCACACTCTCCCTTTCTCCCACACTGTCTCTCCCTCACTCATTCTCTCTCCCTCACTCTCTCTCACTCACTCTCTCTCTCCCTCACTCTCTCTCTCTCCCTCCCTCACTCACTCTCTCTCTTCCTCACTCTCTCTCCCCCCCCACACACTCTCTCTCCCTCATTCACACTGTCTCCCTCACTCTCACTCTCTCTCCCTCACTCTCTCCCTCATTCTCTCTCCATCTCTCCCTTTCTCTCTCCCTCGCTCACTCTCCAACTCTCTCTCTCCGTCTCTCCCTCCCTCTCTCCATCACTCTCTCTCTCCCTCATTCTCTCCCTCCCTCACTCTCCGTCTCTCCCTCCCTCTCCCTCACTGTCTCTCTCCCTCTCCCTCTCCCTCATTCTCTCCATCGCTCACTCTCCGTCTCTCCCTCCCTCTCCCGCTCACTCACTCACACTCACTGTCTCTCTCCCTCACTCACTCTCTCACTCATTCTCTCTCCATCTCTCCCTATCTCTCCCTCTCTCTCCCTCACTCTCTCCCTCACTCTCTCCGTCTCTCCCTCCCTCTCTCCCTCACTCACTCACTCTCACTGTCTCTCTCCCTCGTTCTCTCCCTCGCTCACTCTCCATCTCTCCCTCGCTCACTCTCCATCTCTCTCTCTCCCTCTCCCCCTCACTCACTGTCTTTCTCCCTCACTCTCCCTCTCTCTCTCCCTCATTCTCTCCCTCGCTCACTCTCCATCTCTCCCTCCCTCTCCCCCTCACTCACTGTCTCTCTCCCTCACTCTCTCTCTCTCTCCCTCGTTCTCTCCCTCACTCACTCTCCATCTCTCCCTCCCTCTCCCCCTCACTCACTGTCTCTCTCCCTCGTTCTCTCCCTCGCTCACTCTCCATCTCTCTCTCCATCTCTCTCTCTCCCTCTCCCCCTCACTCACTGTCTCTCTCCCTCACTCTCCCTCTCTCTCTCTCTCGCTCACTCTCCATCTCTCCCTCCCTCTCCCCCTCACTCACTGTCTCTCTCCCTCACTCTCCCTCACTCTCTCTCCCCCTCGTTCTCTCCCTCGCTCACTCTCCTTCCCTCTCTCTCTCCCTCGTTCTCTCCCTCCCTCACTCTCCGTCTCTCCCTCCCTCTCCCCCTCACTCACTGTCTCTCTCCCTCCCTCTTCCCCTCACTCTCCCTCGCTCACTCTCCCTCTCTCTCCGTCTCTCCCTCCCTCTCTCCCTCACTCTCCCTCTCTCTCTCCGTCTCTCCCTCCCTCTCCCCCTCACTCACTGTCTCTCTCCCTCGTTCACTCTCCCTCTCTCTCTCCGTCTCTCCCTCCCTCTCCCCCTCACTCACTCTCTCCCTCACTCTCTCTCCCTCTCTCTCTCCGTCTCTCCTGTTCTAGCGGAATGAGAAACTTCTGGAAACAATTGACCAGTTGTACCTGGAGTTTGCCAAGAGGGCGGCCCCGTTCAATAACTGGATGGACGGAGCGATGGAAGACCTCCAGGACATGTTCATCGTTCACAGCATCGAGGAGATCCAGGTGGGTGGCACAGGAAGATCCCATCGCTCTGCAGCACCCTCGGCTGTCCCCAAACCATTTCCGAGGGAATTGCACAGTTTCTGTGACCGAGAGGATGCGCCTCCCCAAAGGACTCATCATCTTAAAACGCTGGAACAGGAGGAGGCCATTCAGCCCATCGAGTCTGCTATCGCTCAATGAGATTGGAACATTCCCCAACTCCACTCTCCTCCCCTTTCTCCCTCACTCTTGAAGCCGCTTCCTAAATTAAAATCTCTCTCCCTCTCAGTTTTGAATATTCCCAAAGAGCTCTGCGGGAAAGAATTCCACATCCCACCCCACCCCCCCCCGACCCCCCCACCCCCCCGACCCCCCCCCCCCCCCCCCCCCCCCGAACCGACCCGGGAGAGAGATTCCTCCCCATCTCTGCCCAACGGGTGCCCCTTACTCAGAGGTTATACCCAGTGAGTCCAGACTCTACCGTCCAAGCCCCCTCCCAATGTCAATGCGGTCACCTCTCGTCTTTCTAAACTCCGAGGAGTACAGGCCCCCAAACCTACCCAACCTCCCCTCCATGGGACAGACCCTCCATGGGACAGACCCTCCATGGGACAGACCCTCCATGGGACAGTCCCTCCATGGGACAGACCCTCCATGGGACAGTCCCTCCATGAGGCAGACCCTCCATGGGGCAGTCCCTCCATGGGACAGTCCCTCCATGAGGCAGACCCTCCATGGGGCAGACCCTCCATGGGACAGACCCTCCATGGGACAGACCCTCCATGGGACAGTCCCTCCATGGGACAGACCCTCCATGGGGCAGACCCTCCATGGGACAGACCCTCCATGGGGCAGACCCTCCATGGGACAGACCCTCCATGGGACAGACCCTCCATGGGACAGACCCTCCATGGAACAGTCCCTCCATGGGGCAGACCCTCCGTGGGACAGACCCTCCATGGGGCAGACCCTCCATGGGGCAGACCCTCCATGGGACAGACCCTCCATGGGGCAGTCCCTCCATGGGGCAGACCCTCCATGGGGCAGACCCTCCATGGGACAGACCCTCCATGGGACAGACCCTCCATGGGGCAGCCCCTCCATGGGACAGTCCCTCCATGGGACAGACCCTCCATGGGACAGTCCCTCCATGAGGCAGTCCCTCCATGGGGCAGCCCCTCCATGGGACAGTCCCTCCATGGGACAGTCCCTCCATGGGACAGTCCCTCCATGGGACAGACCCTCCATGGGACAGTCCCTCCATGAGGCAGTCCCTCCATGGGGCAGCCCCTCCATGGGACAGTCCCTCCATGGGACAGTCCCTCCATGGGGCAGCCCCTCCATGGGACAGTCCCTCCATGGGACAGACCCTCCATGGGACAGACCCTCCATGGGACAGACCCTCCATGGGGCAGCCCCTCCATGGGACAGTCCCTCCATGGGACAGACCCTCCATGGGACAGTCCCTCCATGAGGCAGTCCCTCCATGGGGCAGTCCCTCCATGGGACAGACCCTCCATGGGACAGACCCTCCATGGGACAGTCCCTCCATGGGACAGACCCTCCATGAGGCAGACCCTCCATGGGGCAGTCCCTCCATGGGGCAGTCCCTCCATGGGGCAGTCCCTCCATGGGGCAGTCCCTCCATGGGGCAGTCCCTCCATGGGACAGACCCTCCATGGGACAGTCCCTCCATGGGACAGACCCTCCATGGGACAGACCCTCCATGGGGCAGTCCCTCCATGGGACAGACCCTCCATGGGACAGACCCTCCATGGGACAGACCCTCCATGAGGCAGACCCTCCATGGGGCAGTCCCTCCATGGGACAGACCCTCCATGGGGCAGTCCCTCCATGGGACAGACCCTCCATGGGACAGTCCCTCCATGGGACAGACCCTCCATGAGGCAGACCCTCCATGAGGCAGACCCTCCATGGGACAGTCCCTCCATGAGGCAGACCCTCCATGGGGCAGACCCTCCATGGGACAGTCCCTCCATGGGACAGACCCTCCATGGGACAGTCCCTCCATGAGGCAGACCCTCCATGGGGCAGACCCTCCATGGGACAGTCCCTCCATGGGGCAGTCCCTCCATGGGACAGACCCTCCATGGGACAGACCCTCCATGAGGCAGACCCTCCACGAGGCAGACTCTCCATGGGACAGACCCTCCATGGGACAGTCCCTCCATGGGACAGACCCTCCATCCCCGGGATCACCGAGTGAACCTTCTCTGGACTGTGTCCGATTCCCAGTCTGTCTTTCCTCTGATACGGGGCCCTACCTGTTCCCGGTATTCCGGCCGTGCTCTGACCGGGGCCCTGCCTGTTCCCGGTATTCCGGCCGTGCTCTGACCGGGGCCCTGCCTGTTCCCGGTATTCCGGCCGTGCTCTGACCGGGGCCCTGCCTGTTCCCGGTATTCCAGCCGTGCTCTGACCGGGGCCCTGCCTGTTCCCGGTATTCCGGCCGTGCTCTGACCGGGGCCCTGCCTGTTCCCGGTATTCCGGCCGTGCTCTGACCGGGGCCCTGCCTGTTCCCGGTATTCCAGCCGTGCTCTAACCCGGGGCCCTACCTGTTCCCGGCATTCCGGCCGTGCTCTGACCGGGGCCCTGCCTGTTCCCGGTATTCCAGCCGTGCTCTAACCCGGGGCCCTGCCTGTTCCCGGCATTCCGGCCGTGCTCTGACCGGTACCCTTCCTGTTCCCGGTATTCCGGCCGTGCTCTGACCCGGTACCCTGCCTGTTCCCGGTATTCCGGCCGTGCTCTGACTGGTACCCTGCCTGTTCCCGGTATTCCAGCCGTGCTCTGACCGGGGCCCTGACTGTTCCCGGTATTCCGGCCGTGCTCTGACCGGGGCCCTGCCTGTTCCCGGTATTCCAGCCGTGCTCTGACCGGGGCCCTGCCTGTTCCCGGTATTCCAGCCGTGCTCTGACCGGGGCCCTGCCTGTTCCCGGTATTCCGGCCGTGCTCTGACCGGGGCCCTGCCTGTTCCCGGTATTCCAGCCGTGCTCTAACCCGGGGCCCTACCTGTTCCCGGCATTCCGGCCGTGCTCTGACCGGGGCCCTGCCTGTTCCCGGTATTCCAGCCGTGCTCTAACCCGGGGCCCTGCCTGTTCCCGGCATTCCGGCCGTGCTCTGACCGGTACCCTTCCTGTTCCCGGTATTCCGGACGTGCTCTGACCCGGTACCCTGCCTGTTCCCGGTATTCCGGCCGTGCTCTGACTGGTACCCTGCCTGTTCCCGGTATTCCAGCCGTGCTCTGACCGGGGCCCTGACTGTTCCCGGTATTCCGGACGTGCTCTGACCCGGAGCCCTGCCTGTTCCCGGTATTCCGGCCATGCTCTGACCCGGTGCCCTGCCTGTTCCCGGTATTCCGGCTGTGCTCTGACCCGGTGCCCTGCCTGTTCCCGGTATTCCGGCTGTGCTCTGACCCGGTGCCCTGCCTGTTCCCGGTATTCCGGCTGTGCTCTGACTGGTACCCTGCCTGTTCCCGGTATTCCGGCCGTGCTCTGACCCGGTACCCTGCCTGTTCCCGGTATTCCAGCCGTGCTCTGACCGGGGCCCTGCCTGTTCCCGGTATTCCGGCCGTACTCTGACTGGTACCCTGCCTGTTCCCGGTATTCCGGCCGTGTTCTGACCCGGAGCCCTGTTTCAAAAACATTTGAAATCTGGGCTTCTATTGGCATATCAGGAAGAGAGTCTCCGGGAAGTTAGGGCTGGAACTCGGGTCAGGGCTAGGGTCAGGGGGAGGGCACGGTTAGGGTCAGAGTTAGGGCTAGGGTCACGTTGAGTGCGAGGGTTAGAGTCGGGGCTAGGGCTAAGGTCGGGGTTCGAGTTAGCGTGAGGGCAAGGGCTAGATCTAGGACTAGCGTCAGGATAGGGTTAGAGCTAAGGTCATGGTTTGGGCTAGGCTAGACTTTGGGTCACAACTAGAGTTGGGGTCAGGGTTAGAGTTATGGCTAGGGTCAGGCTGAGATTTGGGATCAAGGTGTCATTTGGGGTCAGGGTGAGATTTGGGGTCAGGGTTGGATTTGGGGTCAGGGTTGGATTTGGGGTCAGGGTGAGATTTGGGTTCAGGGTGACATTTGGGGTCAGGATGTGATTTGGGGTCAGGGTGAGATTTGGGGTCAGGATGTGATTTGGGATCAAGGTGTGATTTGGGATCAAGGTGTGATTTGGGGTCAGGGTGTGATTTGGGGTCAGGGTGAGATTTGGGGTCAGGATGTGATTTGGGATCAAGGTGTGATTTGGGATCAGGGTGAGATTTGGGGTCAGGGTGAGATTTGGGGTCAGGATGTGATTTGGGATCAAGGTGTGATTTGGGATCAGGGTGAGATTTGGGGTCAGGGTGAGATTTGGGGTCAGGGTGAGATTTGGGGTCAGGATGTGATTTGGGGTCAGGATGTGATTTGGGGTCAGAGTGACATTTGGGTTCAGGGTGAGATTTGGGGTCAGGATGTGATTTGGGATTAAGGTGTGATTTGGGATCAGGGTGTGATTTGGGATCAGGGTGAGATTTGGGGTCAGGATGTGATTTGGGATTAAGGTGCGATTTGGGATCAGGGTGTGATTTGGGGTCAGGGTGTGATTTGGGATCAGGGTGAGATTTGGGATCAAGGTGTGATTTGGGGTCGGGGTGAGATTTGGGGTCAGGGTGAGATTTGAGATCAGGGTGAGATTTGGGGTCAGGGTGAGATTTGAGATCAGGGTGAGATTTGGGGTCCGGGTGAGATTTGGGGTCAGGGTACGGAGTTAGGGTTCACCCTTGACCCTCTCTGATGTTTAAACTGAGAGCCAGCGTTTTCTATTCTCCCAGAGGCGGAGGCATCCTCTCCCCCCTCCCCTCCTGTCCCCCACCCCCCCCCCCGTCACCCCCTTCCCCCCTGTGCCCACCCCCCCCCCCTTCCTTCCTGTTCCCCCCTTCCCTAAGGGTAGCCTGTTGGTTTACTCTATCTTAATTGATGAGAATAATCTCCCCGATGTCTGGTCAGGAGTGATGTTATTCTGCCCGGATACAGTCTCCACCCCAGCACTGGCAGTTCCCAAGCCAGTCACGAGACTGACCTCCCACCCGGTAAAACTCCCCTCTGCCCTCTCCCCACGTGTGACTTGGTTACTCCCTGCGGCCGGGGTTCGATAGCCACACCGAAACACCATTGTGTGGTTTCCCCATCCTGCCTCCTCCCTCACCCTCATCAGGACCCCATGCAAGAACGCCAGATTCTCGAAGGGCGCGACAATTTATACCGGCTGGGAAACTGGCTGGCCTTTCAACTCGGACTGGGAGGGCATTGGGGAAGGAGCCCAGAGCCCGGGGCGGGGTGGGGTGGGGGGAGGGGGGGGGTGGGGTGGGGGGAGGGAAGGATTTACTGATCTTCCCTATCATTTCAATCCTCCAGGGGCCGGGCGTTGTGCTACACCTCCCAGAACTGGAGGTTGATGGGGCCGTGTGTGAGAGAGAGGGAGAGAGATGTAGGCCAATACACCCCCTCCACCAAAATACACGGGCAGCAGCATCAACCTCAAATCGGCTGGCAGTGGGATTTGTAGCACACTTGGGGTTGTAGGGCAGGTACTGTCCAGTGGCAGGATCAGATCGTAACAGAAGGCAGTGAGGTACAAGCTGACTGGGGGGGGGGTTACACAGAGATGGACAGTAAGTGCTGAAGGCTGGGCAGGAAGGGGCTAGTACAGGGCGGCTGGCCAGAGTGGTCGCGGAGCTCTCTGACAGTCTCCCCCCCTCTCTCTCTCTCCCCTGCAGAGTCTGATAACAGCCCATGAACAATTCAAGGCTACACTCCCAGAGGCAGACAAGGAACGGATGGCTATCCTCGGGATTCAGAACGAAATCACCAAAATCGCACAGACCTACGGAATCAAACTGTCGGGAATCAACCCGTACACCAACCTCTCTGCCCCGGAAATAGCCGGCAAGTGGGACAAGGTAAGAGGGTGCACGGGGTGGGGGAGACTGGGATCACTTTGGGGATCGATACAGGGCAATGGGGAGAGAGAGAGCGGGACGGTGGGATTAGTGTGGGGATTGTCTCTGGGCTGGGGGAGAGTGTGGGGGTGGTGGGATTAGTGTGGGGATTGTCTCTGGGCTGGGGGGAGAGTGCGGGGTGGTGGGATTAGTGTGGGGATTGTCTCTCAGCTGGGGTGAGAGTGCGGGGTGGTGGGATTAGTGTGGGGATTGTCTCTCAGCTGGGGTGAGAGTGCGGGGTGGTGGGATTAGTGTGGGGATTGTCTCTGGGCTGGGGGGAGAGTGCGGGGGTGGTGGGATTAGTGTGGGGATTGTCTCTGGGCTGGGGGAGAGTGCGGGGGTGGTGGGATTAGTGTGGGGATTGTCTCTGGGCTGGGGGGAGAGTGTGGGGGTGGTGGGATTAGTGTGGGGATTGTCTCTGGGCTGGGGGAGAGTGTGGGGGTGGTGGGATTAGTGTGGGGATTGTCTCTCAGCTGGGGTGAGAGTGCGGGGTGGTGGGATTAGTGTGGGGATTGTCTCTCAGCTGGGGTGAGAGTGCGGGGTGGTGGGATTAGTGTGGGGATTGTCTCTGGGCTGGGGGGAGAGTGCGGGGGTGGTGGGATTAGTGTGGGGATTGTCTCTGGGCTAGGGGAGAGTGCGGGGGTGGTGGGATTAGTGTGGGGATTGTCTCTCAGCTGGGGTGAGAGTGCGGGGTGGTGGGATTAGTGTGGGGATTGTCTCTGGGCTGGGGGGAGAGTGCGGGGGTGGTGGGATTAGTGTGGGGATTGTCTCTGGGCTGGGGGAGAGTGCGGGGGTGGTGGGATTAGCTCGGGGATTGTCTCTGAGCTAGGGGGAGAGTGTGGGGGTGGTGGGATTAGCTCGGGGATTGTCTCTGGGCTAGGGGGAGAGTGCGGGGGTGGTGGGATTAGTGTGGGGATTGTCTCTGAGCGAGGGGGAGAGTGTGGGGGTGGTGGGATTAGTGTGGGGATTGTCTCTGGGCTGGGGGAGAGAGTGTGGGGTGGTGGGATTAGTGTGGGGATTGTCTCTGAGCTAGGGGGAGAGTGCGGGGGTGGTGGGATTAGTGTGGGGATTGTCTCTGAGCTAGGGGGAGAGTGCGGGTGTGGTGGGATTAGTGTGGGGATTGTCTCTGAGCTAGGGGGAGAGTGCGGGGGTGGTGGGATTAGCTCGGGGATTGTCTCTGGGCTGGGGGAGAGCGCGGGGGTGGTGGGATTAGTGTGGGGATTGTCTCTGGGCTGGGGGAGAGCGTGGGGGTGATGGGATTAGTGTGGGGATTGTCTCTGGGCTAGAGGAGAGTGCGGGGCGATGGGATTAGTGTGGGGATTGTCTCTGGGCTAGGGGAGAGTGCGGGGGTGGTGGGATTAGTGTGGGGATTGTCTCTGGGCTGGGGGGAGAGTGCGGGGGTGGTGGGATTAGCTCGGGGATTGTCTCTGGGCTAGGGGAGAGTGCGGGGGTGGTGGGATTAGTGTGGGGATTGTCTCTGGGCTGGGGGAGAGCGTGGGGGTGATGGGATTAGTGTGGGGATTGTCTCTGAGCTAGGGGGAGAGTGCGGGGGTGGTGGGATTAGTGTGGGGATTGTCTCTGGGCTGGGGGGAGAGTGCGGGGGTGATGGGATTAGTGTGGGGATTGTCTCTGGGCTGGGGGGAGAGTGCGGGGGTGGTGGGATTAGTGTGGGGATTGTCTCTGGGCTGGGGGGAGAGTGTGGGGGTGGTGGGATTAGTGTGGGGATTGTCTCTGGGCTGGGGGAGAGTGTGGGGGTGGTGGGATTAGTGTGGGGATTGTCTCTGGGCTGGGGGAGAGTGTGGGGGTGGTGGGATTAGTGTGGGGATTGTCTCTGGGCTGGGGGAGAGTGTGGGGGTGGTGGGATTAGCTCGGGGATTGTCTCTGAGCGAGGGGGAGAGTGTGGGGTGGTGGGATTAGTGTGGGGATTGTCTCTGGGCTGGGGGAGAGCGTGGGGGTGATGGGATTAGTGTGGGAATTGTCTCTGGGCTAGGGGAGAGTGCGGGGGTGGTGGGATTAGTGTGGGGATTGTCTCTGGGCTAGAGGAGAGTGCGGGGCGATGGGATTAGTGTGGGGATTGTCACTGGGCTGGGGGGAGAGTGCGGGGGTGGTGGGATTAGTGTGGGGATTGTCTCTGGGCTAGAGGAGAGTGCGGGGCGATGGGATTAGTGTGGGGATTGTCACTGGGCTGGGGGGAGAGTGCGGGGGGTGATGGGATTAGTGTGGGGATTGTCACTGGGCTGGGGGGAGAGCGTGGTGGTGATGGGATTAGTGTGGGGATTGTCTCTGGGCTAGGGGAGAGTGCGGGGGTGGTGGGATTTGTGTGGGGATTGCCTCTGGGCTAGGGGAGAGTGCGGGGGTGGTGGGATTAGTGTGGGGATTGTCTCTGGGCTAGGGGGAGAGTGCGGGGGTGATGGGATTAGTGTGGGGATTGTCTCTGGGCTGGGGGGAGAGTGCGGGGGTGGTGGGATTAGTGTGGGGATTGTCTCTGGGCTGGGGGAGAGCGCGGGGGTGGTGGGATTAGCTCGGGGATTGTCTCTGGGCTGGGGGGAGAGTGTGGGGGTGGTGGGATTAGTGTGGGGATTGTCTCTGGGCTGGGGGGAGAGTGTGGGGGTGGTGGGATTAGTGTGGGGATTGTCTCTGGGCTGGGGGGAGAGTGTGGGGGTGGTGGGATTAGTGTGGGGATTGTCTCTGGGCTGGGGGGAGAGTGTGGGGGTGGTGGGATTAGTGTGGGGATTGTCTCTGGGCTAGGGGGAGAGTGCGGGGGTGGTGGGATTAGTGTGGGGATTGTCTCTGGGCTAGGGGGAGAGTGCAGGGGGTGGTGGGATTAGTGTGGGGATTGTCTCTGGGCTGGGGGGAGAGTGCGGGGGTGGTGGGATTAGCTCGGGGATTGTCTCTCAGCTGGGGGAGAGTGCGGGGGTGCTGGGATTAGCTCGGGGATTGTCTCTCAGCTGGGGTGAGAGTGCGGGGTGGTGGGATTAGCTCGGGGATTGTCTCTGGGCTGGGGGAGAGTGTGGGGTGGTGGGATTAGTGTGGGGATTGTCTCTGGGCTCGGGGGAGAGTGTGGGGGTGGTGGGATTAGTGTGGGGATGGTCTCTGGGCTGGGGGGAGAGTGTGGGGGTGGTGGGATTAGTGTGGGGATTGTCTCTGGGCTGGGGGAGAGCGTGGGGGTGATGGGATTAGTGTGGGGATTGTCTCTGGGCTAGGGGGAGAGTGCGGGGGTGGTGGGATTAGTGTGGGGATTGTCTCTGGGCTGGGGGGAGAGTGTGGGGTGGTGGGATTAGTGTGGGGATTGTCTCTGGGCTGGGGGAGAGTGTGGGGGTGGTGGGATTAGTGTGGGGATTGTCTCTGGGCTGGGGGGAGAGTGCGGGGGTGGTGGGATTAGTGTGGGGATTGTCTCTGGGCTGGGGGGAGAGTGTGGGGGTGGTGGGATTAGTGTGGGGATTGTCTCTGGGCTGGGGGGAGAGTGTGGGGGTGGTGGGATTAGTGTGGGGATTGTCTCTGGGCTAGGGGGAGAGTGTGGGGGTGGTGGGATTAGTGTGGGGATGGTCTCTGGGCTAGAGGGAGAGTGTGGGGGTGGTGGGATTAGTGTGGGGATTGTCACTGGGCTGGGGGTAGAGTGTGGGGGTGGTGGGATTAGTGTGGGGATTGTCTCTGGGCTGGGGGGAGAGTGTGGGGGTGGTGGGATTAGTGTGGGGATTGTCTCTGGGCTGGGGGGAGAGTGCGGGGGTGGTGGGATTAGTGTGGGGATTGTCTCTGGGCTGGGGGGAGAGTGCGGGGGTGATGGGATTAGTGTGGGGATTGTCTCTGGGCTGGGGGGAGAGTGTGGGGGTGGTGGGATTAGTGTGGGGATTGTCTCTGGGCTGGGGGGAGAGTGTGGGGGTGGTGGGATTAGTGTGGGGATTGTCTCTGGGCTGGGGGGAGAGTGCGGGGGTGATGGGATTAGTGTGGGGATTGTCTCTGGGCTGGGGGGAGAGTGCGGGGGTGGTGGGATTAGCTCGGGGATTGTCTCTCAGCTGGGGGAGAGTGCGGGGGTGGTGGGATTAGCTCGGGGATTGTCTCTCAGCTGGGGTGAGAGTGCGGGGTGGTGGGATTAGCTCGGGGATTGTCTCTGGGCTGGGGGGAGAGTGCGGGGGTGGTGGGATTAGTGTGGGGATTGTCTCTGGGCTGGGGGGAGAGTGTGGGGTGGTGGGATTAGTGTGGGGATTGTCTCTGGGCTGGGGGAGAGTGTGGGGGTGGTGGGATTAGTGTGGGGATTGTCTCTGGGCTGGGGGGAGAGTGTGGGGTGGTGGGATTAGTGTGGGGATTGTCTCTGGGCTGGGGGGAGAGTGTGGGGTGATGGGATTAGTGTGGGGATTGTCTCTGGGCTGGGGGAGAGTGTGGGGGTGATGGGATTAGTGTGGGGATTGTCTCTGGGCTGGGGGAGAGTGCGGGGGTGGTGGGATTAGCTCGGGGATTGTCTCTGGGCTGGGGGGAGAGTGTGGGGTGGTGGGATTAGCTCGGGGATTGTCTCTGGGCTGGGGGAGAGTGTGGGGGTGGTGGGATTAGTGTGGGGATTGTCTCTGGGCTGGGGGAGAGCGTGGGGGTGATGGGATTAGTGTGGGGATTGTCTCTGAGCTAGAGGGAGAGTGTGGGGGTGGTGGGATTAGTGTGGGGATTGTCTCTGGGCTAGGGGGAGAGTGCAGGGGGTGGTGGGATTAGTGTGGGGATTGTCTCTGAGCTAGAGGGAGAGTGTGGGGGTGGTGGGATTAGTGTGGGGATTGTCTCTGAGCTAGAGGGAGAGTGTGGGGGTGGTGGGATTAGTGTGGGGATGGTCTCTGGGCTAGAGGGAGAGTGTGGGGGTGGTGGGATTAGTGTGGGGATTGTCACTGGGCTGGGGGTAGAGTGTGGGGGTGGTGGGATTAGTGTGGGGATTGTCTCTGGGCTGGGGGGAGAGTGTGGGGGTGGTGGGATTAGTGTGGGGATTGTCTCTGGGCTGGGGGGAGAGTGCGGGGGTGGTGGGATTAGTGTGGGGATTGTCTCTGGGCTGGGGGGAGAGTGTGGGGGTGGTGGGATTAGTGTGGGGATTGTCTCTGGGCTGGGGGGAGAGTGCGGGGGTAGTGGGATTAGTGTGGGGATTGTCTCTGGGCTGGGGGGAGAGTGCGGGGGTGGTGGGATTAGTGTGGGGATTGTCTCTGGGCTGGGGGGAGAGTGCGGGGGTGGTGGGATTAGTGTGGGGATTGTCTCTGGGCTGGGGGGAGAGTGTGGGGGTGGTGGGATTAGTGTGGGGATTGTCTCTGGGCTGGGGGGAGAGTGTGGGGGTGGTGGGATTAGTGTGGGGATTGTCTCTGGGCTGGGGGGAGAGTGCGGGGGTGATGGGATTAGTGTGGGGATTGTCTCTGGGCTGGGGGGAGAGTGTGGGGGTGGTGGGATTAGTGTGGGGATTGTCTCTGGGCTGGGGGGAGAGTGCGGGGGTGGTGGGATTAGCTCGGGGATTGTCTCTGGGCTAGGGGGAGAGTGTGGGGGTGGTGGGATTAGCTCGGGGATTGTCTCTGGGCTGGGGGGAGAGTGTGGGGGTGGTGGGATTAGCTCGGGGATTGTCTCTGGGCTGGGGGGAGAGTGCGGGGGTGGTGGGATTAGTGTGGGGATTGTCTCTGGGCTCGGGGGAGAGTGTGGGGGTGGTGGGATTAGTGTGGGGATTGTCTCTGGGCTCGGGGGAGAGTGCGGGGGTGGTGGGATTAGTGTGGGGATTGTCTCTGGGCTGGGGGGAGAGTGTGGGGTGATGGGATTAGTGTGGGGATTGTCTCTGGGCTGGGGGGAGAGTGTGGGGGTGGTGGGATTAGTGTGGGGATTGTCTCTGAGCGAGGGGGAGAGTGTGGGGTGATGGGATTAGTGTGGGGATTGTCTCTGAGCGAGGGGGAGAGTGTGGGGGTGGTGGGATTAGTGTGGGGATTGTCTCTGGGCTAGGGGGAGAGTGTGGGGTGATGGGATTAGTGTGGGGATTGTCTCTGGGCTGGGGGGAGAGTGCGGGGGTGATGGGATTAGTGTGGGGATTGTCTCTGGGCTGGGGGAGAGTGTGGGGTGGTGGGATTAGTGTGGGGATTGTCTCTGGGCTGGGGGGAGAGTGTGGGGGTGGTGGGATTAGTGTGGGGATTGTCTCTGAGCTAGGGGGAGAGTGTGGGGGTGGTGGGATTAGTGTGGGGATTGTCTCTGGGCTGGGGGGAGAGTGTGGGGGTGGTGGGATTAGTGTGGGGATTGTCTCTGAGCGAGGGGGAGAGTGCGGGGGTGATGGGATTAGTGTGGGGATTGTCTCTGGGCTAGGGGGAGAGTGTGGGGTGATGGGATTAGTGTGGGGATTGTCTCTGGGCTGGGGGAGAGTGTGGGGGTGGTGGGATTAGTGTGGGGATTGTCTCTGGGCTAGGGGGAGAGTGTGGGGTGATGGGATTAGTGTGGGGATTGTCTCTGGGCTGGGGGGAGAGTGCGGGGGTGATGGGATTAGTGTGGGGATTGTCTCTGGGCTGGGGGGAGAGTGCGGGGGTGATGGGATTAGTGTGGGGATTGTCTCTGGGCTGGGGGGAGAGTGCGGGGGTGGTGGGATTAGCTCGGGGATTGTCTCTGGGCTGGGGGAGAGTGCGGGGGTGATGGGATTAGTGTGGGGATTGTCTCTGGGCTGGGGGGAGAGTGCGGGGGTGATGGGATTAGTGTGGGGATTGTCTCTGGGCTAGGGGGAGAGTGTGGGGGTGGTGGGATTAGTGTGGGGATTGTCTCTGGGCTAGGGGGAGAGTGTGGGGTGATGGGATTAGTGTGGGGATTGTCTCTGGGCTGGGGGGAGAGTGCGGGGGTGATGGGATTAGTGTGGGGATTGTCTCTGGGCTGGGGGGAGAGTGCGGGGGTGGTGGGATTAGTGTGGGGATTGTCTCTGGGCTAGGGGGAGAGTGCGGGGTGGTGGGATTAGTGTGGGGATTGTCTCTGAGCTGGGGGAGAGTGCGGGGGTGGTGGGATTAGTGTGGGGATTGTCTCTGGGCTGGGGGGAGAGTGCGGGGGTGGTGGGATTAGTGTGGGGATTGTCTCTGGGCTGGGGGGAGAGTGCGGGGGTGGTGGGATTAGTGTGGGGATTGTCTCTGGGCTGGGGGGAGAGTGCGGGGGTGGTGGGATTAGTGTGGGGATTGTCTCTGGGCTGGGGGGAGAGTGCGGGGGTGGTGGGATTAGTGTGGGGATTGTCTCTGGGCTGGGGGAGAGTGTGGGGGTGGTGGGATTAGTGTGGGGATTGTCTCTGGGCTGGGGGAGAGTGTGGGGGTGGTGGGATTAGTGTGGGGATTGTCTCTGGGCTGGGGGAGAGTGCAGGGGGTGGTGGGATTAGTGTGGGGATTGTCTCTCAGCTGGGGGGAGAGTGCGGGGGTGGTGGGATTAGTGTGGGGATTGTCTCTCAGCTGGGGGGAGAGTGCGGGGGTGGTGGGATTAGTGTGGGGATTGTCTCTGGGCTGGGGGGAGAGTGCGGGGGTGATGGGATTAGTGTGGGGATTGTCTCTGGGCTGGGGGGAGAGTGCGGGGGTGGTGGGATTAGTGTGGGGATTGTCTCTGGGCTAGGGGAGAGTGCGGGGGTGGTGGGATTAGCTCGGGGATTGTCTCTGGGCTGGGGGAGACTGCGGGGGTGGTGGGATTAGTGTGGGGATTGTCTCTGGGCTGGGGGAGAGTGTGGGGGTGATGGGATTAGTGTGGGGATTGTCTCTGGGCTGGGGGGGAGAGTGCGGGGGGTGATGGGATTAGTGTGGGGATTGTCTCTGGGCTGGGGGGGAGAGTGTGGGGGTGGTGGGATTAGTGTGGGGATGGTCTCTGGGCTGGGGGGAGAGTGTGGGGGTGGTGGGATTAGTGTGGGGATTGTCTCTGGGCTGGGGGAGAGTGTGGGGGTGGTGGGATTAGCTCGGGGATTGTCTCTGGGCTGGGGGGAGAGTGTGGGGTGGTGGGATTAGTGTGGGGATTGTCTCTGAGCGAGGGGGAGAGTGTGGGGGTGGTGGGATTAGTGTGGGGATTGTCTCTGGGCTGGGGGAGAGTGTGGGGGTGGTGGGATTAGTGTGGGGATTGTCTCTGAGCTAGGGGGGGAGTGCGGGGGGTGATGGGATTAGTGTGGGGATTGTCTCTGGGCTGGGGGGAGAGTGCGGGGGTGGTGGGATTAGTGTGGGGATTGTCTCTGGGCTGGGGGGAGAGTGCGGGGGTGGTGGGACTAGTGTGGGGATTGTCTCTGAGCTAGGGGGAGAGTGCGGGGGGTGATGGGATTAGTGTGGGGATTGTCTCTGGGCTGGGGGAGAGTACAGGGGGTGGTGGGATTTGTGTGGGGATTGTCTCTGGGCTAGGGGGAGAGTGTGGGGGTGGTGGGATTTGTGTGGGGATTGTCTCTGGGCTGGGAGAGAGTGTGGGGGTGATGGGATTAGTGTGGGGATTGTCTCTCAGCTGGGGGAGAGTGCGGGGGTGGTGGGATTAGCTCGGGGATTGTCTCTGGGCTAGGGGGAGAGTGTGGGGGTGGTGGGATTAGTGTGGGGATTGTCTCTGGGCTGGGGGGAGAGTGCGGGGGTGGTGGGATCAGTGTGGGGATTGTCTCTGGGCTAGGGGGAGACTGCGCGGGTGGTGGGATTAGTGTGGGGATTGTCTCTGGGCTAGGGGGAGAGTGCGGGGGTGGTGGGATTAGTGTGGGGATTGTCTCTGGGCTAGGGGAGAGTGCGGGGGTGGTGGGATTAGTGTGGGGATTGTCTCTGGGCTAGGGGGAGACTGCGCGGGTGGTGGGATTAGCTCGGGGATTGTCTCTGGGCTGGGGGAGAGTGTGGGGGTGGTGGGATTAGTGTGGGGATTGTCTCTGGGCTAGGGGGAGAGTGCGGGGGTGGTGGGATTAGTGTGGGGATTGTCTCTGGGCTGGGGGTAGAGTGTGGGGGTGGTGGGATTAGTGTGGGGATTGTCTCTGGGCTGGGGTGAGAGTGTGGGGTGGTGGGATTAGTGTGGGGATTGTCTCTGGGCTGGGGGGAGAGTGTGGGGTGGTGGGATTAGTGTGGGGATTGTCTCTGGGCTGGGGGGAGAGTGTGGGGTGGTGGGATTAGCTCGGGGATTGTCTCTGGGCTGGGGGAGACTGCGGGGGGTGATGGGATTAGTGTGGGGATTGTCTCTGAGCTAGGGGGAGAGTGCGGGGGTGATGGGATTAGTGTGGGGATTGTCTCTGGGCTGGGGGAGAGTGCGGGGGTGATGGGATTAGTGTGGGGATTGTCTCTGGGCTAGGGGGAGAGTGTGGGGGTGGTGGGATTAGTGTGGGGATTGTCTCTGGGCTAGGGGGAGAGTGTGGGGTGATGGGATTAGTGTGGGGATTGTCTCTGGGCTGGGGGGAGAGTGCGGGGGTGATGGGATTAGTGTGGGGATTGTCTCTGGGCTGGGGGGAGAGTGCGGGGGTGGTGGGATTAGTGTGGGGATTGTCTCTGGGCTAGGGGGAGAGTGCGGGGTGGTGGGATTAGTGTGGGGATTGTCTCTGAGCTGGGGGAGAGTGCGGGGGTGGTGGGATTAGTGTGGGGATTGTCTCTGGGCTGGGGGGAGAGTGCGGGGGTGGTGGGATTAGTGTGGGGATTGTCTCTGGGCTGGGGGGAGAGTGCGGGGGTGGTGGGATTAGTGTGGGGATTGTCTCTGGGCTGGGGGGAGAGTGCGGGGGTGGTGGGATTAGTGTGGGGATTGTCTCTGGGCTGGGGGGAGAGTGCGGGGGTGGTGGGATTAGTGTGGGGATTGTCTCTGGGCTGGGGGAGAGTGTGGGGGTGGTGGGATTAGTGTGGGGATTGTCTCTGGGCTGGGGGAGAGTGCGGGGGTGGTGGGATTAGTGTGGGGATTGTCTCTGGGCTGGGGGGAGAGTGCGGGGGTGATGGGATTAGTGTGGGGATTGTCTCTGGGCTGGGGGGAGAGTGCGGGGGTGGTGGGATTAGTGTGGGGATTGTCTCTGGGCTGGGGGGAGAGTGCGGGGGTGGTGGGATTAGTGTGGGGATTGTCTCTGGGCTGGGGGAGAGTGTGGGGGTGGTGGGATTAGTGTGGGGATTGTCTCTGGGCTGGGGGAGAGTGCGGGGGTGGTGGGATTAGTGTGGGGATTGTCTCTGGGCTGGGGGGAGAGTGCGGGGGTGATGGGATTAGTGTGGGGATTGTCTCTGGGCTGGGGGGAGAGTGCGGGGGTGGTGGGATTAGTGTGGGGATTGTCTCTGGGCTAGGGGAGAGTGCGGGGGTGGTGGGATTAGCTCGGGGATTGTCTCTGGGCTGGGGGAGACTGCGGGGGTGGTGGGATTAGTGTGGGGATTGTCTCTGGGCTGGGGGAGAGTGTGGGGGTGATGGGATTAGTGTGGGGATTGTCTCTGGGCTGGGGGGGAGAGTGCGGGGGGTGATGGGATTAGTGTGGGGATTGTCTCTGGGCTGGGGGGGAGAGTGTGGGGGTGGTGGGATTAGTGTGGGGATGGTCTCTGGGCTGGGGGGAGAGTGTGGGGGTGGTGGGATTAGTGTGGGGATTGTCTCTGGGCTGGGGGAGAGTGTGGGGGTGGTGGGATTAGCTCGGGGATTGTCTCTGGGCTGGGGGGAGAGTGTGGGGTGGTGGGATTAGTGTGGGGATTGTCTCTGAGCGAGGGGGAGAGTGTGGGGGTGGTGGGATTAGTGTGGGGATTGTCTCTGGGCTGGGGGAGAGTGTGGGGGTGGTGGGATTAGTGTGGGGATTGTCTCTGAGCTAGGGGGGGAGTGCGGGGGTGATGGGATTAGTGTGGGGATTGTCTCTGGGCTGGGGGGAGAGTGCGGGGGTGGTGGGATTAGTGTGGGGATTGTCTCTGGGCTGGGGGGAGAGTGCGGGGGTGGTGGGACTAGTGTGGGGATTGTCTCTGAGCTAGGGGGAGAGTGCGGGGGGTGATGGGATTAGTGTGGGGATTGTCTCTGGGCTGGGGGAGAGTACAGGGGGTGGTGGGATTTGTGTGGGGATTGTCTCTGGGCTAGGGGGAGAGTGTGGGGGTGGTGGGATTTGTGTGGGGATTGTCTCTGGGCTGGGAGAGAGTGTGGGGGTGATGGGATTAGTGTGGGGATTGTCTCTCAGCTGGGGGAGAGTGCGGGGGTGGTGGGATTAGCTCGGGGATTGTCTCTGGGCTAGGGGGAGAGTGTGGGGGTGGTGGGATTAGTGTGGGGATTGTCTCTGGGCTGGGGGGAGAGTGCGGGGGTGGTGGGATCAGTGTGGGGATTGTCTCTGGGCTAGGGGGAGACTGCGCGGGTGGTGGGATTAGTGTGGGGATTGTCTCTGGGCTAGGGGGAGAGTGCGGGGGTGGTGGGATTAGTGTGGGGATTGTCTCTGGGCTAGGGGAGAGTGCGGGGGTGGTGGGATTAGTGTGGGGATTGTCTCTGGGCTAGGGGGAGACTGCGCGGGTGGTGGGATTAGCTCGGGGATTGTCTCTGGGCTGGGGGAGAGTGTGGGGGTGGTGGGATTAGTGTGGGGATTGTCTCTGGGCTAGGGGGAGAGTGCGGGGGTGGTGGGATTAGTGTGGGGATTGTCTCTGGGCTGGGGGTAGAGTGTGGGGGTGGTGGGATTAGTGTGGGGATTGTCTCTGGGCTGGGGTGAGAGTGTGGGGTGGTGGGATTAGTGTGGGGATTGTCTCTGGGCTGGGGGGAGAGTGTGGGGTGGTGGGATTAGTGTGGGGATTGTCTCTGGGCTGGGGGGAGAGTGTGGGGTGGTGGGATTAGCTCGGGGATTGTCTCTGGGCTGGGGGAGACTGCGGGGGGTGATGGGATTAGTGTGGGGATTGTCTCTGAGCTAGGGGGAGAGTGCGGGGGTGATGGGATTAGTGTGGGGATTGTCTCTGGGCTGGGGGAGAGTGCGGGGGTGGTGGGATTAGTGTGGGGATTGTCTCTGGGCTGGGGGGAGAGTGTGGGGGTGGTGGGATTAGTGTGGGGATTGTCTCTGGGCTGGGGGGAGAGTGTGGGGGTGGTGGGATTAGTGTGGGGATTGTCTCTGGGCTGGGGGGAGAGTGTGGGGGTGGTGGGATTAGTGTGGGGATTGTCTCTGGGCTGGGGGGAGAGTGCGGGGGTGATGGGATTAGTGTGGGGATTGTCTCTGGGCTGGGGGTAGAGTGTGGGGGTGGTGGGATTAGCTCGGGGATTGTCTCTGAGCTAGGGGGAGAGTGCGGGGGTGGTGGGATTAGCTCGGGGATTGTCTCTGGGCTGGGGGAGACTGCGGGGGGTGATGGGATTAGTGTGGGGATTGTCTCTGAGCTAGGGGGAGAGTGCGGGGGTGGTGGGATTAGTGTGGGGATTGTCTCTCAGCTGGGGGAGAGTGCGGGGGTGGTGGGATTAGTGTGGGGATTGTCTCTCAGCTGGGGGAGAGTGCGGGGGTGGTGGGATTAGTGTGGGGATTGTCTCTGGGCTGGGGGAGAGTGTGGGGTGGTGGGATTAGTGTGGGGATTGTCTCTGGGCTGGGGGAGAGTGTGGGGTGGTGGGATTAGTGTGGGGTTTGTCTCTGGGCTGGGGGGAGAGTGTGGGGTGGTGGGATTAGTGTGGGGATTGTCTCTGGGCTGGGGGGAGAGTGTGGGGGTGGTGGGATTAGCTCGGGGATTGTCTCTGGGCTGGGGGGAGAGTGTGGGGTGGTGGGATTAGTGTGGGGATTGTCTCTGGGCTGGGGGGAGAGTGTGGGGTGGTGGGATTAGTGTGGGGATTGTCTCTGGGCTGGGGGAGAGTGCGGGGGTGGTGGGATTAGTGTGGGAATTGTCTCAGGGCTAGGGGGAGAGTGTGGGGGTGGTGGGATTAGTGTGGGGATTGTCTCTGGGCTGGGGGAGAGTGTGGGGGTGAAGGGATTAGCTCGGGGATTGTCTCTGGGCTGGGGGGAGAGTGCGGGGGTGGTGGGATTAGTGTGGGGATTGTCTCTGGGCTGGGGGAGAGTGTGGGGGTGGTGGGATTAGTGTGGGGATTGTCTCTGGGCTGGGGGGAGAGTGCGGGGGTGGTGGGATTAGTGTGGGGATTGTCTCTGGGCTGGGGGAGAGTGTGGGGGTGGTGGGATTAGTGTGGGGATTGTCTCTGGGCTGGGAGAGAGTGTGGGGGTGGTGGGATTAGTGTGGGGATTGTCTCTGGGCTAGGGGGAGAGTGCGGGGGTGGTGGGATTAGTGTGGGGATTGTCTCTGGGCTGGGGGAGAGTGTGGGGGTGGTGGGATTAGTGTGGGGATTGTCTCTGGGCTAGGGGGAGAGTGCGGGGGTGGTGGGATTAGTGTGGGGATTGTCTCTGGGCTGGGGGAGAGAGTGTGGGGGTGGTGGGATTAGTGTGGGGATTGTCTCTGGGCTGGGGGAGAGAGTGTGGGGGTGATGGGATTAGTGTGGGGATTGTCTCTGGGCTGGGGGGAGAGTGCGGGGGTGGTGGGATTAGCTCGGGGATTGTCTCTGGGCTGGGGGAGAGTGTGCCGTGGTGGGATTAGTGTGGGGATTGTCTCTGGGCTGGGGGGAGAGAGCGGGACGGTGGGATTAGTGTGGGGATGGTCTCTGGGCTGGGGGGCGAGTGTTGGGGTGGTGGGATTAGTGTGGGGATTGTCTCTGGGCTGGGGGGAGAGTGTGGGGGTGGTGGGATTAGTGTGGGGATTGTCTCTGGGCTGGGGGGAGAGCAGGGTCAGTGGGTGTCGCTCGGGGATTGACCCTGGTCTGGGTGCAGAGGGACAGTGTGTCCTGACTGGGCTGATTCTGTGTGTGAGATGACCACTCTGTGCTCTATCTGACTCTCCCATGTCTCCATGAACAGGTGAAGACCCTGGTCCCTCATCGAGACCAAACCCTACAAGAGGAACTCGCCCGTCAACAGGCCAATGAGAGACTTCGCCGACAATTTGCAGCTCAGGCCAACGTCATTGGGCCTTGGATACAGACCAAGATGGAGGTTGGAGAGAGCCTGACACTGTACCTAACCCCGTGTAGAGAGAGCCTTACGCTCTAACTAACCCCGTGTGGAGAGAGCCCTACACCGTAACTAACCACACGAAGAGAGAGCCTTACACTGTACCTAAACCTGTGTAGTGAGCGCCTTACACTCTACCTGACCATGTACAGAGTGAGCCTTACACTCTACCTAACCTGGTGCGGAGAGAGCCTTACACTGTTATAAACCACGTGTAGAGAGCCTTATACTGTTTCTAACCACATGTAGAGAGAGCCTAATACTCTACCTAACCCCATGTAGGGAGAGTCTTACACGCTACCTAACCCCGTGTAGAGTGGGCCTTACACTGTTTCTAACCACATGTAAAGAGACCCTTACACACTACCTAACCCCGTGTAGGGAGTGACTTACACTCGACCTAAACCTGTGTGGAGAGAGCCTTACACTGATATAAACCATGTGTAGAGAGAGCCTTACACTGTATCGAACCACATGTAGAGAAAGCCTTTCACTACAATACCTCAGTGGTGAGCACTGCTGCCTCCCAGCACCAGGGACTCGGGTTCGATCCCACCCTCAGGCGACTGACTGTGTGGAATTTACACATTCTCCCCCGTGTCTGCGTGGGTTTCCTCCCACAGTCCAAAGATGTGCAGGTCAGGATGGATTGACTGTGGGAAATTGTCCCATAGTGCCCAGGGATGTGCAGGTCAGGGTGGATTGGCCATGGGAAATTGTCCCATAGTGCCCAGGGATGTGCAGGTTAGGGTGGATTGGCCGTGCTAAATTGTCCCATAGTGCCCAGTGATGTACAGGTCAGGATGGATTGACTGTGGGAAATTGTCCCATAGTGCCCAGGGATGTGCAGGTTAGGGTGGATTGGCCATGGGAAATTGTCCCATAGTGCCCAGGGATGTGCAGGTTAGAGTGGGTTGGCCATGGGAAATTGTCCCATAGTGTCCAGGGATGTGCAGGTTAGGGTGGATTGGCCATGCTAAATTGTCCCATAGTGCCCAGTGATGTACAGGTCAGGATGGATTGACTGTGGGAAATTGTCCCATAGTACCCAGGGATGTGCAGGTTAGGGTGGATTGGCCGTGCTAAATTGTCCCATAGTGCCCAGTGATGTACAGGTCAGGATGGATTGACTGTGGGAAATTGTCCCATAGTGCCCAGGGATGTGCAGGTTAGGGTGGATTGGCCATGGGAAATTGTCCCATAGTGCCCAGGGATGTGCAGGTTAGGGTGGGTTGGCCATGGGAAATTGTCCCATAGTGTCCAGGGATGTGCAGGTTAGGGTGGATTGGCCGTGGGAAATTGTCCCATAGTGCCCAGGGATGTGCAGGTTAGAGTGGGTTGGCCATGGGAAATTGTCCCATAGTGTCCAGGGATGTGCAGGTTAGGGTGGATTGGCCGTGGGAAATTGTCCCATAGTGCCCAGGGATGTGCAGGTTAGGGTGGGTTGGCCATGGGAAATTGTCCCATAGTGTCCAGGGATGTGCAGGTTAGGGTGGATTGGCCATGGGAAATTGTCCCATAGTGTCCAGGGATGTGCAGGTTAGGGTGGATTGGTCATGGGAAATTATCCCATAGTGCCCAGGGATGTGCAGGTTAGGGTGGATTGGCCATGGAAAATTGTCCCATAGTGCCCAGGGATGTGCAGGTTAGGGTGGATTGGTCATGGGAAATTATCCCATAGTGCCCAGGGATGTGCAGGTTAGGGTGGATTGGCCATGGAAAATTGTCCCATAGTGCCCAGGGATGTGCAGGTTAGGGTGGATTGGCCGTGGGAAATTGTCCCATAGTGTCCAGGGATGTGCAGGTTAGGGTGGGTTGGCCATGGGAAATTGTCCCATAGTGCCCAGGGATGTGCCGGTTAGGGTGGATTGGCCATGGGAAATTGTCCCATAGTGCCCAGGGATGTGCAGGTTAGGGTGGATTGGCCATGGGAAATTGTCCGATAGTGTCCAGGGATGTGCAGGTTAGGGTGGACTGGCCGTGGGAAATTGTCCCATAGTGTCCAGGGATGTACAGGTTAGGGTGGATTGGCCGTGGGAAATTGTCCCATAGTGTCCAGGGATGTGCAGGTTTGGGTGGACTGGCCGTGGGAAATTGTCCCATAGTGCCCAGGGATGTGCACATTAGGGTGGATTGGCCATGGGAAATTGTCCCATAGTGTCCAGTGATGTGTAGGCTAGGGTGGATTGGCCATGGGAAATTGTCCCATAGTGTCCAGGGATGTGCAGGTTAGGGTGGACTGGCCGTGGGAAATTGTCCCATAGTGTCCAGGGATGTACAGGTTAGAGTGGATTGGCCATGGGAAATTGTCCCATAGTGTCCAGTGATGTGTAGGCTAGGGTGGATTGGCCATGGGAAATTGTCCCATAGTGTCCAGGGAAGTGCAGGTTAGGGTGGATTTGCCATGGGAAATTGTCCCATAGTGTCCAGGGATGTGCAGGTTAGGGTGGATTGGCCATGGGAAATTGTCCCATAGTGCCCAGGGATGTACAGGTTAGGGTGGATTGGTCATGGGAAATTGTCCCATAGTGCCCAGGGATGTACAGGTCAGGGTGGATTGGTCGTGGGAAATTGTCCCATAGTGCCCAGGGATGTGCAGGTTAGGGTGGATTGGTCGTGGGAAATTGTCCCATAGTGTCCAGGGATGTGCAGGTTAGGGTGGATTGGTCGTGGGAAATTGTCCCATAGTGCCCAGGGATGTGCACATTAGGGTGGATTGTCCACGGGAAATAGCCTGTAGTGTTAGGTGAAGAGGTAAATGTAGGGGAAAGGGTGGGTTGCTCTTCAGAAGGTCAGCGTGGACCTGTTGGGCCAAAGGGCCTGTTTCCACACTGTAGAGAATCTAATCTTACCCTGGGGGGAGGACAGTGTAGAGAAAGCTTTACTCTGTATCTAACCCCGTGCTGTCCCTGTCCTGGGGAGTGTTTGATGGGGGGGACAGTGTAGAGGGAGCTTTACTCTGTATCTAACCCCGTGCTGTCCCTGTCCTGGGGAGTGTTTGATGGGGGACAGTGTAGAGGGAGCTTTACTCTGTCTCTAACCCCGTGCTGTCCCTGTCCCTGGGAGTGTTTGATGGGGGACAGTGTAGAGGGAGCTTTACTCTGTATCTAACCCCGTGTTGTCCCTGTCCTGGGAGTGTTTGATGGGAGGGACAGTGTAGAAGAAGCTTTACTCTGTATCTAACCCCGTGCTGTCCCTGTCCTGGGGAGTGTTTGATTAGGGAGACAGTGTAGAGGAAGCTTTACTCTGTATCTAACCCCGTGCTGTCCCTGTCCTGGGGAGTGTTTGATGGGGGGGACAGTGTAGAGGGAGCTTTACTCTGTATCTAACCCTGTGCTGTCCCTGTCCTGGGGAGTGTTTGATGGGGGGGACAGTGTAGAGGGAGCTTTACTCTGTATCTAACCCCGTGCTGTCCCTGTCCTGGGAGTATTTGATGGGGGGACAGTGTAGAGGGAGCTTTACTCTGTATCTAACCCCGTGCTGTCCCTGTCCTGGGAGTGTTTGATGGGAGGACAGTGTAGAGGGAGCTTTACTCTGTATCTAACCCCGTGCTGTCCCTGTCCTGGGGAGTGTTTGATGGGGGACAGTGTAGAGTGAGCTTTACTCTGTATCTAACCCCGTGCTGTCCCTGTCCTGGGGAGTGTTTGATGGGGGGGACAGTGTAGAGGGGGCTTTACTCTGTATCTAACCCCGTGCTGTCCCTGTCCTGGGGAGTGTTTGATGGGGGACAGTGTAGAGTGAGTTTTACTCTGTATCTAACCCCGTGCTGTCCCTGTCCTGGGAGTGTTTGATGGGAGGGACAGTGTAGAGGAAGCTTTACTCTGTATCTAACCCCGTGCTGTCCCTGTCCTGGGGAGTGTTTGATGGGGGACAGTGTAGAGGAAGCTTTACTCTGTATCTAACCCCGTGCTGTCCCTGTCCTGGGGAGTGTTTGATGGGGGGGACAGTGTAGAGGGAGCTTTACTCTGTATCTAACCCTGTGCTGTCCCTGTCCTGGGGAGTGTTTGATGGGGGGGACAGTGTAGAGGGAGCTTTACTCTGTATCTAACCCCGTGCTGTCCCTGTCCTGGGAGTATTTGATGGGGGGACAGTGTAGAGGGAGCTTTACTCTGTATCTAACCCCGTGCTGTCCCTGTCCTGGGAGTGTTTGATGGGAGGACAGTGTAGAGGCAGCTTTACTCTGTATCTAACCCCGTGCTGTCCCTGTCCTGGGGAGTGTTTGATGGGGGACAGTGTAGAGTGAGCTTTACTCTGTATCTAACCCCGTGCTGTCCCTGTCCTGGGGAGTGTTTGATGGGGGGGACAGTGTAGAGGGGGCTTTACTCTGTATCTAACCCCGTGCTGTCCCTGTCCTGGGGAGTGTTTGATGGGGGACAGTGTAGAGGGAGTTTTACTCTGTATCTAACCCCGTGCTGTTCCTGTCCTGGGAGTGTTTGATGGGAGGGACAGTGTAGAGGAAGCTTTACTCTGTATCTAACCCCGTGCTGTCCCTGTCCTGGGGAGTGTTTGATGGGGGACAGTGTAGAGGAAGCTTTACTCTGTATCTAACCCCGTGCTGTCCCTGTCCTGGGGAGTGTTTGATGGGGGGGACAGTGTAGAGGGAGCTTTACTCTGTATCTAACCCTGTGCTGTCCCTGTCCTGGGAGTGTTTGATGGGAGGGACAGTGTAGAGGGGGCTTCACTCTGTATCTAACCCCGTGCTGTCCCTGTCCCGGGGAGTGTTTGATGGGGGGACAGTGTAGAGGGAGCTTTACTCTGTATCTAACCCCGTGCTGTCCCTGTCCCTGGGGAGTGTTTGATGGGGGGGACAGTGTAGAGGGGGCTTTACTCTGTATCTAACCCCGTGCTGTCCCTGTCCCTGGGGAGTGTTTGATGGGGGGGACAGTGTAGAGGGAGCTTTACTCTGTATCTAACCCCGTGCTGTCCCTGTCCTGGGGAGTGTTTGATGGGGGACAGTGTAGAGGGAGCTTTACTCTGTATCTAACCCTGTGCTGTCCCTGTCCTGGGGAGTGTTTGATGGGGGGGACAGTGTAGAGGGAGCTTTACTCTGTATCTAACCCCGTGCTGTCCCTGTCCTGGGAGTATTTGATGGGGGGACAGTGTAGAGGGAGCTTTACTCTGTATCTAACCCTGTGCTGTCCCTGTCCTGGGGAGTGTTTGATGGGGGGGACAGTGTAGAGGGAGCTTTACTCTGTATCTAACCCCGTGCTGTCCCTGTCCTGGGAGTATTTGATGGGGGGACAGTGTAGAGGGAGCTTTACTCTGTATCTAACCCCGTGCTGTCCCTGTCCTGGGAGTGTTTGATGGGAGGACAGTGTAGAGGCAGCTTTACTCTGTATCTAACCCCGTGCTGTCCCTGTCCTGGGGAGTGTTTGATGGGGGACAGTGTAGAGTGAGCTTTACTCTGTATCTAACCCCGTGCTGTCCCTGTCCTGGGGAGTGTTTGATGGGGGGGACAGTGTAGAGGGGGCTTTACTCTGTATCTAACCCCGTGCTGTCCCTGTCCTGGGGAGTGTTTGATGGGGGACAGTGTAGAGGGAGTTTTACTCTGTATCTAACCCCGTGCTGTTCCTGTCCTGGGAGTGTTTGATGGGAGGGACAGTGTAGAGGAAGCTTTACTCTGTATCTAACCCCGTGCTGTCCCTGTCCTGGGGAGTGTTTGATGGGGGACAGTGTAGAGGAAGCTTTACTCTGTATCTAACCCCGTGCTGTCCCTGTCCTGGGGAGTGTTTGATGGGGGGGACAGTGTAGAGGGAGCTTTACTCTGTATCTAACCCTGTGCTGTCCCTGTCCTGGGAGTGTTTGATGGGAGGGACAGTGTAGAGGGGGCTTCACTCTGTATCTAACCCCGTGCTGTCCCTGTCCCGGGGAGTGTTTGATGGGGGGACAGTGTAGAGGGAGCTTTACTCTGTATCTAACCCCGTGCTGTCCCTGTCCCTGGGGAGTGTTTGATGGGGGGGACAGTGTAGAGGGGGCTTTACTCTGTATCTAACCCCGTGCTGTCCCTGTCCCTGGGGAGTGTTTGATGGGGGGGACAGTGTAGAGGGAGCTTTACTCTGTATCTAACCCCGTGCTGTCCCTGTCCTGGGGAGTGTTTGATGGGGGACAGTGTAGAGGGAGCTTTACTCTGTATCTAACCCCGTGCTGTCCCTGTCCTGGGGAGTGTTTGATGGGGGACAGTGTAGAGGGAGTTTTACTCTGTATCTAACCCCGTGCTGTCCCTGTCCTGGGAGTGTTTGATGGGAGGGACAGTGTAGAGGAAGCTTTACTCTGTATCTAACCCCGTGCTGTCCCTGTCCTGGGGAGTGTTTGATGGGGGGGACAGTGTAGAGGGAGCTTTACTCTGTATCTAACCCCGTGCTGTCCCTGTCCTGGGGAGTGTTTGATGGGGGGACAGTGTAGAGGGAGCTTTACTCTGTATCTAACCCCGTGCTGTCCCTGTCCTGGGGAGTGTTTGATGGGGGGACAGTGTAGAGGGAGCTTTACTCTGTATCTAACCCCGTGCTGTCCCTGTCCTGGGGAGTGTTTGATAGGGGGACAGTGTAGAGGGAGCTTTACTCTGTATCTAACCCCGTGCTGTCCCTGTCCCTGGGGGTGTTTCATGGGGGGACAGTGTAGAGGGGGCTTTACTCTGTATCTAACCCCGTGCTGTCCCTGTCCCTGGGGGTGTTTCATGGGGGGACAGTGTAGAGAGAGCTTTCCCCTGTATCTAACTCCGTGCTGACCCTGTCCTGGGAGTGTTTGATAGGGGGACAGTGTAGAGGGACCTTTACTCTGTATCTAACCCCGTGCTGTCCCTGTCCTGGGAGTGTTTCATGGGGGGACAGTGTAGAGGGAGCTTTACTCTGTATCTAACCCTGTGCTGTCCCTGTCCTGGGGAGTGTTTGATAGGGGGACAGTGTAGAGGGGGCTTTACTCTGTATCTAACCCCGTGCTGTCCCTGTCCTGGGGAGTGTTTGATGGGGGGACAGTGTAGAGGGAGCTTTACTCTGTATCTAACCCCGTGCTGTCCCTGTCCCGGGGAGTGTTTGATGGGGGACAGTGTAGAGAGATCTTTACTCTGTATCTAACCCCGTGCTGTCCCTGTCCCTGGGGGGTGTTTGATGGGGGGGGGGATATGGATGGGAGACTGTGAGTTGAGGGGAGGGAGACACTGTGTTGTCGAGTAATCTCCTGTGTGTTTACCTGAAGGAAATTGGCCACATTTCGGTGGATATCAGGGGCTCCCTGGAAGATCAGATGAACCACCTGAAACAGTACGAGCAGAACATCATTAATTACAAATCCAACATCGACAAACTGGAGGGAGATCACCAGCTCATCCAAGAAGCTCTCATCTTTGACAACAAACACACCAGCTATACCATGGAGGTAAGAGAGACCACACAGGGAACAGGCCCCAGGCATTCAGCCCCTCTCCTCCTCCAGCCTGTCCCACAGGAACAGCAGGAGGCCATTCAGCCCTCCCCCCTCCTCCAGCCTGTCACACAGGAACAGCAGGAGGCCATTCAGCCCCCCCTCCTCCGGCCTGTCACACAGGGTACAGCAGGAGGCCATTCAGCCCCCCCTCCTCCTCCAGCCTGTCTCACAGGAACAGCAGGAGGCCATTCAGCCCCCCCCTCCCTCCAGCCTGTCACACAGGAACAGCAGGAGGCCATTCAGCCCCCATCCCTCCAGCCTGTCTCACAGGAACAGCAGGAGGCCATTCAGCCCCTCTCCCTCCAGCCTGTCCCACAGGAACAGCAGGAGGCCATTCAGCCCCCCCTCCCCCAGCCTGTCCCACAGGAACAGCAGGAGGCCATTCAGCCCCTGTGTGCCTGTCGTGGGAGGGTTTGCTGGTGGATCTGTTTGGCCGTGATTGTGTTGCTGTGAAGTGAGGTGTCCCTCATTGACCTTTGTTCCTCTCCCCCCCCCCACCCCCCCAACAGCATATCCGTGTGGGCTGGGAGCAGCTGCTCACCACCATCGCCAGGACCATCAATGAGGTGGAGAACCAGATCCTCACCCGAGATGCCAAGGGCATCAGCCAGGAGCAACTCAACGAATTCCGCGCCTCCTTCAACCACTTCGACAGGGTGAGGCAGCACAGGGCCTGGGGCAACACGTGAGGGGGAGACAGGGCATGGGGAGAGAAAGATGGGACAGGGTCAGGGGGAGGGGGGGGGCAGGAGGGGAGAGACTGAAGGGGGTGGGGAGAGAGGGGCCTTTCCTCTGAAGTTCCCCTTGGATTCATCCAGGATTGTCCGGTAACAATGCCCCGCACCGTGAGGATGGGGGTGGGGGTGGGGGGGAGGGGGACCATCTTCTCTCCGTCAGACATGATCAGATAACCCCATCGCATCCCTCCCAAGCCTCTCCTGTCATTCCTAAGGTTCCGAACCTGGACATGACTTTGATGGAATGGGCAGATATGTTCGTCTTGGGGGAAGTGGGTGGCATGTTGCATTGGGGAGGGGGGTGGGTGGCCTTGTTAGTTTTGGGGCAAATGGGTAGCAATGTTGCTCTTGGGAATGAGTAGCCATGTTGGCCTTGTGGGGAGTGGGTTGATGGCCATGTTGGCCTTGTGGGGAATGGGTTGGTGGCCATGTTGGTCTTGTGGGGAGTGGGTTGGTGGCCATGTTGGCCTTGTGGGGAGTGGGTTGGTGGCCATGTTGGTCTTGTGGGGAGTGGGTTGATGGCCATGTTGGTCTTGTGGGGAGTGGGTTGGTGGCCATGTTGGCCTTGTGGGGAGTGGGTTGGTGGCCATGTTGGTCTTGTGGGGAGTGGGTTGGTGGCCATGTTGGTCTTGTGGGGAGTGGGTTGGTGGCAATGCTCTGAGTGTGGATTGAGGGGTCAGGGACAAACCCAACTCTGACTGCACATTTACTCTTCACAATCTCTCTCTCATTTCTTGTGTTTTACAACCTCTGCGTGGTGGATCCAAATTAGAAACGGAATGGCAAGATGGAACCAGATGACTTCAGAGCCTGCCTCATCTCCATGGGTTATGATCTGGTAAAGCCTCACCACTTCACCTGTCACTGACCGTCTCTCATATGCGCACCTCAGAGTGGGCAGCCATATTGATCTTGGGAGAATGCGTGGGCATGTTAGTTTTAGGGAATGGGGTGCCATGTTGGTTTGAGGGGAATGGGGGGTGGGCATGTTGGTTTTGGAGTACTCGGTGGCCATGTTGGTTTTGAGAAGTCAGAGGCCATGTTGGCTTTGGGGCAGTGGGCAGCCATGTTGGCTATGGTTGAGGGTAGCCATGTTGGTTTTGGGAAAATGATTGGCCATGTTGGCCTTGTGGGAGTGGGCAGCCATGTTGGCCGTAGTTGAGGGTAGCCATGTTGTTTTTTGGGAAAATGATTGGCCATGTTGGCCTTGTGGGAGTGGGCAGCCATGTTGGCCGTAGTTGAGGGTAGCCATGTTGTTTTTTGGGAAAATGATTGGCCATGTTGGCCTTGTGGGAGTGGGCAGCCATGTTGGCTGTAGTTGAGGGGAGCCATGTTGTTTTTTGGGAAAATGATTGGCCATGTTAGCCTTGTGGGAGTGGGCAGCCATGTTGGCTGTAGTTGAGGGGAGCCATGTTGTTTTTTGGGAAAATGATTGGCCATGTTGGCCTTGTGGGAGTGGGCAGCCATGTTGGCTGTAGTTGAGGGGAGCCATGTTGTTTTTTGGGAAAATGATTGGCCATGTTGGCCTTGTGGGAGTGGGCGGCCATGTTGGCTGTAGTTGAGGGGAGCCATGTTGTTTTTTGGGAAAATGATTGGCCATGTTGGCCTTGTGGGAGTGGGCGGCCATGTTGGCTGTAGTTGAGGGGAGCCATGTTGTTTTTTGGGAAAATGATTGGCCATGTTGGCCTTGTGGGAGTGGGTGGCCATGTTGGCTATGGTTGAGGGGAGCCATGTTGTTTTTTGGGGGAGTGGGTAGCCATGTTGTCTTCTGGCTCCCAACCCCAGTCTCAAGGTTTCCCACCAAGAATGCCTTCCACCGATTCTGTGTGGAAGCGGTGGTTTGAATATTGTCTTTGTTGACCGTCCCACAGGGTGAGGTGGAGTTTGCACGGATCATGACGCTGGTGGATCCCAACAACACTGGCGTGGTGACCTTCCAGGCCTTCATTGACTTCATGACCCGTGAGACAGCTGAGACAGACACTGCTGAACAAGTAATGGCCTCCTTCAAAATCCTGGCCTCAGACAAGGTAACACGTTTCAACACAGTCACTCGGAAAGATCCAATCAACACAACTCACACCCGGTTACCAGCTAACACTCCCTAACAGTGAACACAGGGAGCTTTACTCTGTATCTAACCCAGGGCGGGCCCTGTCCTGAGGGTGTTTGATGGGGGGACAGTGTAGAGGGAGCTTTACTCTGTATCTAACTCCATGCTGGCCCTGTCCTGCGAGTGTTTGATGGGGGGACAGTGTAGAGGGAGCTATACTCTGTATCTAACTCCATGCTGGCCCTGTCCTGCGAGTGTTTGATGGGGGGACAGTGTAGAGAGAGCTTTACCCTGTATCTAACCCCGTGCTGTCCCTGTCCCTGGGGAGTGTTTGATGGGGGACAGTGTAGAGGGAGCTTTACTCTGTATCTAACCCCGTGTTGTCCCTGTCCTGGGAGTGTTTGATGGGGGGACAGTGTAGAGGGAGCTTTACTCTGGATCTAACCCCGTGTTGTCCCTGTCCTGGGAGTGTTTGATGGGGGGACAGTGTAGAGGGAGCTTTACTCTGTATCTAACCCCGTGTTGTCCCTGTCCTGGGAGTGTTTGATGGGGGGACAGTGTAGAGGGAGCTTTACTCTGTATCTAACCCCGTGCTGTCCCTGTCCTGGGAGTGTTTGATGGGGGGGACAGTGTAGATGGAGATTTCCCCTGTATCTAACCCCCTGTCCCTGGGACAGGTTGAGGGAGCTCGTGCCCTGAGTCTAACGGGAGAGTGTTTCCTGTTCCCCCTGACAGAACTACATCACGGTTGAAGAGCTTCGTCGGGAGTTACCTCCGGAACAGGCGGAGTACTGTATCTCTCGGATGACCACCTACAGTGGGGCAGACTCTGTACCCGGGGCCCTGGACTACATCTCCTTCTCCAGCGCACTGTACGGAGAGAGTGACCTGTGAACCCCTCTCCTACGCACCCCTCTGCCTCATGAAGAACCCCCCCCCCCCCCACAGCCCCAGCTCCCTCCCTGCCTCACCACCACCCCCCCCTCCCCCAACCACCCCTTGCCCCGTCCATCCTCAACACCCTTCCCCCCCCACCGTCACCTGAAACAAAATGGCTGACCGAGCCCCGGTTCCTGCCCCATGCGTCCCTGACATTGCGTTCCCCTGCTCTCGCCACGTTGCGTCAACTGGAACGTTTGTGTTGCTGGTTGTTGGCGTGGGAGAGGGTGGGGAGTGTGATGAGGGGTGGTCTCCCACAATAGGGTGCGGGGGGGGGGAAACGCGATTTTTCTCTCAAGTCCATGATTTTTCTCTCAAGTCCACCTCTCTCCCAACCCCCCACCCCACCTAAACATTACCTTGCCACTTGCTTGCCCTCCAATGATGACGTCTGGTCTGATTCGGCACCTGGAAGGT
Organism: Chiloscyllium punctatum; assembly: GCF_047496795.1. Lineage (NCBI taxonomy): Eukaryota > Metazoa > Chordata > Chondrichthyes > Orectolobiformes > Hemiscylliidae > Chiloscyllium > Chiloscyllium punctatum. The sequence continues at coordinate 77,598,658 of NC_092769.1, forward strand.
TCTAGAAAATGGTGGGGGAATGCCCCCCCCACCCTCCTCCCCACTACCATTTTTCTTGATCCTGCCCCACTGCCGCGTGAACAGGCCTCCATTTCCTGTGTTGGCGAAGCCTCCTCCCTCATTAGCTAGCACTCCTGGTGAGAGTCCTCTCTCTCTCTCTCTCTCCCTCCTTCTCTCTCTCCAACCCTCCCTCTCTGTTTCCTGCCAACCCCCCCCCACCTCCAGAAAGACCTCTCCCCGGGCCGTGGTGTGTGGGTTGTGCTGTTTTCTTTTCCCCCCCGGACAGTCCAGGTGGCAGAGGCAAGGCCTCAGTCCTCCCCATCCCTACGAGCTCACACCCCAACCCAGAATACCAGTGTGTCACCCTCACTTGGATCCTGCTGTTTTCCCCCAACCCCTCACTGTTTCCCCCCCCCCACCTTAGCGACCTTCCCCCACCACCCCTAGCCAAACCCCCCGAGCTCAGGCTCGCCCAGAAACCTTGGAACGGCTTCCCCAAAACTGGTCTCGCTTGGGAACCGAAGGTGACCGCAAAGAGGAACGGTGGTGCGGAGCGATGGGCAGGGTGTTCGGTTTGAACGATCAGATGTTTGCACAGCCCCCCTGTACGTGGAGAAAATAAAACTATCCCTCAAACTAAACTCTTTTCTTGTCGAGAGTCCAGGTAGTTTTTTTCAGCCATCCTATCCCTGGCTTGACTCAATCAGTGATACAGGCCCAGGGTGGAGCCGGTCTGTCTGTAGGCCTCAGTCCCACACTGGGTTTGAGATCGAGCCTGGCGTCGGTAGGCCTCAGTCCCACACTGGGTTTGAGACCAGGCCTGATGTCTCTAGGCCTCAATCTCCACTAGGTTTGAGGCCAGGCCTGTGTTTGTAGGCCTCAGTCCCACACTGGATTTGAGCCCAGGCCTGTGTTTGTAGGCCTCAGTCCCACACTGGATTTGAGCCCAGGCCTGTGTCTGTAGGCCTCAGTCCCACACTGGGTTTGAGACCAGGCCTGATGTCTGTAGGCCTCAGTCCCACACTGAGCTTGAGATCAGGCCATGTGTCTGTCGGCCTCAGTCTCACACTGGGTTCGAGACCAGGCCTGGTGTCTGTAGGCCTCAGTCACACGTGAGTTTCGTGACCAGGCCTGAGGCAGGAATTGAACCCGGGTCTGTCTATAGCCTCAGTCCCACATTGGATTTGAGATCAGGCCTTGTGTCGGTAGGCCTCAGTCCCACACTGGGTTTGAGATCAGGCCTGGTGTCTGTCGGCCTCAGTCTCACACTGGGTTTGAGATCAGGTCTGGTGTCTGTAGGCCTCAGTCCTACACTGGGTTTGAGATCAGGTCTGGTGTCTGTAGGCCTCAGTCCTACACTGGGTTTGAGATCAGGCCTGGTGTCTGTAGGCCTCAGTCCTACACTGGGTTTGAGATCAGGCCTGGTGTCGGTAGGCCTCAGTCCCACACTGGGTTTGAGATCAGGCCTGGTGTCTGTAAGCCTCAGTCACACATTGGGTTTGAGATGAGGCCTAGTGTCTGTAGGCCTCAGTCCTACACTGGGTTTGAGATTGGGCCTGGTGTCTGTAGGCCTCAGTCCCACACTGGGTTTGAGATCGGTCCTGGTGTCTGTAGGCCTCAGTCCCACACTGGGTTTGAGATTAGGCCTGGTGTCTGTAGGCCTCAGTCCTATACCGTGTTTGAGATCAGGCCTGGTGTCTGTAGGCCTCAGTCCCACACTGTGTTTGAGATTAGGCCTGGTGTCTGTAGGCCTCAGTCCTACACTGGGTTTGAGATCAGGCCTGGTGTCTGTAGGCCTCAGTCCTACACTGGGTTTGAGATCAGGCCTGGTGTCGGTAGGCCTCAGTCCCACACTGGGTTTGAGATCAGGCCTGGTGTCTGTAAGCCTCAGTCACACATTGGGTTTGAGATGAGGCCTAGTGTCTGTAGGCCTCAGTCCTACACTGGGTTTGAGATTGGGCCTGGTGTCTGTAGGCCTCAGTCCCACACTGGGTTTGAGATCGGTCCTGGTGTCTGTAGGCCTCAGTCCCACACTGGGTTTGAGATTAGGCCTGGTGTCTGTAGGCCTCAGTCCTATACCGTGTTTGAGATCAGGCCTGGTGTCTGTAGGCCTCAGTCCCACACTGTGTTTGAGATTAGGCCTGGTGTCTGTAGGCCTCAGTCCTATACCGTGTTTGAGATCAGGCCTGGTGTCTGTAGGCCTGAGTCCCACACTGAGTTTGAGATCAGGCCTGGTGTCTGTAGGCCTCAGTCCCACACCGTGTTTTGAGACCAGGTCTGGTGTCTGTAGGCCTGAGTCCCACACTGAGTTTGAGACCAGGCCTGGTGTCTATCGGCCTCAGTCCCACACTGGGTTTTGTGATCAGGCCTGGTGTCTGTAGGCCTCAGTCCCACACTGGGTTTGAGATCAGGCCTGGTGTCTGTAGGCCTCAGTCCCACACCGTGTTTTGAGACCAGGTCTGGTGTCTGTAGGCCTGAGTCCCACACTGGGTTTGTGATTGGGCTTGGTGTCTGTAGGCCTCAGTCCCACACTAGGTTTGAGATCAGGCCTGGTGTCTGTAGGCCTCAGCCCCATACTGGGTTTGTGATTGGGCTTGGTGTCTGTAGGCCTCAGTCCCACACTGGGTTTGAGATCAGGCCTGGTGTCTGTAGGCCTCAGTCCCACGATGGGTTTGAGACGAGGCCTGGTGTCTGTAGGCCTCAGTCCTACACCGTGTTTGAGACCAGGCCTGGTGTCTGTAGGCCTGAGTCCCACACCAGGTTTGAGATTGGGCCTGGTGTCTGTAGGCCTCAGTCCCACATTGGGTTTGAGACCAGGCCTGGTGTATGTAGGCCTCAGTTACACACCGGTAAACACCCACTCCAGTTACATTCTCCTCCCCTACTCCCAGCTCCACACCCACACCAGATCCCAGCTCCCAGCCCTGCCGAGTTTTCACCATGCCCCAGACCTTCCCCTCACTGAGGACGAACAATCAGTCCTCAGCAAAGGACTCACCTTCATCCCCCTCCGTCCTCGCATCAATGAATTTAATACATGCCGTGATGTCGAACAACTCTTCCGTCGCCTCCGCCTCCGAGCTTACTTTCACAATCAGGATTCCCGCCCATCTTCCGAGGACCCCTTCGCCCACCTCCAACACACTCCATCCACCTGGACACCCCTCGCTGGCCTATTACCTGCCCTCGACCTCTTCATTTCCAACTGCCGCCGGGACATTAACTGCCTCAACCTGTCTACCCCCCTCCCCCACTCCAACCTCTCACCCTCGCAATGCGCAGCCCTTGAATCCCTCTGGTCCAAATCCAACCTCACCATCAAGCCAGCGGATAAAGGGGGCACAGTGGTAGTCTGGCGCACCGACCTCTACATCACTGAAGCCAAACACCAACTCGAGGACACCTCTTCCTACTGCCCCCTCGACCATGATCCCACCCCCCATCACCAAACCATCATCTCCCAGACCATACAGAACCTCATCACCTCAGGAGATCTCCCACCCACAGCTTCCAACCTCATAGTCCGAGAATCCCGCACTGCCCGGTTCTACCTCCTTCCCAAGATCCACAAGCCTGACCACCCTGGCCGACCCATTGTCTCAGCATGTACCTGCCCCACTGAACTCATCTCTACCTACCTCGACACTGTCCTATCCCCCCAGTCCAGGAACTCCCCACATACGTTCAAGACACCACCCACGCCCTCCACCTCCTCCAAGACTTCCGTTTCCCTGGCCCCCAACGCCTCATCTTCACCATGGATATCCAATCCCTCTACACCTCCATTCGCCATGACCAGGGCCTCCAGTCCCTCCGTTTTTTCCTCTCCAGACGTCCCCAACAGTACCCTTCCACCGACACTCTCATTCGTTTGGCCGAACTGGTCCTCACCCTTAACAATTTCTCCTTTGAATGCTCCCACTTCCTCCAGACCAAAGGGGTAGCCATGGGCACATGTATGGGCTCCAGCTATGCCTGTCTCTTTGTTGGCTACGTAGAGCAGTTGATCTTCCGTAATTACACCGGCACCACTCCCCACCTCTTCCTCCGCTACATTGATGACTGCATTGGCGCCACCTCGTGCTCCCGCGAGGAGGTTGAGCAATTCATCAACTTCACCAACACATTCCACCCTGACCTTAAATTTACCTGGACCATCTCTGACACCTCGCTCCCCTTCCTGGACCTCTCCATCTCCATTAATGACGACCGACTTGACACTGACATTTTTTACAAACCCACCGACTCCCACAGCTACCTGGATTACACCTCTTCCCACCCTACCTCTTGCAAAAATGCCATCTCATATTCCCAATTCCTCCACCTCCGCCGGATCTGCTCCCAGGAGGACCAGTTTCACCACAGAACATACCAGATGGCCTCCTTCTTTAGAGACCGCAATTTCCCTTCCCACGTGGTTAAAGATGCCCTCCAACGCATCTCGTCTACATCCCGTACCTCCGCCCTCAGACCCCACCCCTCCAACCGTAACAAGGACAGAACTCCCCTGGTGCTCACCTTCCACCCTACCAACCTTTGCATAAACCAAATCATCCGCCGACATTTCCGCCACCTCCAAACAGACCCCACCACCAGGGATATATTTCCCTCCCCACCCCTTTCCGCCTTCCGCAAAGACCGTTCCCTCCGTGACTACCTGGTCAGGTCCACACCCCCCTACAACCCCCCTCCCATCCTGGCACTTTCCCCTGCCACCGCAGGAACTGTAAAACCTGTGCCCACACCTCCTCCCTCACCTCTATCCAAGGCCCTAAAGGAGCCTTCCACATCCATCAAAGTTTCACCTGCACATCCACTAATATCATTTATTGTATCCGTTGCTCCCAATTCGGTCTCCTCTACATTGGGGAGACTGGACGCCTCCTAGCAGAGCGCTTTAGGCAACATCTCTGGGACACCCGCACCAATCAACCACACCGCCCCGTGGCCCAACATTTAAACTCCCCCTCCCACTCTGCCGAGGACATGGAGGTCCTGGGCCTCCTTCACCGCCGCTCCCTCACCACCAGACGCCTGGAGGAAGAACGCCTCATCTTCCGCCTCGGAACACTTCAACCCCAGGGCATCAATGTGGACTTCAACAGTTTCCTCATTTCCCCTTCCCCCACCTCACCCTAGTTTCAAACTTCCAGCTCAGTTACTGTCTCCTTGACTTGTCCGGACTTGTCCGACCTGCCGATCTCCTTTTCCACCTATCCTCTCCACCCTCTCCTCCCTGACCTATCACCTTCATCCCCTCCCCCACTCACCCATTGTACTCTATGCCACTTTCTCCCCACCCCCACCCTCCTCTCTCTTATCTCTCCACACTTCAGGCTCACTGCCTGTATTCCTGATGAAGGGCTTTTGCCCGAAACGTCGATTTTCCTGCTCCTCGGATGCTGCCTGACCTGCTGTGCTTTTCCAGCACCGCTAATCCAGAATTAGTTCCACACCGTGTTTGAGAGAATGCCTGTCCTCCTGGAGTCTGGGACCTACCTGCTCCAAGTGTCTGGGTCTGACAGCCAGCCTCCCGAGAGATCCAGGTCACAGGCTGAGGTTGTGTGAGTGCCCGAACAGAAAATCCTCGAGGGTACCAGGGTGGATCAGCGATACCTTCAGGAGGTCCATCACATCAGGTACACCAGGTCCTTGAGAAATATACTCCACCCTGGCTTGGGCTGACAGGTTGGAGAGTAATCCTCACACCACACACAATGTCAGGTAATGATCATCTCCGAAATGGGAGAGGATCGAAGGTTCAATGGGGTACCCGTCCCTGAATCCCACCCCTGTCAGCACAAAGGAGAGGTGAGGGCTCGGATTTCCTACTTCAGGCACTGATATCCCACCCCCAGCACTGATATCCCACCCCCAGCACTGATATCTCATCCCCAGCACTGATATCCCACCCCCAGCACTGATATCTCATCCCCAGCACTGATATCTCATCCCCAGCACTGATATCTCATCCCCAGCACTGATATCCCACCCCCAGCACTGATATCCCACCCCCAGCACTGATATCTCATCCCCAGCACTGATATCTCATCCCCAGCACTGATATCCCACCCCCAGCACTGATATCCCACCCCCAGCACTGATATCTCATCCCCAGCACTGATATCTCATCCCCAGCACTGATATCTCATCCCCAGCACTGATATCTCATCCCCAGCACTGATATCCCACCCCCAGCACTGATATCCCACCCCCAGCACTGATATCTCATCCCCAGCACTGATATCTCATCCCCAGCACTGATATCTCATCCCCAGCACTGATATCCCACCCCCAGCACTGATATCCCACCACCAGCACTGATATCTCATCCCCAGCGCTGATATCCCACCTCCAGCACTGATATCTCATCCCCAGCACTGATATCTCATCCACAGCACTGATATCTCACTCCCAGCACTGATACCCCACCCCCAGCACTGATATCCCACCCCCAGCACTGATATCCCACCCCCAGCACTGATATCCCACCTCCAGCACTGATATCTCATCCCCAGCACTGATATCTCATCCCCAGCACTGATATCCCTCCCCCAGCACTGATATCTCATCCCCAGCACTGATATCTCATCCCCAGCACTGATATCTCATCCCCAGCACTGATATCCCACCTCCAGCACTGATATCTCACCTCCAGCACTGATATCTCATCCCCAGCATTGATATCCCACCTCCAGCACTGATATCTCATCCCCAGCACTGATATCTCATCCCCAGCACTGATATCTCACCCCTAGCACTGATACCCACCTCCAGCACTGATATCTCACTCCCAGCACTGATATCCCACCTCCAGCACTGATATCTCACTCCCAGCACTGATATCCCACTCCCAGCACTGATATCCCACCTCCAGCACTGATATCTCATCCCCAGCACTGATATCCCACCTCCAGCACTGATATCTCACTCCCAGCACTGATATCCCACTCCCAGCACTGATATCCCGCCTCCAGCACTGATATCTCATCCCCAGCACTGATATCCCACCTCCAGCACTGATATCTCATCCCCAGCACTGATATCCCACCCCCAGCACTGATATCCCACTCCCAGCACAGATAACCCACCTCCAGCACTAATATCCCACTCCCAGCACTGATATCCCACCCCGAGCACTGATATCTCATCCCCAGCACTGATATCTCACTCCTAGCACTGATATCCCACTCCCAGCACTGATATCTCACTCCCAGCACTGATATCCCACTCCCAGCACTGATATCTCACTCCCAGCACTGATATCCCACTCCCAGCACTGATATCTCACTCCCAGCACTGATATCCCACTCCCAATACTGATATCCCACTCCCAGCACTGATACTCCATTTCCAGCTCGGATATCTCATCCCCAGCACTGATATCTCATCCCCAGCACTGATATCTCATCCCCAGCACTGATATCTCATCCCCAGCACTGATATCCCACTCCCAGCACTGATATCTCATCCCCAGCACTGATATCCCACTCCCAATACTGATATCTCACTCCCAGCACTGATATTCCATTTCCAGCTCGGATATCTCATCCCCAGCACTGATATCTCATCTCCAGCACTGATATCCTACCCCCAGCACTGATATCCCACGCCCAGCACTGATATCCCACCCCAGCACCAATATCCCACCCAGAGGAGTGATACCTTACCCTCAGCACTGATAACCCACCCCCTGCACTGATATCCCACTCCCAGCACTGATATCCCACCCCCAGCACTGATATCCCAATCTCAGCACTGATATCGTAACCCCAGCACTGATATCCCACCCCAGCACTGATATCCCACTCCCAGCACTGATATCCCACCCCCAGCACTGATATCCCACCCCCAGCACTGATATCCCAATCTCAGCACTGATATCGTAACCCCAGCACTGATATCCCACCCCAGCACTGATATCCTACCCACAGCACTGATGTCCCACCCCAGCATTGATATCCCACCCCCAGCACCAATATCCCACCAGAGGAGTGATATCTCATCCCCAGCACTGATATCCCACCCCAGCACCGATATCCCATCCCCGAGGAGTGATATCCCACCCCAGCACCGATATCCCATCCCAGCACTGATATGCCACTACCTGCACTGATATCTCACCCCCAGCACTGATATCCCACCCCCAGCACTGATATCCCACCCCCAGCACTGATATCCCACCCCCAGCACTGATATCCCACCCCCAGCACTGATATCCCACCCCAGCACTGATATCTCACCCCCAGCACTGATATCTCACTCCCAGCACTGATATCTCACTCCCAGCACTGATATCCCACCCCCAGCACTGATATCACACTCCCAGCACTGATATCCCACACCCAGCACTGATATCTCACTCCCAGCACTGATATCTCACTCCCAGCACTGATATCACTCTCCTAGCACTGATATCCCACCCCCAGCACCGATTCCCCACCCAGAGGAGTGATATCTCACCCCCAGCACTGAAATCCCAACCCAGCACTGATCTACCACCCCAGCACCGATATCCCACCCAGAGGAGCGATATCTCATCCCCAGCACTGATATCCCACCCCCAGCACTGATATCTCACTCCCAGCACTGATATCTCATCCCCAGCACTGATATCTCATCCCCAGCACTGATATCCCATCCCAGCACCGATATCCCACCCAGAGGAGCGATATCTCATCCCCAGCACTGATATACCACCCCCAGCACTGATATCTCATCCCCAGCACTGATATCTCATCCCCAGCACTGATATCCCATCCCAGCACTGATATCTCACCCTGAGCACTGATATCTCACCCCTAGTACTGATATCTCACTCCCAGCATTGATTTCCCACCTGCAGCACTGATATCTAAATCACCAGCACTGATATCCCACACCAGCACTGATAACCCAACCCCAGCACTGATACCCCAAACCCAGCACTGATATCCCACTCCCAGCTATGATATCTCACCCCTAGCAGTGATATCCCACCCAGAGGAGTGATATCTCATCCCCAGCACTGATGTCCCAGCCCAGCACTGATATCTCATCCATAGCACTGATACCCCACCTCCAGCATGGATATCCCACCTCCAGCACTTAGATCCCACCCCCGTACTGATATCGCCAACCCCAGTATTGATATTCCCACCCCAGCACTGATATCTCACTCCCAGCAATGAAATCTCACCCATAGCAGTGATATCTCATCACCAGCACCGATGTCTCACTCCCAGCATTGATATCCCACCCAGAGGAGTTGATATCTCATCCCCAGCACTGATATCCCACCTCGAGCACTGATGTCCCAGCCCAGCACTGATATCTCATCCACAGCACTCATATCCCACTCCCAGCATGGATATCCCACCTCCAGCACTGGGATCCCAACCCAGTACTGATATCCCCACCCCCAGTACTGATATCCCCACCCCCAGTACTGATATCCCCACCCCCAGTACTGATATCCCACTCCCAGCACTGATATCCCACCCCCGCACTGACATCCCAACCCCGGCACCGATATCCCACCGTGGCACCGATATCCTGCCCCCAGCACTGATACCCCACTGCCAGCAGTGATACCTCACGCCCAGCACTGATATCCCACCCCAGCACTGATATCCCACCCCAGCACTGATATCTCACTCCCAGTACAGATATCACATCCCCAACACTGATATCTCACTCCCAGCAGTGATATCTCACTCCCAGCACTGATATCTCATCCCCAGCACTGATATCTCACTCCCAGCACTGATATCCCAACACCAGCCCTGATATCCCACCCCCAGCACTGATATCCCAACACCAGCCCTGATATCCCACCCCCAGCCCTGATATCCCACACCCAGCACTGCAAACTCATCCCAAGCACAGATTTCCCAACCCCAGCACTGATATCTCACTCCCAGCACTAATAGCCCACTGCCAGCATGACATCTGACCCCTAACAGTGATATCTCATCCCCAGCACTGATATCACACTCCCAGCACTGATATCCCACCCACAGCATCGATATCCCACCCAGAGGAGTGATATCCCACTCCCAGCACTGATATCCCACCCCAAGCACTGATATCTCACTCCCAGCACTGATATCCCACTCCCAGCACTGATATCCCACTCCCAGCACTGATATCCCACTCCCAGCACTGATATCTCACTCCCAGCACTGATATCCCACCCCTAGCACTGATATCCCACTCCCAGCACTGATATCCCACTCCCAGCACTAATATCCCACTCCCAGCACTGATATCCCACTCCCAGCACTGATATCCCACCCCAAGCACTGATATCTCACTCCCAGCACTGATATCCCACTCCCAGCACTGATATGCCACCCCTAGCACTGATATCCCACTCCCAGCACTGATATCTCACCCCTAGCACTGATATCTCACTCCCAGCACTGACATCTCACTCCCAGCACTGATATCTCACCCCTAGCACTGATATCCCACTCCCAGCACTGATATCTCACTCCCAGCACTGATATCTCACTCCCAGCACTGATATCCCACCCCTAGCACTGATATCTCACTCCCAGCACTGATATCTCACTCCCAGCACTGATATCTCACTCCCAGTACTGATATCCCACCCCTAGCACTGATATCCCACTCCCAGCACTGATATCCCACTCCCAGCACTGATATCTCACTCCCAGTACTGATATCTCACTCCCAGCACTGATATCTCACTCCCAGTACTGATACCCCACCCCGAGCACTGATATCCCACTCCCAGCACTGATATCCCACTCCCAGCACTGATATCTCATCCCCAGCACTGATATCTCACTCCCAGCACTGATATCTCACTCCCAGCACTGATATCCCACTCCCAGCACTGATATCCCACTCCCAGCACTGATATGCAACCCCTAGCACTGATATCCCACTCCCGGCACTGATATCTCACCCCTAGCACTGATATCTCACTCCCAGCACTGACATCTCACTCCCAGCACTGATATCTCACCCCTAGCACTGATATCCCACTCCCAGCACTGATATCTCACCCCTAGCACTGATATCCCACTCCCAGCACTGATATCTCACTCCCAGCACTGATATCTCACCCCTAGCACTGATACCCCACCCCTAGCACTGATATCTCACTCCCAGCACTGATATCTCACTCCCAGCACTGATATCCCACCCCTAGCACTGATATCTCACTCCCAGCACTGATATCTCACTCCCAGCACTGATATCTCACTCCCAGTGCTGATATCCCACCCCTAGCACTGATATCCCACTCCCAGCACTGATATCCCACTCCTAGCACTGATATCTCACTCCCAGCACTGATATCCCACTCCCAGCACTGATATCCCATTCCCAGCACTGATATCCCACTCCCAGCACTGATATCTCACTCCCACTACTGATATCCCACCCCTAGCACTGATAACCCACTCCCAGCACTGATATCCCACTCCCAGCACTGATATCCCACTCCCAGCACTGATATCCCACTCCCAGCACTGATATCTCACTCCCAGCACTGATATCTCACTCCCAGCACTGATATCCCACTCCCAGCACTGATATCCCACCCCTAGCACTGATATCCCACACCCAGCACTGATATCCCACTCCCAGCACTGATATCCCACTCCCAGCACTGATATCTCACTCCCAGCACTGATATCCCACCCCTAGCACTGATATCCCACTCCCAGCACTGATATCCCACTCGCAGCACTGATATCCCACTCCCAGCACTGATATCCCACTCCCAGCACTGATATCTCACTCCCAGCACTGATATCCCACCCCCAGCACTGATATCCCACTCCCAGCACTGATATACCACCCCGAGCACTGATATCCCACACCCAGCACTGATATCCCACTCCCAGCACTGATATCCCACTCCCAGCACTGATATCTCACTCCCAGCACTGATATCCCACCCCTAGCACTGATATCCCACTCCCAGCACTGATATCCCACTCCCATCACTGATATCCCACTCCCAGCACTGATATCCCACTCCCAGCACTGATATCTCACTCCCAGCACTGATATCCCACCCCCAGCACTGATATCCCACTCCCAGCACTGATATCCCACTCCCAGCACTGATATCCCACTCCCAGCACTGATATCTCACTCCCAGCAGTGATATCTCACTCCCAGCACTGATATCTCACTCCCAGCTCTGATATCCCACTCCCAGCACTGATATCTCACTCCCAGCACTGATATCTCACTCCCAGCACTGATATCTCACTCCCAGCACTGATATCCCACTCCCAGCACTGATATCCCACTCCCAGCACTCATATCTCACTCCCAGCACTGATATCTCACTCCCAGCACTGATATCTCACTCGCAGTACTGATACCCCACCCCTAGCACTGATATCCCACTCCCAGCACTGATATCCCACTCCCAGCACTGATATCTCATCCCCAGCACTGATATCTCACTCCCAGCACTGATATCTCACTCCCAGCACTGATATCCCACTCCCAGCACTGATATCCCACTCCCAGCACTGATATGCAACCCCTAGCACTGATATCCCACTCCCAGCACTGATATCTCACCCCTAGCACTGATATCTCACTCCCAGCACTGACATCTCACTCCCAGCACTGATATCTCACCCCTAGCACTGATATCCCACTCCCAGCACTGATATCTCACTCCCAGCACTGATATCTCACTCCCAGCACTGATATCCCACCCCAGCACTGATATCTCACCCCCAGCACTGATATCTCACTCCCAGCACTGATATCTCACTCCCAGCACTGATATCTCACTCCCAGCACTGATATCCCACCCCCAGCACTGATATCACACTCCCAGCACTGATATCCCACACCCAGCACTGATATCTCACTCCCAGCACTGATATCTCACTCCCAGCACTGATATCACTCTCCTAGCACTGATATCCCACCCCCAGCACCGATTCCCCACCCAGAGGAGTGATATCTCACCCCCAGCACTGAAATCCCAACCCAGCACTGATCTACCACCCCAGCACCGATATCCCACCCAGAGGAGCGATATCTCATCCCCAGCACTGATATCCCACCCCCAGCACTGATATCTCACTCCCAGCACTGATATCTCATCCCCAGCACTGATATCTCATCCCCAGCACTGATATCCCATCCCAGCACCGATATCCCACCCAGAGGAGCGATATCTCATCCCCAGCACTGATATACCACCCCCAGCACTGATATCTCATCCCCAGCACTGATATCTCATCCCCAGCACTGATATCCCATCCCAGCACTGATATCTCACCCTGAGCACTGATATCTCACCCCTAGTACTGATATCTCACTCCCAGCATTGATTTCCCACCTGCAGCACTGATATCTAAATCACCAGCACTGATATCCCACACCAGCACTGATAACCCAACCCCAGCACTGATACCCCAAACCCAGCACTGATATCCCACTCCCAGCTATGATATCTCACCCCTAGCAGTGATATCCCACCCAGAGGAGTGATATCTCATCCCCAGCACTGATGTCCCAGCCCAGCACTGATATCTCATCCATAGCACTGATACCCCACCTCCAGCATGGATATCCCACCTCCAGCACTTAGATCCCACCCCCGTACTGATATCGCCAACCCCAGTATTGATATTCCCACCCCAGCACTGATATCTCACTCCCAGCAATGAAATCTCACCCATAGCAGTGATATCTCATCACCAGCACCGATGTCTCACTCCCAGCATTGATATCCCACCCAGAGGAGTTGATATCTCATCCCCAGCACTGATATCCCACCTCGAGCACTGATGTCCCAGCCCAGCACTGATATCTCATCCACAGCACTCATATCCCACTCCCAGCATGGATATCCCACCTCCAGCACTGGGATCCCAACCCAGTACTGATATCCCCACCCCCAGTACTGATATCCCCACCCCCAGTACTGATATCCCCACCCCCAGTACTGATATCCCACTCCCAGCACTGATATCCCACCCCCGCACTGACATCCCAACCCCGGCACCGATATCCCACCGTGGCACCGATATCCTGCCCCCAGCACTGATACCCCACTGCCAGCAGTGATACCTCACGCCCAGCACTGATATCCCACCCCAGCACTGATATCCCACCCCAGCACTGATATCTCACTCCCAGTACAGATATCACATCCCCAACACTGATATCTCACTCCCAGCAGTGATATCTCACTCCCAGCACTGATATCTCATCCCCAGCACTGATATCTCACTCCCAGCACTGATATCCCAACACCAGCCCTGATATCCCACCCCCAGCACTGATATCCCAACACCAGCCCTGATATCCCACCCCCAGCCCTGATATCCCACACCCAGCACTGCAAACTCATCCCAAGCACAGATTTCCCAACCCCAGCACTGATATCTCACTCCCAGCACTAATAGCCCACTGCCAGCATGACATCTGACCCCTAACAGTGATATCTCATCCCCAGCACTGATATCACACTCCCAGCACTGATATCCCACCCACAGCATCGATATCCCACCCAGAGGAGTGATATCCCACTCCCAGCACTGATATCCCACCCCAAGCACTGATATCTCACTCCCAGCACTGATATCCCACTCCCAGCACTGATATCCCACTCCCAGCACTGATATCCCACTCCCAGCACTGATATCTCACTCCCAGCACTGATATCCCACCCCTAGCACTGATATCCCACTCCCAGCACTGATATCCCACTCCCAGCACTAATATCCCACTCCCAGCACTGATATCCCACTCCCAGCACTGATATCCCACCCCAAGCACTGATATCTCACTCCCAGCACTGATATCCCACTCCCAGCACTGATATGCCACCCCTAGCACTGATATCCCACTCCCAGCACTGATATCTCACCCCTAGCACTGATATCTCACTCCCAGCACTGACATCTCACTCCCAGCACTGATATCTCACCCCTAGCACTGATATCCCACTCCCAGCACTGATATCTCACTCCCAGCACTGATATCTCACTCCCAGCACTGATATCCCACCCCTAGCACTGATATCTCACTCCCAGCACTGATATCTCACTCCCAGCACTGATATCTCACTCCCAGTACTGATATCCCACCCCTAGCACTGATATCCCACTCCCAGCACTGATATCCCACTCCCAGCACTGATATCTCACTCCCAGTACTGATATCTCACTCCCAGCACTGATATCTCACTCCCAGTACTGATACCCCACCCCGAGCACTGATATCCCACTCCCAGCACTGATATCCCACTCCCAGCACTGATATCTCATCCCCAGCACTGATATCTCACTCCCAGCACTGATATCTCACTCCCAGCACTGATATCCCACTCCCAGCACTGATATCCCACTCCCAGCACTGATATGCAACCCCTAGCACTGATATCCCACTCCCGGCACTGATATCTCACCCCTAGCACTGATATCTCACTCCCAGCACTGACATCTCACTCCCAGCACTGATATCTCACCCCTAGCACTGATATCCCACTCCCAGCACTGATATCTCACCCCTAGCACTGATATCCCACTCCCAGCACTGATATCTCACTCCCAGCACTGATATCTCACCCCTAGCACTGATACCCCACCCCTAGCACTGATATCTCACTCCCAGCACTGATATCTCACTCCCAGCACTGATATCCCACCCCTAGCACTGATATCTCACTCCCAGCACTGATATCTCACTCCCAGCACTGATATCTCACTCCCAGTGCTGATATCCCACCCCTAGCACTGATATCCCACTCCCAGCACTGATATCCCACTCCTAGCACTGATATCTCACTCCCAGCACTGATATCCCACTCCCAGCACTGATATCCCATTCCCAGCACTGATATCCCACTCCCAGCACTGATATCTCACTCCCACTACTGATATCCCACCCCTAGCACTGATAACCCACTCCCAGCACTGATATCCCACTCCCAGCACTGATATCCCACTCCCAGCACTGATATCCCACTCCCAGCACTGATATCTCACTCCCAGCACTGATATCTCACTCCCAGCACTGATATCCCACTCCCAGCACTGATATCCCACCCCTAGCACTGATATCCCACACCCAGCACTGATATCCCACTCCCAGCACTGATATCCCACTCCCAGCACTGATATCTCACTCCCAGCACTGATATCCCACCCCTAGCACTGATATCCCACTCCCAGCACTGATATCCCACTCGCAGCACTGATATCCCACTCCCAGCACTGATATCCCACTCCCAGCACTGATATCTCACTCCCAGCACTGATATCCCACCCCCAGCACTGATATCCCACTCCCAGCACTGATATACCACCCCGAGCACTGATATCCCACACCCAGCACTGATATCCCACTCCCAGCACTGATATCCCACTCCCAGCACTGATATCTCACTCCCAGCACTGATATCCCACCCCTAGCACTGATATCCCACTCCCAGCACTGATATCCCACTCCCATCACTGATATCCCACTCCCAGCACTGATATCCCACTCCCAGCACTGATATCTCACTCCCAGCACTGATATCCCACCCCCAGCACTGATATCCCACTCCCAGCACTGATATCCCACTCCCAGCACTGATATCCCACTCCCAGCACTGATATCTCACTCCCAGCAGTGATATCTCACTCCCAGCACTGATATCTCACTCCCAGCTCTGATATCCCACTCCCAGCACTGATATCTCACTCCCAGCACTGATATCTCACTCCCAGCACTGATATCTCACTCCCAGCACTGATATCCCACTCCCAGCACTGATATCCCACTCCCAGCACTCATATCTCACTCCCAGCACTGATATCTCACTCCCAGCACTGATATCTCACTCGCAGTACTGATACCCCACCCCTAGCACTGATATCCCACTCCCAGCACTGATATCCCACTCCCAGCACTGATATCTCATCCCCAGCACTGATATCTCACTCCCAGCACTGATATCTCACTCCCAGCACTGATATCCCACTCCCAGCACTGATATCCCACTCCCAGCACTGATATGCAACCCCTAGCACTGATATCCCACTCCCAGCACTGATATCTCACCCCTAGCACTGATATCTCACTCCCAGCACTGACATCTCACTCCCAGCACTGATATCTCACCCCTAGCACTGATATCCCACTCCCAGCACTGATATCTCACTCCCAGCACTGATATCTCACTCCCAGCACTGATATCCCACCCCAGCACTGATATCTCACCCCCAGCACTGATATCTCACTCCCAGCACTGATATCTCACTCCCAGCACTGATATCTCACTCCCAGCACTGATATCCCACCCCCAGCACTGATATCACACTCCCAGCACTGATATCCCACACCCAGCACTGATATCTCACTCCCAGCACTGATATCTCACTCCCAGCACTGATATCACTCTCCTAGCACTGATATCCCACCCCCAGCACCGATTCCCCACCCAGAGGAGTGATATCTCACCCCCAGCACTGAAATCCCAACCCAGCACTGATCTACCACCCCAGCACCGATATCCCACCCAGAGGAGCGATATCTCATCCCCAGCACTGATATCCCACCCCCAGCACTGATATCCCACCCCCAGCACTGATATCTCATCCCCAGCACTGATATCTCATCCCCAGCACTGATATCTCATCCCCAGCACTGATATCCCACCCCCAGCACTGATATCCCACCACCAGCACTGATATCTCATCCCCAGCGCTGATATCCCACCTCCAGCACTGATATCTCATCCCCAGCACTGATATCTCATCCACAGCACTGATATCTCACTCCCAGCACTGATACCCCACCCCCAGCACTGATATCCCACCCCCAGCACTGATATCCCACCCCCAGCACTGATATCCCACCTCCAGCACTGATATCTCATCCCCAGCACTGATATCTCATCCCCAGCACTGATATCCCTCCCCCAGCACTGATATCTCATCCCCAGCACTGATATCTCATCCCCAGCACTGATATCTCATCCCCAGCACTGATATCCCACCTCCAGCACTGATATCTCACCTCCAGCACTGATATCTCATCCCCAGCATTGATATCCCACCTCCAGCACTGATATCTCATCCCCAGCACTGATATCTCATCCCCAGCACTGATATCTCACCCCTAGCACTGATACCCACCTCCAGCACTGATATCTCACTCCCAGCACTGATATCCCACCTCCAGCACTGATATCTCACTCCCAGCACTGATATCCCACTCCCAGCACTGATATCCCACCTCCAGCACTGATATCTCATCCCCAGCACTGATATCCCACCTCCAGCACTGATATCTCACTCCCAGCACTGATATCCCACTCCCAGCACTGATATCCCGCCTCCAGCACTGATATCTCATCCCCAGCACTGATATCCCACCTCCAGCACTGATATCTCATCCCCAGCACTGATATCCCACCCCCAGCACTGATATCCCACTCCCAGCACAGATAACCCACCTCCAGCACTAATATCCCACTCCCAGCACTGATATCCCACCCCGAGCACTGATATCTCATCCCCAGCACTGATATCTCACTCCTAGCACTGATATCCCACTCCCAGCACTGATATCTCACTCCCAGCACTGATATCCCACTCCCAGCACTGATATCTCACTCCCAGCACTGATATCCCACTCCCAGCACTGATATCTCACTCCCAGCACTGATATCCCACTCCCAATACTGATATCCCACTCCCAGCACTGATACTCCATTTCCAGCTCGGATATCTCATCCCCAGCACTGATATCTCATCCCCAGCACTGATATCTCATCCCCAGCACTGATATCTCATCCCCAGCACTGATATCCCACTCCCAGCACTGATATCTCATCCCCAGCACTGATATCCCACTCCCAATACTGATATCTCACTCCCAGCACTGATATTCCATTTCCAGCTCGGATATCTCATCCCCAGCACTGATATCTCATCTCCAGCACTGATATCCTACCCCCAGCACTGATATCCCACGCCCAGCACTGATATCCCACCCCAGCACCAATATCCCACCCAGAGGAGTGATACCTTACCCTCAGCACTGATAACCCACCCCCTGCACTGATATCCCACTCCCAGCACTGATATCCCACCCCCAGCACTGATATCCCAATCTCAGCACTGATATCGTAACCCCAGCACTGATATCCCACCCCAGCACTGATATCCCACTCCCAGCACTGATATCCCACCCCCAGCACTGATATCCCACCCCCAGCACTGATATCCCAATCTCAGCACTGATATCGTAACCCCAGCACTGATATCCCACCCCAGCACTGATATCCTACCCACAGCACTGATGTCCCACCCCAGCATTGATATCCCACCCCCAGCACCAATATCCCACCAGAGGAGTGATATCTCATCCCCAGCACTGATATCCCACCCCAGCACCGATATCCCATCCCCGAGGAGTGATATCCCACCCCAGCACCGATATCCCATCCCAGCACTGATATGCCACTACCTGCACTGATATCTCACCCCCAGCACTGATATCCCACCCCCAGCACTGATATCCCACCCCCAGCACTGATATCCCACCCCCAGCACTGATATCCCACCCCCAGCACTGATATCCCACCCCAGCACTGATATCTCACCCCCAGCACTGATATCTCACTCCCAGCACTGATATCTCACTCCCAGCACTGATATCCCACCCCCAGCACTGATATCACACTCCCAGCACTGATATCCCACACCCAGCACTGATATCTCACTCCCAGCACTGATATCTCACTCCCAGCACTGATATCACTCTCCTAGCACTGATATCCCACCCCCAGCACCGATTCCCCACCCAGAGGAGTGATATCTCACCCCCAGCACTGAAATCCCAACCCAGCACTGATCTACCACCCCAGCACCGATATCCCACCCAGAGGAGCGATATCTCATCCCCAGCACTGATATCCCACCCCCAGCACTGATATCTCACTCCCAGCACTGATATCTCATCCCCAGCACTGATATCTCATCCCCAGCACTGATATCCCATCCCAGCACCGATATCCCACCCAGAGGAGCGATATCTCATCCCCAGCACTGATATACCACCCCCAGCACTGATATCTCATCCCCAGCACTGATATCTCATCCCCAGCACTGATATCCCATCCCAGCACTGATATCTCACCCTGAGCACTGATATCTCACCCCTAGTACTGATATCTCACTCCCAGCATTGATTTCCCACCTGCAGCACTGATATCTAAATCACCAGCACTGATATCCCACACCAGCACTGATAACCCAACCCCAGCACTGATACCCCAAACCCAGCACTGATATCCCACTCCCAGCTATGATATCTCACCCCTAGCAGTGATATCCCACCCAGAGGAGTGATATCTCATCCCCAGCACTGATGTCCCAGCCCAGCACTGATATCTCATCCATAGCACTGATACCCCACCTCCAGCATGGATATCCCACCTCCAGCACTTAGATCCCACCCCCGTACTGATATCGCCAACCCCAGTATTGATATTCCCACCCCAGCACTGATATCTCACTCCCAGCAATGAAATCTCACCCATAGCAGTGATATCTCATCACCAGCACCGATGTCTCACTCCCAGCATTGATATCCCACCCAGAGGAGTTGATATCTCATCCCCAGCACTGATATCCCACCTCGAGCACTGATGTCCCAGCCCAGCACTGATATCTCATCCACAGCACTCATATCCCACTCCCAGCATGGATATCCCACCTCCAGCACTGGGATCCCAACCCAGTACTGATATCCCCACCCCCAGTACTGATATCCCCACCCCCAGTACTGATATCCCCACCCCCAGTACTGATATCCCACTCCCAGCACTGATATCCCACCCCCGCACTGACATCCCAACCCCGGCACCGATATCCCACCGTGGCACCGATATCCTGCCCCCAGCACTGATACCCCACTGCCAGCAGTGATACCTCACGCCCAGCACTGATATCCCACCCCAGCACTGATATCCCACCCCAGCACTGATATCTCACTCCCAGTACAGATATCACATCCCCAACACTGATATCTCACTCCCAGCAGTGATATCTCACTCCCAGCACTGATATCTCATCCCCAGCACTGATATCTCACTCCCAGCACTGATATCCCAACACCAGCCCTGATATCCCACCCCCAGCACTGATATCCCAACACCAGCCCTGATATCCCACCCCCAGCCCTGATATCCCACACCCAGCACTGCAAACTCATCCCAAGCACAGATTTCCCAACCCCAGCACTGATATCTCACTCCCAGCACTAATAGCCCACTGCCAGCATGACATCTGACCCCTAACAGTGATATCTCATCCCCAGCACTGATATCACACTCCCAGCACTGATATCCCACCCACAGCATCGATATCCCACCCAGAGGAGTGATATCCCACTCCCAGCACTGATATCCCACCCCAAGCACTGATATCTCACTCCCAGCACTGATATCCCACTCCCAGCACTGATATCCCACTCCCAGCACTGATATCCCACTCCCAGCACTGATATCTCACTCCCAGCACTGATATCCCACCCCTAGCACTGATATCCCACTCCCAGCACTGATATCCCACTCCCAGCACTAATATCCCACTCCCAGCACTGATATCCCACTCCCAGCACTGATATCCCACCCCAAGCACTGATATCTCACTCCCAGCACTGATATCCCACTCCCAGCACTGATATGCCACCCCTAGCACTGATATCCCACTCCCAGCACTGATATCTCACCCCTAGCACTGATATCTCACTCCCAGCACTGACATCTCACTCCCAGCACTGATATCTCACCCCTAGCACTGATATCCCACTCCCAGCACTGATATCTCACTCCCAGCACTGATATCTCACTCCCAGCACTGATATCCCACCCCTAGCACTGATATCTCACTCCCAGCACTGATATCTCACTCCCAGCACTGATATCTCACTCCCAGTACTGATATCCCACCCCTAGCACTGATATCCCACTCCCAGCACTGATATCCCACTCCCAGCACTGATATCTCACTCCCAGTACTGATATCTCACTCCCAGCACTGATATCTCACTCCCAGTACTGATACCCCACCCCGAGCACTGATATCCCACTCCCAGCACTGATATCCCACTCCCAGCACTGATATCTCATCCCCAGCACTGATATCTCACTCCCAGCACTGATATCTCACTCCCAGCACTGATATCCCACTCCCAGCACTGATATCCCACTCCCAGCACTGATATGCAACCCCTAGCACTGATATCCCACTCCCGGCACTGATATCTCACCCCTAGCACTGATATCTCACTCCCAGCACTGACATCTCACTCCCAGCACTGATATCTCACCCCTAGCACTGATATCCCACTCCCAGCACTGATATCTCACCCCTAGCACTGATATCCCACTCCCAGCACTGATATCTCACTCCCAGCACTGATATCTCACCCCTAGCACTGATACCCCACCCCTAGCACTGATATCTCACTCCCAGCACTGATATCTCACTCCCAGCACTGATATCCCACCCCTAGCACTGATATCTCACTCCCAGCACTGATATCTCACTCCCAGCACTGATATCTCACTCCCAGTGCTGATATCCCACCCCTAGCACTGATATCCCACTCCCAGCACTGATATCCCACTCCTAGCACTGATATCTCACTCCCAGCACTGATATCCCACTCCCAGCACTGATATCCCATTCCCAGCACTGATATCCCACTCCCAGCACTGATATCTCACTCCCACTACTGATATCCCACCCCTAGCACTGATAACCCACTCCCAGCACTGATATCCCACTCCCAGCACTGATATCCCACTCCCAGCACTGATATCCCACTCCCAGCACTGATATCTCACTCCCAGCACTGATATCTCACTCCCAGCACTGATATCCCACTCCCAGCACTGATATCCCACCCCTAGCACTGATATCCCACACCCAGCACTGATATCCCACTCCCAGCACTGATATCCCACTCCCAGCACTGATATCTCACTCCCAGCACTGATATCCCACCCCTAGCACTGATATCCCACTCCCAGCACTGATATCCCACTCGCAGCACTGATATCCCACTCCCAGCACTGATATCCCACTCCCAGCACTGATATCTCACTCCCAGCACTGATATCCCACCCCCAGCACTGATATCCCACTCCCAGCACTGATATACCACCCCGAGCACTGATATCCCACACCCAGCACTGATATCCCACTCCCAGCACTGATATCCCACTCCCAGCACTGATATCTCACTCCCAGCACTGATATCCCACCCCTAGCACTGATATCCCACTCCCAGCACTGATATCCCACTCCCATCACTGATATCCCACTCCCAGCACTGATATCCCACTCCCAGCACTGATATCTCACTCCCAGCACTGATATCCCACCCCCAGCACTGATATCCCACTCCCAGCACTGATATCCCACTCCCAGCACTGATATCCCACTCCCAGCACTGATATCTCACTCCCAGCAGTGATATCTCACTCCCAGCACTGATATCTCACTCCCAGCTCTGATATCCCACTCCCAGCACTGATATCTCACTCCCAGCACTGATATCTCACTCCCAGCACTGATATCTCACTCCCAGCACTGATATCCCACTCCCAGCACTGATATCCCACTCCCAGCACTCATATCTCACTCCCAGCACTGATATCTCACTCCCAGCACTGATATCTCACTCGCAGTACTGATACCCCACCCCTAGCACTGATATCCCACTCCCAGCACTGATATCCCACTCCCAGCACTGATATCTCATCCCCAGCACTGATATCTCACTCCCAGCACTGATATCTCACTCCCAGCACTGATATCCCACTCCCAGCACTGATATCCCACTCCCAGCACTGATATGCAACCCCTAGCACTGATATCCCACTCCCAGCACTGATATCTCACCCCTAGCACTGATATCTCACTCCCAGCACTGACATCTCACTCCCAGCACTGATATCTCACCCCTAGCACTGATATCCCACTCCCAGCACTGATATCTCACTCCCAGCACTGATATCTCACTCCCAGCACTGATATCCCACCCCAGCACTGATATCTCACCCCCAGCACTGATATCTCACTCCCAGCACTGATATCTCACTCCCAGCACTGATATCTCACTCCCAGCACTGATATCCCACCCCCAGCACTGATATCACACTCCCAGCACTGATATCCCACACCCAGCACTGATATCTCACTCCCAGCACTGATATCTCACTCCCAGCACTGATATCACTCTCCTAGCACTGATATCCCACCCCCAGCACCGATTCCCCACCCAGAGGAGTGATATCTCACCCCCAGCACTGAAATCCCAACCCAGCACTGATCTACCACCCCAGCACCGATATCCCACCCAGAGGAGCGATATCTCATCCCCAGCACTGATATCCCACCCCCAGCACTGATATCTCACTCCCAGCACTGATATCTCATCCCCAGCACTGATATCTCATCCCCAGCACTGATATCCCATCCCAGCACCGATATCCCACCCAGAGGAGCGATATCTCATCCCCAGCACTGATATACCACCCCCAGCACTGATATCTCATCCCCAGCACTGATATCTCATCCCCAGCACTGATATCCCATCCCAGCACTGATATCTCACCCTGAGCACTGATATCTCACCCCTAGTACTGATATCTCACTCCCAGCATTGATTTCCCACCTGCAGCACTGATATCTAAATCACCAGCACTGATATCCCACACCAGCACTGATAACCCAACCCCAGCACTGATACCCCAAACCCAGCACTGATATCCCACTCCCAGCTATGATATCTCACCCCTAGCAGTGATATCCCACCCAGAGGAGTGATATCTCATCCCCAGCACTGATGTCCCAGCCCAGCACTGATATCTCATCCATAGCACTGATACCCCACCTCCAGCATGGATATCCCACCTCCAGCACTTAGATCCCACCCCCGTACTGATATCGCCAACCCCAGTATTGATATTCCCACCCCAGCACTGATATCTCACTCCCAGCAATGAAATCTCACCCATAGCAGTGATATCTCATCACCAGCACCGATGTCTCACTCCCAGCATTGATATCCCACCCAGAGGAGTTGATATCTCATCCCCAGCACTGATATCCCACCTCGAGCACTGATGTCCCAGCCCAGCACTGATATCTCATCCACAGCACTCATATCCCACTCCCAGCATGGATATCCCACCTCCAGCACTGGGATCCCAACCCAGTACTGATATCCCCACCCCCAGTACTGATATCCCCACCCCCAGTACTGATATCCCCACCCCCAGTACTGATATCCCACTCCCAGCACTGATATCCCACCCCCGCACTGACATCCCAACCCCGGCACCGATATCCCACCGTGGCACCGATATCCTGCCCCCAGCACTGATACCCCACTGCCAGCAGTGATACCTCACGCCCAGCACTGATATCCCACCCCAGCACTGATATCCCACCCCAGCACTGATATCTCACTCCCAGTACAGATATCACATCCCCAACACTGATATCTCACTCCCAGCAGTGATATCTCACTCCCAGCACTGATATCTCATCCCCAGCACTGATATCTCACTCCCAGCACTGATATCCCAACACCAGCCCTGATATCCCACCCCCAGCACTGATATCCCAACACCAGCCCTGATATCCCACCCCCAGCCCTGATATCCCACACCCAGCACTGCAAACTCATCCCAAGCACAGATTTCCCAACCCCAGCACTGATATCTCACTCCCAGCACTAATAGCCCACTGCCAGCATGACATCTGACCCCTAACAGTGATATCTCATCCCCAGCACTGATATCACACTCCCAGCACTGATATCCCACCCACAGCATCGATATCCCACCCAGAGGAGTGATATCCCACTCCCAGCACTGATATCCCACCCCAAGCACTGATATCTCACTCCCAGCACTGATATCCCACTCCCAGCACTGATATCCCACTCCCAGCACTGATATCCCACTCCCAGCACTGATATCTCACTCCCAGCACTGATATCCCACCCCTAGCACTGATATCCCACTCCCAGCACTGATATCCCACTCCCAGCACTAATATCCCACTCCCAGCACTGATATCCCACTCCCAGCACTGATATCCCACCCCAAGCACTGATATCTCACTCCCAGCACTGATATCCCACTCCCAGCACTGATATGCCACCCCTAGCACTGATATCCCACTCCCAGCACTGATATCTCACCCCTAGCACTGATATCTCACTCCCAGCACTGACATCTCACTCCCAGCACTGATATCTCACCCCTAGCACTGATATCCCACTCCCAGCACTGATATCTCACTCCCAGCACTGATATCTCACTCCCAGCACTGATATCCCACCCCTAGCACTGATATCTCACTCCCAGCACTGATATCTCACTCCCAGCACTGATATCTCACTCCCAGTACTGATATCCCACCCCTAGCACTGATATCCCACTCCCAGCACTGATATCCCACTCCCAGCACTGATATCTCACTCCCAGTACTGATATCTCACTCCCAGCACTGATATCTCACTCCCAGTACTGATACCCCACCCCGAGCACTGATATCCCACTCCCAGCACTGATATCCCACTCCCAGCACTGATATCTCATCCCCAGCACTGATATCTCACTCCCAGCACTGATATCTCACTCCCAGCACTGATATCCCACTC
Organism: Chiloscyllium punctatum; assembly: GCF_047496795.1. Lineage (NCBI taxonomy): Eukaryota > Metazoa > Chordata > Chondrichthyes > Orectolobiformes > Hemiscylliidae > Chiloscyllium > Chiloscyllium punctatum. The sequence goes on from NC_092769.1 coordinate 77,625,337, forward strand.
CCAGCACTGATATCCCACTCCCAGCACTGATATGCAACCCCTAGCACTGATATCCCACTCCCGGCACTGATATCTCACCCCTAGCACTGATATCTCACTCCCAGCACTGACATCTCACTCCCAGCACTGATATCTCACCCCTAGCACTGATATCCCACTCCCAGCACTGATATCTCACCCCTAGCACTGATATCCCACTCCCAGCACTGATATCTCACTCCCAGCACTGATATCTCACCCCTAGCACTGATACCCCACCCCTAGCACTGATATCTCACTCCCAGCACTGATATCTCACTCCCAGCACTGATATCCCACCCCTAGCACTGATATCTCACTCCCAGCACTGATATCTCACTCCCAGCACTGATATCTCACTCCCAGTGCTGATATCCCACCCCTAGCACTGATATCCCACTCCCAGCACTGATATCCCACTCCTAGCACTGATATCTCACTCCCAGCACTGATATCCCACTCCCAGCACTGATATCCCATTCCCAGCACTGATATCCCACTCCCAGCACTGATATCTCACTCCCACTACTGATATCCCACCCCTAGCACTGATAACCCACTCCCAGCACTGATATCCCACTCCCAGCACTGATATCCCACTCCCAGCACTGATATCCCACTCCCAGCACTGATATCTCACTCCCAGCACTGATATCTCACTCCCAGCACTGATATCCCACTCCCAGCACTGATATCCCACCCCTAGCACTGATATCCCACACCCAGCACTGATATCCCACTCCCAGCACTGATATCCCACTCCCAGCACTGATATCTCACTCCCAGCACTGATATCCCACCCCTAGCACTGATATCCCACTCCCAGCACTGATATCCCACTCGCAGCACTGATATCCCACTCCCAGCACTGATATCCCACTCCCAGCACTGATATCTCACTCCCAGCACTGATATCCCACCCCCAGCACTGATATCCCACTCCCAGCACTGATATACCACCCCGAGCACTGATATCCCACACCCAGCACTGATATCCCACTCCCAGCACTGATATCCCACTCCCAGCACTGATATCTCACTCCCAGCACTGATATCCCACCCCTAGCACTGATATCCCACTCCCAGCACTGATATCCCACTCCCATCACTGATATCCCACTCCCAGCACTGATATCCCACTCCCAGCACTGATATCTCACTCCCAGCACTGATATCCCACCCCCAGCACTGATATCCCACTCCCAGCACTGATATCCCACTCCCAGCACTGATATCCCACTCCCAGCACTGATATCTCACTCCCAGCAGTGATATCTCACTCCCAGCACTGATATCTCACTCCCAGCTCTGATATCCCACTCCCAGCACTGATATCTCACTCCCAGCACTGATATCTCACTCCCAGCACTGATATCTCACTCCCAGCACTGATATCCCACTCCCAGCACTGATATCCCACTCCCAGCACTCATATCTCACTCCCAGCACTGATATCTCACTCCCAGCACTGATATCTCACTCGCAGTACTGATACCCCACCCCTAGCACTGATATCCCACTCCCAGCACTGATATCCCACTCCCAGCACTGATATCTCATCCCCAGCACTGATATCTCACTCCCAGCACTGATATCTCACTCCCAGCACTGATATCCCACTCCCAGCACTGATATCCCACTCCCAGCACTGATATGCAACCCCTAGCACTGATATCCCACTCCCAGCACTGATATCTCACCCCTAGCACTGATATCTCACTCCCAGCACTGACATCTCACTCCCAGCACTGATATCTCACCCCTAGCACTGATATCCCACTCCCAGCACTGATATCTCACTCCCAGCACTGATATCTCACTCCCAGCACTGATATCCCACCCCAGCACTGATATCTCACCCCCAGCACTGATATCTCACTCCCAGCACTGATATCTCACTCCCAGCACTGATATCTCACTCCCAGCACTGATATCCCACCCCCAGCACTGATATCACACTCCCAGCACTGATATCCCACACCCAGCACTGATATCTCACTCCCAGCACTGATATCTCACTCCCAGCACTGATATCACTCTCCTAGCACTGATATCCCACCCCCAGCACCGATTCCCCACCCAGAGGAGTGATATCTCACCCCCAGCACTGAAATCCCAACCCAGCACTGATCTACCACCCCAGCACCGATATCCCACCCAGAGGAGCGATATCTCATCCCCAGCACTGATATCCCACCCCCAGCACTGATATCTCACTCCCAGCACTGATATCTCATCCCCAGCACTGATATCTCATCCCCAGCACTGATATCCCATCCCAGCACCGATATCCCACCCAGAGGAGCGATATCTCATCCCCAGCACTGATATACCACCCCCAGCACTGATATCTCATCCCCAGCACTGATATCTCATCCCCAGCACTGATATCCCATCCCAGCACTGATATCTCACCCTGAGCACTGATATCTCACCCCTAGTACTGATATCTCACTCCCAGCATTGATTTCCCACCTGCAGCACTGATATCTAAATCACCAGCACTGATATCCCACACCAGCACTGATAACCCAACCCCAGCACTGATACCCCAAACCCAGCACTGATATCCCACTCCCAGCTATGATATCTCACCCCTAGCAGTGATATCCCACCCAGAGGAGTGATATCTCATCCCCAGCACTGATGTCCCAGCCCAGCACTGATATCTCATCCATAGCACTGATACCCCACCCCCAGCATGGATATCCCACCTCCAGCACTTAGATCCCACCCCCGTACTGATATCGCCAACCCCAGTATTGATATTCCCACCCCAGCACTGATATCTCACTCCCAGCAATGAAATCTCACCCATAGCAGTGATATCTCATCACCAGCACCGATGTCTCACTCCCAGCATTGATATCCCACCCAGAGGAGTTGATATCTCATCCCCAGCACTGATATCCCACCTCGAGCACTGATGTCCCAGCCCAGCACTGATATCTCATCCACAGCACTCATATCCCACTCCCAGCATGGATATCCCACCTCCAGCACTGGGATCCCAACCCAGTACTGATATCCCCACCCCAGTACTGATATCCCCACCCCCAGTACTGATATCCCCACCCCCAGTACTGATATCCCACTCCCAGCACTGATATCCCACCCCCGCACTGACATCCCAACCCCGGCACCGATATCCCACCGTGGCACCGATATCCTGCCCCCAGCACTGATACCCCACTGCCAGCAGTGATACCTCACGCCCAGCACTGATATCCCACCCCAGCACTGATATCCCACCCCAGCACTGATATCTCACTCCCAGTACAGATATCACATCCCCAACACTGATATCTCACTCCCAGCAGTGATATCTCACTCCCAGCACTGATATCTCATCCCCAGCACTGATATCTCACTCCCAGCACTGATATCCCAACACCAGCCCTGATATCCCACCCCCAGCACTGATATCCCAACACCAGCCCTGATATCCCACCCCCAGCCCTGATATCCCACCCCCAGCCCTGATATCCCACACCCAGCACTGCAAACTCATCCCAAGCACAGATTTCCCAACCCCAGCACTGATATCTCACTCCCAGCACTAATAGCCCACTGCCAGCATGACATCTGACCCCTAACAGTGATATCTCATCCCCAGCACTGATATCACACTCCCAGCACTGATATCCCACCCACAGCATCGATATCCCACCCAGAGGAGTGATATCCCACTCCCAGCACTGATATCCCACCCCAAGCACTGATATCTCACTCCCAGCACTGATATCCCACTCCCAGCACTGATATCCCACTCCCAGCACTGATATCCCACTCCCAGCACTGATATCTCACTCCCAGCACTGATATCCCACCCCTAGCACTGATATCCCACTCCCAGCACTGATATCCCACTCCCAGCACTGATATCCCACTCCCAGCACTGATATCCCACCCCAAGCACTGATATCTCACTCCCAGCACTGATATCCCACTCCCAGCACTGATATCCCACTCCCAGCACTGATATCCCACTCCCAGCACTGATATCTCACTCCCAGCACTGATATCCCACCCCTAGCACTGATATCCCACTCCCAGCACTGATATCCCTCTCCCAGCACTGATATCCCACTCCCAGCACTGATATCCCACTCCCAGCACTGATATCTCACTCCCAGCACTGATATCTCACTCCCAGCACTGTTATCCCACTCCCAGCACTGATATCCCACCCCGAGCACTGATATCCCACACCCAGCACTGATATCCCACTCCCAGCACGGATATCCCACTCCCAGCACTGATATCTCACTCCCAGCACTGATATCCCACCCCTAGCACTGATATCACACTCCCAGCACTGATATCCCACTCACAGCACTGATATCACACTCCCAGCACTGATATCCACTCCCAGCACTGATATCTCACTCCCAGCACTGATATCCCACCCCTAGCACTGATATCCCACTCCCAGCACTGATATCTCACTCCCAGCACTGATATCCCACTCCCAGCATTGATATCCCACTCCCAGCACTGATATCCCACTCCCAGCACTGATATCCCACTCCCAGCACTGATATCCCACTCCCAGCACTGATATCCCTCTCCCAGCACTGATATCTCACTCCCAGCACTGATATCTCACTCCCAGCACTGATATCCCACTCCCAGCACTGATATCCCACCCCGAGCACTGATATCCCACACCCAGCACTGATATCCCACTCCCAGCACTGATATCCCTCTCCCAGCACTGATATCTCACTCCCAGCACTGATATCCCACCCCTAGCACTGATATCACACTCCCAGCACTGATATCCCACTCCCAGCACTGATATCACACTCCCAGCACTGATATCCACTCCCAGCACTGATATCTCACTCCCAGCACTGATATCCCACCCCTAGCACTGATATCCCACTCCCAGCACTGATATCTCATCCCCAGCACTGATATCCCACTCCCAGCACTGATATCCCACTCCCAGCACTGATACCTCACTCCCACCACTGATACCTCACTCCCAGCACTGATACCTCACTCCCAGCACTGATATCTCACTCCCAGCACTGATATCCCACTCCCAGCACTGATATCCCACTCCCAGCACTGATATCTCACTCCCAGCACGGATATCTCACTCCCAGCACTGATATCACACTCCCAGCACTGATATCTCACTCCCAGCACTGATATCCCACTCCCAGTACTGATATCCCACCCCTAGCACTGATAACTCACTCCCAGCACTGATATCTCATCCCCAGCACTGATATCTCACTCCCAGCACTGATATCTCACTCCCAGCACTGATATCCCACCCCTAGCACTGATATCTCACTCCCAGCACTGATATCTCACTCCCAGCACTGATATCTCACTCCCAGCACTGATATCCCACTCCTAGCATTGATATCCCACTCCCAGCACTAATATCCCACTCCCAGCACTGATATCTCATCCCCAGCACTGATATCTCACTCCCAGCACTGATATCTCATTCCCAGCACTGATATCTCACTCCCAGTACTGATATCCCACCCCTAGCACTGATATCTCACTCCCAGCACTGATATCTCACTCCCAGCACTGATATCTCACTCCCAGCACTGATATCCCACTCCTAGCATTGATATCCCACTCCCAGCACTAATATCCCACTCCCAGCACTGATATCTCATCCCCAGCACTGATATCTCACTCCCAGCACTGATATCTCATTCCCAGCACTGATATCTCACTCCCAGTACTGATATCCCACCCCTAGCACTGATATCCCACTCCCAGCACTGATATCCCACTCCCAGCACTGATATCTCATCCCCAGCAGTGATATCTCACTCCCAGCACTGATATCCCACTCCCAGCACTGATATCCCACTCCCAGCACTGATATCCCACCCCTAGCACTGATATCCCACTCCCAGCACTGATATTTCATTCCCAGCACTGATATCTCACTCACAGCACTGATATCTCACCCCTAGCACTGATATCCCACTCCCAGCACTGATATCCCACTCCCAGCACTGATATCTCACTCCCAGCACTGATATCTCACTCCCACCCCTGATATCTCACTCCCAGCACTGATATCTCACTCCCAGCACTGATATCCCACCCACAGCATCGATATCCCACCCAGAGGAGTGATATCCCACTCCCAGCACTGATATCTCACTCCCAGCACTGATATCTCACTCCCACCCCTGATATCTCACTCCCAGCACTGATATCACACTCCCAGCACTGATATCCCACCCACAGCATCGATATCCCACCCAGAGGAGTGATATCCCACTCCCAGCACTGATATCCCACCACAAGCACTGATATCTCACTCCCAGCATTGATATCCCACTCCCAGCACTGATATCCCACTCCCAGCACTGATATCCCACTCCCAGCACTGAAATCTCACTCCCAGCACTGATATCCCACCCCTAGCACTGATATCCCACTCCCAGCACTGATATCCCACTCCCAGCACTGATATCCCACTCCCAGCACTGATATCCCACTCCCAGCACTGATATCCCACCCCAAGCACTGATATCTCACTCCCAGCACTGATATCCCACTCCCAGCACTGATATCCCACTCCCAGCACTGATATCCCACTCCCAGCACTGATATCTCACTCGCAGCACTGATATCCCACCCCTAGCACTGATAGCCCACTCCCAGCAGTGATATCCCTCTCCCAGCACTGATATCCCACTCCCAGCACTGATATCCCACTCCCAGCACTGATATCTCACTCCCAGCACTGATATCTCACTCCCAGCACTGTTATCCCACTCCCAGCACTGATATCCCACCCCGAGCACTGATATCCCACACCCAGCACTGATATCCCACTCCCAGCACGGATATCCCACTCCCAGCACTGATATCTCACTCCCAGCACTGATATCCCACCCCTAGCACTGATATCACACTCCCAGCACTGATATCCCACTCCCAGCACTGATATCACACTCCCAGCACTGATATCCACTCCCAGCACTGATATCTCACTCCCAGCACTGATATCCCACCCCTAGCACTGATATCCCACTCCCAGCACTGATATCTCACTCCCAGCACTGATATCCCACTCCCAGCATTGATATCCCACTCCCAGCACTGATATCCCACTCCCAGCACTGATATCCAACTCCCAGCACTGATATCCCACTCCCAGCACTGATATCCCACTCCCAGCACTGATATCTCACTCCCAGCACTGATATCTCACTCCCAGCACTGATATCCCACTCCCAGCACTGATATCCCACCCCGAGCACTGATATCCCACACCCAGCACTGATATCCCACTCCCAGCACTGATATCCCTCTCCCAGCACTGATATCTCACTCCCAGCACTGATATCCCACCCCTAGCACTGATATCACACTCCCAGCACTGATATCCCACTCCCAGCACTGATATCACACTCCCAGCACTGATATCCACCCCCAGCACTGATATCTCACTCCCAGCACTGATATCCCACCCCTAGCACTGATATCCCACTCCCAGCACTGATATCTCACTCCCAGCACTGATATCCCACTCCCAGCACTGATATCCCACTCCCAGCACTGATACCTCACTCCCACCACTGATACCTCACTCCCAGCACTGATACCTCACTCCCAGCACTGATATCTCACTCCCAGCACTGATATCCCACTCCCAGCACTGATATCCCACTCCCAGCACTGATATCCCACTCCCAGCACTGATATCTCACTCCCAGCACGGATATCTCACTCCCAGCACTGATATCTCACTCCCAGCACTGATATCTCACTCCCAGCACTGATATCCCACTCCCAGTACTGATATCCCACCCCTAGCACTGATAACTCACTCCCAGCACTGATATCTCACTCCCAGCACTGATATCTCACTCCCAGCACTGATATCTCACTCCCAGCACTGATATCCCACCCCTAGCACTGATATCTCACTCCCAGCACGGATATCTCATTCCCAGCACTGATATCTCACTCCCAGTACTGATATCCCACCCCTAGCACTGATATCTCACTCCCAGCACTGATATCTCACTCCCAGCACTGATATCTCACTCCCAGCACTGATATCCCACTCCTAGCATTGATATCCCACTCCCAGCACTAATATCCCACTCCCAGCACTGATATCTCATCCCCAGCACTGATATCTCACTCCCAGCACTGATATCTCATTCCCAGCACTGATATCTCACTCCCAGTACTGATATCCCACCCCTAGCACTGATATCCCACTCCCAGCACTGATATCCCACTCCCAGCACTGATATCTCATCCCCAGCAGTGATATCTCACTCCCAGCACTGATATCCCACTCCCAGCACTGATATCCCACTCCCAGCACTGATATCCCACCCCTAGCACTGATATCCCACTCCCAGCACTGATATTTCATTCCCAGCACTGATATCTCACTCACAGCACTGATATCTCACCCCTAGCACTGATATCCCACTCCCAGCACTGATATCCCACTCCCAGCACTGATATCTCACTCCCAGCACTGATATCTCACTCCCACCCCTGATATCTCACTCCCAGCACTGATATCTCACTCCCAGCACTGATATCCCACCCACAGCATCGATATCCCACCCAGAGGAGTGATATCCCACTCCCAGCACTGATATCTCACTCCCAGCACTGATATCTCACTCCCACCCCTGATATCTCACTCCCAGCACTGATATCACACTCCCAGCACTGATATCCCACCCACAGCATCGATATCCCACCCAGAGGAGTGATATCCCACTCCCAGCACTGATATCCCACCACAAGCACTGATATCTCACTCCCAGCATTGATATCCCACTCCCAGCACTGATATCCCACTCCCAGCACTGATATCCCACTCCCAGCACTGAAATCTCACTCCCAGCACTGATATCCCACCCCTAGCACTGATATCCCACTCCCAGCACTGATATCCCACTCCCAGCACTGATATCCCACTCCCAGCACTGATATCCCACTCCCAGCACTGATATCCCACCCCAAGCACTGATATCTCACTCCCAGCACTGATATCCCACTCCCAGCACTGATATCCCACTCCCAGCACTGATATCCCACTCCCAGCACTGATATCTCACTCGCAGCACTGATATCCCACCCCTAGCACTGATAGCCCACTCCCAGCAGTGATATCCCTCTCCCAGCACTGATATCCCACTCCCAGCACTGATATCCCACTCCCAGCACTGATATCTCACTCCCAGCACTGATATCTCACTCCCAGCACTGTTATCCCACTCCCAGCACTGATATCCCACCCCGAGCACTGATATCCCACACCCAGCACTGATATCCCACTCCCAGCACGGATATCCCACTCCCAGCACTGATATCTCACTCCCAGCACTGATATCCCACCCCTAGCACTGATATCACACTCCCAGCACTGATATCCCACTCCCAGCACTGATATCACACTCCCAGCACTGATATCCACTCCCAGCACTGATATCTCACTCCCAGCACTGATATCCCACCCCTAGCACTGATATCCCACTCCCAGCACTGATATCTCACTCCCAGCACTGATATCCCACTCCCAGCATTGATATCCCACTCCCAGCACTGATATCCCACTCCCAGCACTGATATCCAACTCCCAGCACTGATATCCCACTCCCAGCACTGATATCCCACTCCCAGCACTGATATCTCACTCCCAGCACTGATATCTCACTCCCAGCACTGATATCCCACTCCCAGCACTGATATCCCACCCCGAGCACTGATATCCCACACCCAGCACTGATATCCCACTCCCAGCACTGATATCCCTCTCCCAGCACTGATATCTCACTCCCAGCACTGATATCCCACCCCTAGCACTGATATCACACTCCCAGCACTGATATCCCACTCCCAGCACTGATATCACACTCCCAGCACTGATATCCACCCCCAGCACTGATATCTCACTCCCAGCACTGATATCCCACCCCTAGCACTGATATCCCACTCCCAGCACTGATATCTCACTCCCAGCACTGATATCCCACTCCCAGCACTGATATCCCACTCCCAGCACTGATACCTCACTCCCACCACTGATACCTCACTCCCAGCACTGATACCTCACTCCCAGCACTGATATCTCACTCCCAGCACTGATATCCCACTCCCAGCACTGATATCCCACTCCCAGCACTGATATCCCACTCCCAGCACTGATATCTCACTCCCAGCACGGATATCTCACTCCCAGCACTGATATCTCACTCCCAGCACTGATATCTCACTCCCAGCACTGATATCCCACTCCCAGTACTGATATCCCACCCCTAGCACTGATAACTCACTCCCAGCACTGATATCTCACTCCCAGCACTGATATCTCACTCCCAGCACTGATATCTCACTCCCAGCACTGATATCCCACCCCTAGCACTGATATCTCACTCCCAGCACGGATATCTCACTCCCAGCACTGATATCTCACTCCCAGCACTGATATCCCACCCCTAGCATTGATATCCCACTCCCAGCACTAATATCCCACTCCCAGCACTGATATCTCATCCCCAGCACTGATATCTCACTCCCAGCACTGATATCTCACTCCCAGCACTGATATCTCACTCCCAGTACTGATATCCCAACCCTAGCACTGATATCCCACTCCCAGCACTGATATCCCACTCCCAGCACTGATATCTCATCCCCAGCAGTGATATCTCACTCCCAGCACTGATATCCCACTCCCAGCACTGATATCCCACTCCCAGCACTGATATCCCACCCCTAGCACTGATATCCCACTCCCAGCACTGATATCTCATTCCCAGCACTGATATCTCACTCACAGCACTGATATCCCACCCCTAGCACTGATATCCCACTCCCAGCACTGATATCTCACTCCCAGCACTGATATCCCACTCCCAGCACTGATATCCCACTCCCAGCACTGATACCTCACTCCCACCACTGATACCTCACTCCCAGCACTGATACCTCACTCCCAGCACTGATATCTCACTCCCAGCACTGATATCCCACTCCCAGCACTGATATCCCACTCCCAGCACTGATATCTCACTCCCAGCACGGATATCTCACTCCCAGCACTGATATCTCACTCCCAGCACTGATATCTCACTCCCAGCACTGATATCCCACTCCCAGTACTGATATCCCACCCCTAGCACTGATAACTCACTCCCAGCACTGATATCTCACTCCCAGCACTGATATCTCACTCCCAGCACTGATATCTCACTCCCAGCACTGATATCCCACCCCTAGCACTGATATCTCACTCCCAGCACGGATATCTCACTCCCAGCACTGATATCTCACTCCCAGCACTGATATCCCACCCCTAGCATTGATATCCCACTCCCAGCACTAATATCCCACTCCCAGCACTGATATCTCATCCCCAGCACTGATATCTCACTCCCAGCACTGATATCTCACTCCCAGCACTGATATCTCACTCCCAGTACTGATATCCCACCCCTAGCACTGATATCCCACTCCCAGCACTGATATCCCACTCCCAGCACTGATATCTCATCCCCAGCAGTGATATCTCACTCCCAGCACTGATATCCCACTCCCAGCACTGATATCCCACTCCCAGCACTGATATCCCACCCCTAGCACTGATATCCCACTCCCAGCACTGATATCTCATCCCCAGCACTGATATCTCACTCACAGCACTGATATCTCACCCCTAGCACTGATATCCCACTCCCAGCACTGATATCCCACTCCCAGCACTGATATCTCACTCCCAGCACTGATATCTCACTCCCACCTCTGATATCTCACTCCCAGCACTGATATCTCACTCCCAGCACTGATATCTCACTCCCAGCACTGATATCTCACTTCCAGCACTGATATCTCACTCCCAGCACTGATATCCCACTCCCAGCACTGATATCTCACTCCCAGCACTGTTATCCCACCCCTAGCACTGATAAACCACCCCAAGCACTGATATCTCACTCCCAGCACTGATATCTCACTCCCAGCACTGATATCTCACTCCCAGTACTGATACCCCACCCCTAGCACTGATATCCCACCCCCCAGCACTGATATCTCACTCCCACCCCTGATATCTCACTCCCAGCACTGATATCTCACTCCCAGCACTGATATCTCACTTCCAGCACTGATATCTCACTCCCAGCACTGATATCCCACTCCCAGCACTGATATCTCACTCCCAGCACTGTTATCCCACCCCTAGCACTGATAAACCACCCCTAGCACTGATATCTCACTCCCAGCACTGATATCTCACTCCCAGCACTGATATCTCACTCCCAGTACTGATATCCCACCCCTAGCACTGATATCCCACTCCCAGCAGTGATATCCCACTCCCAGCACTGATATCCCACTCCCAGCACTGATATCTCATCCCCAGCACTGATATCTCACTCCCAGCACTAATATCTCACTCCCAGTACTGATATCCCACCCCTAGCACTGATATCCCACTCCCAGCACTGATATCCCACTCCCAGCACTGATATGCCACCCCTAGCACTGATATCCCACTCCCAGCACTGATATCTCACCCCTAGCACTGATATCTCACTCCCAGCACTGACATCTCACTCCCAGCACTGATATCTCACCCCTAGCACTGATATCCCACTCCCAGCACTGATATCTCACTCCCAGCACTGATATCTCACTCCCAGCACTGATATCTCACTCCCAGCACTGATATCTCACTCTCAGCACTGATATCCCACCCCTAGCACTGATATCTCACTCCCAGCACTGATATCTCACTCCCAGCACCAATATCTCACTCCCAGTACTGATATCCCACCCCTAGCACTGATATCCCACTCCCAGCACTGATATCCCACTCCCAGCACTGATATCTCACTCCCAGCACTGATATCTCACTCCCAGCACTGATATCTCACTCCCAGTACTGATACCCCACCCCTAGCACTGATATCCCACTCCCAGCACTGATATCCCACTCCCAGCACTGATATCTCATCCCCAGCACTGATATCTCACTCCCAGCACTGATATCTCACTCCCAGCACTGATATCCCACTCCCAGCACTGATATCCCACTCCCAGCACTGATATGCAACCCCTAGCACTGATATCCCACTCCCAGCACTGATATCTCACCCCTAGCACTGATATGTCACTCCCAGCACTGACATCTCACTCCCAGCACTGACATCTCACCCCTAGCACTGATATCCCACTCCCAGCACTGATATCTCACTCCCAGCACTGATATCTCACTCCCAGCACTGATATCCCACCCCTAGCACTGATATCTCACTCCCAGCACTGATATCTCACTCCCAGCACTGATATCCCACCCCCAGCACTGATATCCCACTCCCACCCCTGATATCTCACTCCCAGCACTGATATCTCACTTCCAGCACTGAAATCTCACTCCCAGCACTGATAACTCACTCCCAGCACTGATATCTCACTCCCAGCACTGTTATCCCACCCCTACCACTGATAAACCACCCCTAGCACTGATAACTCACCCCTAGCACTGATACCCCACCCCTAGCACTGATATCTCACTCCCAGCACTGATATCTCACTCCCAGCACTGATATCTCACTCCCAGTGCTGATATCCCACCCCTAGCACTGATATCCCACTCCCAGCACTGATATCCCACTCCCAGCACTGATATCCCACTCCCAGCACTGATATCTCATCCCCAGCACTGATATCTCACTCCCAGCACTAATATCTCACTCCCAGTACTGATATCCCACCCCTAGCACTGATATCCCACTCCCAGCACTGATATCCCACTACCAGCACTGATATGCCACCCCTAGCACTGATATCCCACTCCCAGCACTGATATCTCACCCCTAGCACTGATATCTCACTCCCAGCACTGACATCTCACTCCCAGCACTGATATCTCACCCCTAGCACTGATATCCCACTCCCAGCACTGATATCTCACTCCCAGCACTGATATCTCACTCCCACCCCTGATATCCCACCCCTAGCACTGATATCTCACTCCCAGCACTGATATCTCACTCCCAGCACTGATATCTCACTCCCAGTACTGATATCCCACCCCTAGCACTGATATCCCACTCCCAGCACTGATATCCCACTCCCAGCACTGATATCTCACTCCCAGCACTGATATCTCACTCCCAGCACTGATATCTCACTCCCAGTACTGATACCCCACCCCGAGCACTGATATCCCACTCCCAGCACTGATATCCCACTCCCAGCACTGATATCTCATCCCCAGCACTGATATCTCACTCCCAGCACTGATATCTCACTCCCAGCACTGATATCCCACTCCCAGCACTGACATCCCACTCCCAGCACTGATATGCAACCCCTAGCACTGATATCCCACTCCCGGCACTGATATCTCATTCCCAGCACTGATATCTCACTCCCAGTACTGATATCCCACCCCTAGCACTGATATCCCACTCCCAGCACTGATATCTCACTCCCAGCACTGATATCTCACTCCCAGTACTGATATCCCACCCCTAGCACTGATATCCCACTCCCAGCACTGATATCCCACTCCCAGCACTGATATCTCACTCCCAGCACTGATATCTCACTCCCAGCACTGATATCTCACTCCCAGCACTGATATCCCACCCCTAGCACTGATATCTCACTCCCAGCACTGACATCTCACTCCCAGCACTGATATCTCACCCCTAGCACTGATATCCCACTCCCAGCACTGATATCTCACCCCTAGCACTGATATCCCACTCCCAGCACTGATATCTCACTCCCAGCACTGATAACTCACCCCTAGCACTGATACCCCACCCCTAGCACTGATATCTCACTCCCAGCACTGATATCTCACTCCCAGCACTGATATCCCTCTCCCAGCACTGATATCCCAATCCCTAGCACTGATATCTCACTCCCAGCACTGATATCTCACTCCCAGCACTGATATCTCACTCCCAGTGCTGATATCCCACCCCTAGCACTGATATCCCACTCCCAGCACTGATATCCCACTCCTAGCACTGATATCTCACTCCCAGCACTGATATCCCACTCCCAGCACTGATATCCCATTCCCAGCACTGATATCCCACTCCCAGCACTGATATCTCACTCCCACCACTGATATCCCACCCCTAGCACTGATAACCCACTCCCAGCACTGATATCCCACTCCCAGCACTGATATCCCACTCCCAGCACTGATATCCCACTCCCAGCACTGATATCTCACTCCCAGCACTGATATCTCACTCCCAGCACTGATATCCCACTCCCAGCACTGTTATCCCACTCCCAGCACTGATATCTCACTCCCAGCACTGATATCCCACCCCTAGCACTGATATCCCACTCCCAGCACTGATATCCCACTCCCAGCACTGATATCCCACTCCCAGCACTGATATCCCACTCCCAGCACTGATATCTCACTCCCAGCACTGATATCCCACCCCCAGCACTGATATCCCACTCCCAGCACTGATATCCCACCCCGAGCACTGATATCCCACACCCAGCACTGATATCCCACTCCCAGCACAGATATCCCACTCCCAGCACTGATATCTCACTCCCAGCACTGATATCCCACCCCTAGCACTGATATCCCACTCCCAGCACTGATATCCCACTCCCATCACTGATATCCCACTCCCAGCACTGATATCCCACTCCCAGCACTGATATCTCACTCCCAGCACTGATATCCCACCCTCAGCACTGATATCCCACTCCCAGCACTGATATCCCACTCCCAGCACTGATATCTCACTCCCAACAGTGATATCTCACTCCCAGCACTGATATCTCACTCCCAGCTCTGATATCCCACTCCCAGCACTGATATCTCACTCCCAGCACTGATATCCCACTCCCAGCACTGATATCCCACTCCCAGCACTCATATCTCACTCCCAGCACTGATATCTCACTCCCAGCACTGATATCTCACTCCCAGTACTGATACCCCACCCCTAGCACTGATATCCCACTCCCAGCACTGATATCCCACTCCCAGCACTGATATCTCATCCCCAGCACTGATATCTCACTCCCAGCACTGATATCTCACTCCCAGCACTGATATCCCACTCCCAGCACTGATATCCCACTCCCAGCACTGATATGCAACCCCTAGCACTGATATCCCACTCCCAGCACTGATATCTCACCCCTAGCACTGATATCTCACTCCCAGCACTGACATCTCACTCCCAGCACTGATATCTCACCCCTAGCACTGATATCCCACTCCCAGCACTGATATCTCACTCCCAGCACTGATATCTCACTCCCAGCACTGATATCCGACCCCTAGCACTGATATCTCACTCCCAGCACTGATATCTCACTCCCAGCACTGATATCTCACTCCCAGTACTGATATCCCACCCCTAGCACTGATATCCCACTCCCAGCACTGATATCCCACTCCCAGCACTGATATCTCACTCCCAGCACTGATATCCCACCCCTAGCACTGATATCCCACTCCCAGCACTGATATCCCACTCCCAGCACTGATATCCCACTCCCAGCACTGATATCCCACTACCTGCGCTGATATCTCACTCCCAGCACTGATATCTCACTCCCAGCACTGATATCCCACTCCCAGCACTGATATCCCACCCCTAGCACTGATATCCCACACCCAGCACTGATATCCCACTCCCAGCACTGATATCCCACTCCCAGCACTGATATCTCACTCCCAGCACTGATATCCCACCCCTAGCACTGATATCCCACTCCCAGCACTGATATCCCACTCCCAGCACTGATATCCCACTCCCAGCACTGATATCTCACTCCCAGCACTGATATCCCACCCCCAGCACTGATATCCCACTCCCAGCACTGATATCCCACTCCCAGCACAGATATCTCACTCCCAGCAGTGATATCTCACTCCCAGCACTGATATCTCACTCCCAGCTCTGATATCCCACTCCCAGCACTGATATCTCACTCCCAGCACTGATATCTCACTCCCAGCACTGATATCTCACTCCCAGCACTGATATCTCACTCCCAGCACTGATATCCCACTCCCAGTACTGATATCCCACCCCTAGCACGGATATCTCACTCCCAGCACTGATATCTCATCCCCAGCACTGATATCTCACTCCCAGCACTGATATCCCACCCCTAGCACTGATATCTCACTCCCAGCACTGATATCTCACTCCCAGCACTGATATCCGACCCCTAGCACTGATATCTCACTCCCAGCACTGATATCCCACCCCCAGCACTGATATCCCACTCCCAGCACTGATATCCCACTCCCAGCACTGATATTTCACTCCCAGCAGTGATATCTCACTCCCAGCACTGATATCTCACTCCCAGCTCTGATATCCCACTCCCAGCACTGATATCTCACTCCCAGCACTGATATCTCACTCCCAGCACTGATATCCCACTCCCAGCACTGATATGCAACCCCTAGCACTGATATCCCACTCCCAGCACTGATATCTCACCCCTAGCACTGATATGTCACTCCCAGCACTGACATCTCACTCCCAGCACTGACATCTCACCCCTAGCACTGATATCCCACTCCCAGCACTGATATCTCACTCCCAGCACTGATATCTCACTCCCAGCACTGATATCCCACCCCTAGCACTGATATCTCACTCCCAGCACTGATATCTCACTCCCAGCACTGATATCTCACTCCCAGTACTGATATCCCACCCCTAGCACTGATATCCCACGCCCAGCACTGATATCCCACTCCTAGCACTGATATCTCACTCCCAGCACTGATATCCCACTCCCAGCACTGATATCCCATTCCCAGCACTGATATCCCACTCCCAGCACTGATATCTCACTCCCAGCACTGATATCCCACCCCTAGCACTGATATCCCACTCCCAGCACTGATATCCCACTCCCAGCACTGATATCCCACTCCCAGCACTGATATCCCACTCCCAGCACTGATATCCCACTCCCAGCACTGATATCTCACTCCCAGCACTGATATCTCACTCCCAGCACGGATATCCCACTCCCAGCACTGATATCCAACCCCTAGCACTGATATCCCACACCCAGCACTGATATCCCACTCCCAGCACTGATATCCCACTCCCAGCACTGATATCTCACTCCCAGCACTGATATCTCACTCCCAGCACTGATATCCCACTCCCAGCACTGATATCTCACTCCCAGTACTGATACCCCACCCCTAGCACTGATATCTCACCCCCAGCACTGATATCCCACTCCCACCCCTGATATCTCACTCCCAGCACTGATATCTCACTTCCAGCACTGAAATCTCACTCCCAGCACTGATAACTCACTCCCAGCACTGATATCTCACTCCCAGCACTGTTATCCCACCCCTACGACTGATAAACCACCCCTAGCACTGATATCTCACTCCCAGCACTGATATCTCACTCCCAGTACTGATATCCCACTCCCAGCACTGATATCCCACTCCCAGCACTGATATCTCACTCCCAGCACTGATATCCCACCCCTAGCACTGATGTCTCACCCCGAGCACTGATATCTCACTCCCAGCACTGATATCCCACTCCCAGCGCTGATATCTCACTCCCAGCACTGATATCTCACTCCCAGCACTGATATCCCACTCCCAGCACTGATATCCCACCCCTAGCACTGATATCCCACACCCAGCACTGATATCCCACTCCCAGCACTGATATCCCACCCCTAGCACTGATATCTGACTCCCAGCACGGATATCTCACTCCCAGCACTGATATCTCTCTCCCAGTACTGATACACCACCCCTAGCACTGATATCTGACTCCCAGCACGGATATCTCACTCCCAGCACTGATATCTCTCTCCCAGTACTGATATCCCACCCCTAGCACTGATATCCCACTCCCAGCACTGATATCCCACTCCCAGCACTGATATCTCATCCACAGCACTGATATCTCACTCCCAGCACTGATATCTCACTCCCAGCACTGATATCTCATCCCCAGCACTGATATCTCACTCCCAGCACTGATATCCCACCCCTAGCACTGATATCTCACTCCCAGCACTGATATCTCACTCCCAGCACTGATATCCGACCCCTAGCACTGATATCTCACTCCCAGCACTGATATCCCACCCCCAGCACTGATATCCCACTCCCAGCACTGATATCCCACTCCCAGCACTGATATTTCACTCCCAGCAGTGATATCTCACTCCCAGCACTGATATCTCACTCCCAGCTCTGATATCCCACTCCCAGCACTGATATCTCACTCCCAGCACTGATATCTCACTCCCAGCACTGATATCTCACTCCCAGCACTGATATCCCACTCCCAGCACTGATATGCAACCCCTAGCACTGATATCCCACTCCCAGCACTGATATCTCACCCCTAGCACTGATATGTCACTCCCAGCACTGACATCTCACTCCCAGCACTGACATCTCACCCCTAGCACTGATATCCCACTCCCAGCACTGATATCTCACTCCCAGCACTGATATCTCACTCCCAGCACTGATATCCCACCCCTAGCACTGATATCTCACTCCCAGCACTGATATCTCACTCCCAGCACTGATATCTCACTCCCAGTACTGATATCCCACCCCTAGCACTGATATCCCACTCCCAGCACTGATATCCCACTCCTAGCACTGATATCTCACTCCCAGCACTGATATCCCACTCCCAGCACTGATATCCCATTCCCAGCACTGATATCCCACTCCCAGCACTGATATCTCACTCCCAGCACTGATATCCCACCCCTAGCACTGATATCCCACTCCCAGCACTGATATCCCACTCCCAGCACTGATATCCCACTCCCAGCACTGATATCCCACTCCCAGCACTGATATCCCACTCCCAGCACTGATATCTCACTCCCAGCACTGATATCTCACTCCCAGCACGGATATCCCACTCCCAGCACTGATATCCAACCCCTAGCACTGATATCCCACACCCAGCACTGATATCCCACTCCCAGCACTGATATCCCACTCCCAGCACTGATATCTCACTCCCAGCACTGATATCTCACTCCCAGCACTGATATCCCACTCCCAGCACTGATATCTCACTCCCAGTACTGATACCCCACCCCTAGCACTGATATCTCACCCCCAGCACTGATATCCCACTCCCACCCCTGATATCTCACTCCCAGCACTGATATCTCACTTCCAGCACTGAAATCTCACTCCCAGCACTGATAACTCACTCCCAGCACTGATATCTCACTCCCAGCACTGTTATCCCACCCCTACGACTGATAAACCACCCCTAGCACTGATATCTCACTCCCAGCACTGATATCTCACTCCCAGTACTGATATCCCACTCCCAGCACTGATATCCCACTCCCAGCACTGATATCTCACTCCCAGCACTGATATCCCACCCCTAGCACTGATGTCTCACCCCGAGCACTGATATCTCACTCCCAGCACTGATATCCCACTCCCAGCGCTGATATCTCACTCCCAGCACTGATATCTCACTCCCAGCACTGATATCCCACTCCCAGCACTGATATCCCACCCCTAGCACTGATATCCCACACCCAGCACTGATATCCCACTCCCAGCACTGATATCCCACCCCTAGCACTGATATCTGACTCCCAGCACGGATATCTCACTCCCAGCACTGATATCTCTCTCCCAGTACTGATACCCCACCCCTAGCACTGATATCTGACTCCCAGCACGGATATCTCACTCCCAGCACTGATATCTCTCTCCCAGTACTGATATCCCACCCCTAGCACTGATATCCCACTCCCAGCACTGATATCCCACTCCCAGCACTGATATCTCATCCACAGCACTGATATCTCACTCCCAGCACTGATATCTCACTCCCAGCACTGATATCTCACTCCCAGCACTGATATCTCACTCCCAGTACTGATATCCCACCCCTAGCACTGATATCCCACTCCCAGCACTGATATCCCACTCCCAGCACTGGTATCTCATCCCCAGCACTGATATCTCACTCCCAGCACTGATATCCCACTCCCAGCACTGATATCCCACTCCCAGCACTGATATCCCACCCCTAGCACTGATATCCCACTCCCAGCACTGATATCTCATTCCCAGCACTGATATCTCACTCCCAGCACTGATATCTCACCCCTAGCACTGATATCCCACTCCCAGCACTGATATCCCACTCCCAGCACTGATATCCCACCCCCAGCACTGATATCTCACTCCCAGCACTGATATCTCACTCCCACCCCTGATATCTCACTCCCAGCACTGATATCTCACTCCCAGCACTGATATCTCACTCCCAGCACTGATATCGCACTCCCAGCACTGATATCCCACTCCCAGCACTGATATCCCACCCCTAGCACTGATATCTCACTCCCAGCACTGATATCTCACTCCCAGCACTGATATCTCACTCCCAGTACTGATATCCCACCCCTAGCACTGATATCCCACTCCCAGCACTGATATCCCACTCCCAGCACTGATATCTCATCCCCAGCACTGATATCTCACTCCCAGCACTGATATCCCACTCCCAGCACTGATATCCCACTCCCAGCACTGATATCCCACCCCTAGCACTGATATACCACTCCCAGCACTGATATCTCACCCCTAGCACTGATATCCCACTCCCAGCACTGATATCCCACTCCCAGCACTGATATCCCACCCCCAGCACTGATATCTCACTCCCAGCACTGATATCTCACTCCCACCCCTGATATCTCACTCCCAGCACTGATATCTCACTCCCAGCACTGATATCTCACTCCCAGCACTGATATCTCACTCCCAGCACTGATATCTCACTCCCAGCACTGATATCTCACTCCCAGCACTGATATCCCACCCCTAGCACTGATATCTCACTCCCAGCACTGATATCTCACTCCCAGCACTGATATCTCACTCCCAGTACTGATACCCCACCCCTAGCACTGATATCCCACTCCCAGCACTGATATCCCACTCCCAGCACTGATATCTCATCCCCAGCACTGATATCTCACTCCCAGCACTGATATCTCACTCCCAGCACTGATATCTCACTCCCAGTACTGATATCCCACCCCTAGCACTGATATCCCACTCCCAGCACTGATATCCCACTCCCAGCACTGATATGCCACCCCTAGCACTGATTTCCCACTACCAGCACTGATATCTCACCCCTGGCACTGACATCTCACTCCCAGCACTGATATCCCACCCCTAGCACTGATATCTCACTCCCAGCACGGATATCTCACTCCCAGTACTGATATCTCACTCCCAGCACTGATATCTCACTCCCACCCCTGATATCTCACTCCCAGCACTGATATCTCACTCCCAGCACTGATATCTCACTCCCAGCACTGATATCTCACTCCCAGCACTGATATCTCACTCCCAGTACTGATATCCCACCCCTAGCACTGATATCTCACTCCCAGCACTGATATCCCACTCCCAGCACTGATATGCCACCCCTAGCACTGATTTCCCACTACCAGCACTGATATCTCACCCCTGGCACTGACATCTCACTCCCAGCACTGATATCCCACCCCTAGCACTGATATCTCACTCCCAGCACTGATATCCCACTCCCAGCACTGATATCTCACTCCCAGCACTGATATCTCACTCCCACCCCTGATACCTCACTCCCAGCACTGATATCTCACTCCCAGCACTGATATCTCACTCCCAGCACTGATATCTCACTCCCAGCACTGATATCCCACCCCTAGCACTGATATCTCACTCCCAGCACTGATATCTCACTCCCAGCACTGATATCTCACTCCCAGTACTGATATCCCACCCCTAGCACTGATATCCCACTCCCAGCACTGATATCCCACTCCCAGCACTGATATCTCATCCCCAGCACTGATATCTCACTCCCAGCACTGATATCCCACTCCCAGCACTGATATCCCACTCCCAGCACTGATATCCCACCCCTAGCACTGATATACCACTCCCAGCACTGATATCTCATTCCCAGCACTGATATCTCACTCCCAGCACTGATATCTCACCCCTAGCACTGATATCCCACTCCCAGCACTGATATCCCACTCCCAGCACTGATATCCCACCCCCAGCACTGATATCTCACTCCCACCCCTGATATCTCACTCCCAGCACTGATATCTCACTCCCAGCACTGATATCTCACTCCCAGCACTGATATCTCACTCCCAGCACTGATATCTCACTCCCAGCACTGATATCTCACTCCCAGCACTGATATCCCACCCCTAGCACTGATATCTCACTCCCAGCACTGATATCTCACTCCCAGCACTGATATCTCACTCCCAGTACTGATACCCCACCCCTAGCACTGATATCCCACTCCCAGCACTGATATCCCACTCCCAGCACTGATATCTCATCCCCAGCACTGATATCTCACTCCCAGCACTGATATCTTACTCCCAGCACTGATATCTCACTCCCAGTACTGATATCCCACCCCTAGCACTGATATCCCACTCCCAGCACTGATATCCCACTCCCAGCACTGATATGCCACCCCTAGCACTGATTTCCCACTACCAGCACTGATATCTCACCCCTGGCACTGATATCTCACTCCCAGCACTGACATCTCACTCCCAGCACTGATATCCCACCCCTAGCACTGATATCTCACTCCCAGCACGGATATCTCACTCCCAGTACTGATATCCCACCCCTAGCACTGATATCCCACTCCCAGCACTGATATCCCACTCCCATCACTGATATCCCACTCCCAGCACTGATATCTCATCCCCAGCACTGATATCTCATCCCCAGCACTGATATCCCACCCCTAGCACTGATATCCCACTCCCAGCACTGATATCCCACTCCCAGCACTGATATCCCACTCCCAGCACTGATATCCCACTCCCAGCACTGATATCTCACTCCCAGCACTGATATCTCACTCCCAGCACGGATATCCCACTCCCAGCACTGATATACAACCCCTAGCACTGATATCCCACACCCAGCACTGATATCCCACTCCCAGCACTGATATCCCACTCCCAGCACTGATATCTCACTCCCAGCACTGATATCTCACTCCCAGCACTGATATCCCACTCCCAGCACTGATATCTCACTCCCAGTACTGATACCCCACCCCTAGCACTGATATCTCACCCCCAGCACTGATATCCCACTCCCACCCCTGATATCTCACTCCCAGCACTGATATCTCACTTCCAGCACTGAAATCTCACTCCCAGCACTGATAACTCACTCCCAGCACTGATATCTCACTCCCAGCACTGTTATCCCACCCCTACGACTGATAAACCACCCCTAGCACTGATATCTCACTCCCAGCACTGATATCTCACTCCCAGTACTGATATCCCACTCCCAGCACTGATATCCCACTCCCAGCACTGATATCTCACTCCCAGCACTGATATCCCACCCCTAGCACTGATGTCTCACCCCGAGCACTGATATCTCACTCCCAGCACTGATATCCCACTCCCAGCGCTGATATCTCACTCCCAGCACTGATATCTCACTCCCAGCACTGATATCCCACTCCCAGCACTGATATCCCACCCCTAGCACTGATATCCCACACCCAGCACTGATATCCCACTCCCAGCACTGATATCCCACCCCTAGCACTGATATCTGACTCCCAGCACGGATATGTCACTCCCAGCACTGATAACTCTCTCCCAGTACTGATACCCCACCCCTAGCACTGATATCTGACTCCCAGCACGGATATCTCACTCCCAGCACTGATATCTCTCTCCCAGTACTGATATCCCACCCCTAGCACTGATATCCCACTCCCAGCACTGATATCCCACTCCCAGCACTGATATCTCATCCACAGCACTGATATCTCACTCCCAGCACTGATATCTCACTCCCAGCACTGATATCTCACTCCCAGCACTGATATCTCACTCCCAGTACTGATATCCCACCCCTAGCACTGATATCCCACTCCCAGCACTGATATCCCACTCCCAGCACTGATATCTCATCCCCAGCACTGATATCTCACTCCCAGCACTGATATCCCACTCCCAGCACTGATATCCCACTCCCAGCACTGATATCCCACCCCTAGCACTGATATCCCACTCCCAGCACTGATATCTCATTCCCAGCACTGATATCTCACTCCCAGCACTGATATCTCACCCCTAACACTGATATCCCACTCCCAGCACTGATATCCCACTCCCAGCACTGATATCCCACCCCCAGCACTGATATCTCACTCCCAGCACTGATATCTCACTCCCACCCCTGATATCTCACTCCCAGCACTGATATCTCACTCCCAGCACTGATATCTCACTCCCAGCACTGATATCTCACTCCCAGCACTGATATCCCACTCCCAGCACTGATATCCCACCCCTAGCACTGATATCTCACTCCCAGCACTGATATCTCACTCCCAGCACTGATATCTCACTCCCAGCACTGATATCTCACTCCCAGTACCGATATCCCACCCCTAGCACTGATATCCCACTCCCAGCACTGATATCCCACTCCCAGCACTGATATCTCATCCCCAGCACTGATATCTCACTCCCAGCACTGATATCCCACTCCCAGCACTGATATCCCACTCCCAGCACTGATATCCCACCCCTAGCACTGATATACCACTCCCAGCACTGATATCTCATTCCCAGCACTGATATCTCACTCCCAGCACTGATATCTCACCCCTAGCACTGATATCCCACTCCCAGCACTGATATCCCACTCCCAGCACTGATATCCCACCCCCAGCACTGATATCTCACTCCCAGCACTGATATCTCACTCCCACCCCTGATATCTCACTCCCAGCACTGATATCTCACTCCCAGCACTGATATCTCACTCCCAGCACTGATATCCCACTCCCAGCACTGATATCTCACTCCCAGCACTGATATCTCACTCCCAGCACTGATATCCCACCCCTAGCACTGATATCTCACTCCCAGCACTGATATCTCACTCCCAGCACTGATATCTCACTCCCAGTACTGATACCCCACCCCTAGCACTGATATCCCACTCCCAGCACTGATATCCCACTCCCAGCACTGATATCTCATCCCCAGCACTGATATCTCACTCCCAGCACTGATATCTCACTCCCAGCACTGATATCTCACTCCCAGTACTGATATCCCACCCCTAGCACTGATATCCCACTCCCAGCACTGATATCCCACTCCCAGCACTGATATGCCACCCCTAGCACTGATTTCCCACTACCAGCACTGATATCTCACCCCTGGCACTGATATCTCACTCCCAGCACTGACATCTCACTCCCAGCACTGATATCCCACCCCTAGCACTGATATCTCACTCCCAGCACGGATATCTCACTCCCAGTACTGATATCCCACCCCTAGCACTGATATCCCACTCCCAGCACTGATATCCCACTCCCGGCACTGATATCCCACTCCCAGCACTGTTATGCCACCCCTAGCACTGATATCCCACTCCCAGCACTGATATCTCACCCCTAGCACTGATATCTCACTCCCAGCACTGACATCTCACTCCCAGTACTGATATCTCACCCCTAGCACTGATATCCCACTCCCAGCACTGATATCCCACTCCCAGCACTGATATCCCACTCCCAGCACTGATATCCCACTCCCAGCACTGATATCCCACCCCCAGCACTGATATCTCACTCCCAGCACTGATATCCCACCCCCAGCACTGATATCTCACTCCCAGCACGGATATCTCACTCCCAGCACTGATATCTCACTCCCAGCACTGATATCTCACTCCCAGCACTGATATCTCACTTCCAGCACTGATATCTCACTTCCAGCACTGATATCTCACTCCCAGCACTGATATCTCACTCCCAGCACTGGTATCCCACTCCCAGTACTGATAACTCACTCCCAGCACTGATATCTCACTCCCAGCACTGATATCTCACTCCCAGCACTGATATCTCACTCCCAGTACTGATATCCCACCCCTAGCACTGATATCCCACTCCCAGCACTGATATCCCACTCCCAGCACTGATATCCCACTCCCAGCACTGATATCCCACTCCCAGCACTGATATCTCACTCCCAGCACTGATATCCCACTCCCAGCACTGATATCCCACCCATAGCACTGATATCCCACACCCAGCACTGATATCCCACTCCCAGCACTGATATCCCACTCCCAGCACTGATATCTCACTCCCAGCACTGATATCCCACCCCTAGCACTGATATCCCACTCCCAGCACTGATATCCCACTCCCAGCACTGATATCCCACTCCCAGCACTGATATCCCACTCCCAGCACTGATATCTCACTCCCAGCACTGATATCCCACCCCCAGCACTGATATCCCACACCCAGCACTGATATCCCACTCCCAGCACTGATATCTCACTCCCAGCAGTGATATCTCACTCCCAGCACTGATATCTCACTCCCAGCTCTGATATCCCACTCCCAGCACTGATATCTCAATCCCAGCACTGATATCTCACTCCCAGCACTGATATCTCACTCCCAGCACTGATATCTCACTCCCAGCACTGATATCCCACTCCCAGTACTGATATCCCACCCCTAGCACGGATATCTCACTCCCAGCACTGATATCTCATCCCCAGCACTGATATCTCACTCCCAGCACTGATATCCCAACCCTAGCACTGATATCTCACTCCCAGCACTGATATCTCACTCCCAGCACTGATATCCGACCCCTAGCACTGATATCTCACTCCCAGCACTGATATCCCACCCCCAGCACTGATATCCCACTCCCAGCACTGATATCCCACTCCCAGCACTGATATTTCACTCCCAGCAGTGATATCTCACTCCCAGCACTGATATCTCACTCCCAGCTCTGATATCCCACTCCCAGCACTGATATCTCACTCCCAGCACTGATATCTCACTCCCAGCACTGATATCTCACTCCCAGCACTGATATCCCACTCCCAGCACTGATATGCAACCCCTAGCACTGATATCCCACTCCCAGCACTGATATCTCACCCCTAGCACTGATATGTCACTCCCAGCACTGACATCTCACTCCCAGCACTGACATCTCACCCCTAGCACTGATATCCCACTCCCAGCACTGATATCTCACTCCCAGCACTGATATCTCACTCCCAGCACTGATATCCCACCCCTAGCACTGATATCTCACTCCCAGCACTGATATCTCACTCCCAGCACTGATATCTCACTCCCAGTACTGATATCCCACCCCTAGCACTGATATCTCACTCCCAGCACTGATATCTCACTCCCAGCACTGATATCTCACTCCCAGCACTGATACCCCACCCCTAGCACTGATATCCCACTCCCAGCACTGATATCCCACTCCCAGCACTGATATCTCATCCCCAGCACTGATATCTCACTCCCAGCACTGATATCTCACTCCCAGCACTGCTATCTCACTCCCAGTACTGATATCCCACCCCTAGCACTGATATCCCACTCCCAGCACTGATATCCCACTCCCAGCACTGATATGCCACCCCTAGCACTGATTTCCCACTACCAGCACTGATATCTCACCCCTAGCACTGATATCTCACTCCCAGCACTGACATCTCACTCCCAGCACTGATATCCCACCCCTAGCACTGATATCTCACTCCCAGCACGGATATTTCACTCCCAGTACTGATATCCCACCCCTAGCACTGATATCCCACTCCCAGCACTGATATCCCACGCCCATCACTGATATCCCACTCCCAGCACTGATATCTCATCCGCAGCACTGATATCTCATCCCCAGCACTGATATCTCACTCCCAGCACTGATATCTCACTCCCAGCACTGATATCTCACTCCCAGTACTGATATCCCACCCCGAGGACTGATATCCCACTCCCAGCACTGATATCCCACTCCCGGCACTGATATCCCACTCCCAGCACTGTTATGCCACCCCTAGCACTGATATCCCACTCCCAGCACTGATATCTCACCCCTAGCACTGATATCTCACTCCCAGCACTGACATCTCACTCCCAGTACTGATATCTCACCCCTAGCACTGATATCCCACTCCCAGCACTGATATCCCACTCCCAGCACTGATATCCCACCCCCAGCACTGATATCTCACTCCCAGCACTGATATCCCACCCCCAGCACTGATATCTCTCTCCCAGCACTGATATCTCACTCCCAGCACTGATATCTCACTCCCAGCACTGATATCTCACTCCCAGCACTGATATCTCACTTCCAGCACTGATATCTCACTCCCAGCACTGGTATCCCACTCCCAGTACTGGTATCCCACTCCCAGCACTGATAACTCACTCCCAGCACTGATATCTCACTCCCAGCACTGATATCTCACTCCCAGCACTGATATCTCACTCCCAGTACTGATATCCCACCCCTAGCACTGATATCCCACTCCCAGCACTGATATCCCACTCCCAGCACTGATATCTCACTCCCAGCACTGATATCCCACCCCTAGCACTGATATCCCACTCCCAGCACTGATATCCCACTCCCAGCACTGATATCTCACTCCCAGCGCTGATATCCCACTCCCAGCGCTGATATCCCACTCCCAGCGCTGATATCTCACTCCCAGCACTGATATCTCACTCCCAGCACTGATATCCCACTCCCAGCACTGATATCCCACCCCTAGCACTGATATCCCACACCCAGCACTGATATCCCACTCCCAGCACTGATATCCCACTCCCAGCACTAATATCCCACTCCCAGCACTGATATCTCACTCCCAGCACTGATATCCCACCCCTAGCACTGATATCCCACTCCCAGCACTGATATCCCACTCCCAGCACTGATATCCCACTCCCAGCACTGATATCCCACTCCCAGCACTGATATCTCACTCCCAGCACTGATATCCCACCCCCAGCACTGATATCCCACTCCCAGCACTGATATCCCACTCCCAGCACTGATATCTCACTCCCAGCAGTGATATCTCACTCCCAGCACTGATATCTCACTCCCAGCTCTGATATCCCACTCCCAGCACTGATATCTCACTCCCAGCACTGATATCTCACTCCCAGCACTGATATCTCACTCCCAGCACTGATATCCCACTCCCAGTACTGAAATCCCACCCCTAGCACGGATATCTCACTCCCAGCACTGATATCTCATCCCCAGCACTGATATCTCACTCCCAGCACTGATATCCCACCCCTAGCACTGATATCTCACTCCCAGCACTGATATCTCACTCCCAGCACTGATATCCGACCCCTAGCACTGATATCTCACTCCCAGCACTGATATCCCATCCCCAGCACTGATATCCCACTCCCAGCACTGATATCCCACTCCCAGCACTGATATTTCACTCCCAGCAGTGATATCTCACTCCCAGCACTGATATCTCACTCCCAGCTCTGATATCCCACTCCCAGCACTGATATCTCACTCCCAGCACTGATATCTCACTCCCAGCACTGATATCTCACTCCCAGCACTGATATCCCACTCCCAGCACTGATATGCAACCCCTAGCACTGATATCCCACTCCCAGCACTGATATGCAACCCCTAGCACTGATATGTCACTCCCAGCACTGACATCTCACTCCCAGCACTGACATCTCACCCCTAGCACTGATATCCCACTCCCAGCACTGATATCTCACTCCCAGCACTGATATCTCACTCCCAGCACTGATATCCCACCCCTAGCACTGATATCTCACTCCCAGCACTGATATCTCACTCCCAGCACTGATATCTCACTCCCAGTACTGATATCCCACCCCTAGCACTGATATCCCACTCCCAGCACTGATATCCCACTCCTAGCACTGATATCCCACTCCCAGCACTGATATGCAACCCCTAGCACTGATATGTCACTCCCAGCACTGACATCTCACTCCCAGCACTGACATCTCACCCCTAGCACTGATATCCCACTCCCAGCACTGATATCCCACTCCCAGCACTGATATCCCACTCCCAGCACTGATATCCCACCCCTAGCACTGATATACCACTCCCAGCACTGATATCTCATTCCCAGCACTGATATCTCACTCCCAGCACTAATATCACACCCCTAGCACTGATATCCCACTCCCAGCACTGATATCCCACTCCCAGCACTGATATCCCACTCCCAGCACTGATATCTCACTCCCACCCCTGATATCTCACTCCCAGCACTGATATCTCACTCCCAGCACTGATATCTCACTCCCAGCACTGATATCTCACTCCCAGGACTGATATCCCACTCCCAGCACTGATATCTCACTCCCAGCACTGATATCTCACTCCCAGCACTGATATCCCACCCCTAGCACTGATATCTCACTCCCAGCACTGATATCTCACTCCCAGCACTGATATCTCACTCCCAGTACTGATACCCCACCACTAGCACTGATATCCCACTCCCAGCACTGATATCCCACTCCCAGCACTGATATCTCATCCCCAGCACTGATATCTCACTCCCAGCACTGATATCTCACTCCCAGCACTGATATCTCACTCCCAGTACTGATATCCCACCCCTAGCACTGATATCCCACTCCCAGCACTGATATCCCACTCCCAGCACTGATATCCCACCCCTAGCACTGATATCTCACTCCCAGCACGGATATCTCACTCCCAGTACTGATATCCCACCCCTAGCACTGATATCCCACTCCCAGCACTGATATCCCACTCCCATCACTGATATCCCACTCCCAGCACTGATATCTCATCCCCAGCACTGATATCTCATCCCCAGCACTGATATCTCACTCCCAGCACTGATATCTCACTCCCAGCACTGATATCTCACTCCCAGTACTGATATCCCACCCCGAGCACTGATATCCCACTCCCAGCACTGATATCCCACTCCCGGCACTGATATCCCACTCCCAGCACTGCTATGCCACCCCTAGCACTGATATCCCACTCCCAGCACTGATATCTCACCCCTAGCACTGATATCTCACTCCCAGCACTGACATCTCACTCCCAGTACTGATATCTCACCCCTAGCACTGATATCCCACTCCCAGCACTGATATCCCACTCCCAGCACTGATATCCCACTCCCAGCACTGATATCCCACCCCCAGCACTGATATCTCACTCCCAGCACTGATATCCCACCCCCAGCACTGATATCTCACTCCCAGCACTGATATCTCACTCCCAGCACTGATATCTCACTCCCAGCACTGATATCTCACTCCCAGCACTGATATCTCACTTCCAGCACTGATATCTCACTTCCAGCACTGATATCTCACTCCCAGCACTGATATCTCACTCCCAGCACTGGTATCCCACTCCCAGTACTGATAACTCACTCCCAGCACTGATATCTCACTCCCAGCACTGATATCTCACTCCCAGCACTGATATCTCACTCCCAGTACTGATATCCCACCCCTAGCACTGATATCCCACTCCCAGCACTGATATCCCACTCCCAGCACTGATATCTCACTCCCAGCACTGATATCCCACCCCTAGCACTGATATCCCACTCCCAGCACTGATATCCCACTCCCAGCACTGATATCCCACTCCCAGCACTGATATCCCACTCCCAGCGCTGATATCTCACTCCCAGCACTGATATCTCACTCCCAGCACTGATATCCCACTCCCAGCACTGATATCCCACCCCTAGCACTGATATCCCACACCCAGCACTGATATCCCACTCCCAGCACTGATATCCCACTCCCAGCACTGATATCTCACTCCCAGCACTGATATCCCACCCCTAGCACTGATATCCCACTCCCAGCACTGATATCCCACTCCCAGCACTGATATCCCACTCCCAGCACTGATATCTCACTCCCAGCACTGATATCCCACCCCCAGCACTGATATCCCACTCCCAGCACTGATATCCCACTCCCAGCACTGATATCTCACTCCCAGCAGTGATATCTCACTCCCAGCACTGATATCTCACTCCCAGCTCTGATATCCCACTCCCAGCACTGATATCTCAATCCCAGCACTGATATCTCACTCCTAGCACTGATATCTCACTCCCAGCACTGATATCTCACTCCCAGCACTGATATCCCACTCCCAGTACTGATATCCCACCCCTAGCACGGATATCTCACTCCCAGCACTGATATCTCATCCCCAGCACTGATATCTCACTCCCAGCACTGATATCCCAACCCTAGCACTGATATCTCACTGCCAGCACTGATATCTCACTCCCAGCACTGATATCCAACCCCTAGCACTGATATCCCACTCCCAGCACTGATATCCCACTCCCAGCACTGATATCCCACTCCCAGCACTGATATCCCACTCCCAGCACTGATATCTCACTCCCAGCACTGATATCCCACCCCCAGCACTGATATCCCACTCCCAGCACTGATATCCCACTCCCAGCACTGATATCTCACTCCCAGCAGTGATATCTCACTCCCAGCACTGATATCTCACTCCCAGCTCTGATATCCCACTCCCAGCACTGATATCTCACTCCCAGCACTGATATCTCACTCCCAGCACTGATATCTCACTCCCAGCACTGATATCCCACTCCCAGTACTGAAATCCCACCCCTAGCACGGATATCTCACTCCCAGCACTGATATCTCATCCCCAGCACTGATATCTCACTCCCAGCACTGATATCCCACCCCTAGCACTGATATCTCACTCCCAGCACTGATATCTCACTCCCAGCACTGATATCCGACCCCTAGCACTGATATCTCACTCCCAGCACTGATATCCCATCCCCAGCACTGATATCCCACTCCCAGCACTGATATCCCACTCCCAGCACTGATATTTCACTCCCAGCAGTGATATCTCACTCCCAGCACTGATATCTCACTCCCAGCTCTGATATCCCACTCCCAGCACTGATATCTCACTCCCAGCACTGATATCTCACTCCCAGCACTGATATCTCACTCCCAGCACTGATATCCCACTCCCAGCACTGATATGCAACCCCTAGCACTGATATCCCACTCCCAGCACTGATATCTCACCCCTAGCACTGATATGTCACTCCCAGCACTGACATCTCACTCCCAGCACTGACATCTCACCCCTAGCACTGATATCCCACTCCCAGCACTGATATCTCACTCCCAGCACTGATATCTCACTCCCAGCACTGATATCCCACCCCTAGCACTGATATCTCACTCCCAGCACTGATATCTCACTCCCAGCACTGATATCTCACTCCCAGTACTGATATCCCACCCCTAGCACTGATATCCCACTCCCAGCACTGATATCCCACTCCTAGCACTGATATCCCACTCCCAGCACTGATATGCAACCCCTAGCACTGATATGTCACTCCCAGCACTGACATCTCACTCCCAGCACTGACATCTCACCCCTAGCACTGATATCCCACTCCCAGCACTGATATCCCACTCCCAGCACTGATATCCCACTCCCAGCACTGATATCCCACCCCTAGCACTGATATACCACTCCCAGCACTGATATCTCATTCCCAGCACTGATATCTCACTCCCAGCACTAATATCACACCCCTAGCACTGATATCCCACTCCCAGCACTGATATCCCACTCCCAGCACTGATATCCCACTCCCAGCACTGATATCTCACTCCCACCCCTGATATCTCACTCCCAGCACTGATATCTCACTCCCAGCACTGATATCTCACTCCCAGCACTGATATCTCACTCCCAGGACTGATATCCCACTCCCAGCACTGATATCTCACTCCCAGCACTGATATCTCACTCCCAGCACTGATATCCCACCCCTAGCACTGATATCTCACTCCCAGCACTGATATCTCACTCCCAGCACTGATATCTCACTCCCAGTACTGATACCCCACCACTAGCACTGATATCCCACTCCCAGCACTGATATCCCACTCCCAGCACTGATATCTCATCCCCAGCACTGATATCTCACTCCCAGCACTGATATCTCACTCCCAGCACTGATATCTCACTCCCATTACTGATATCCCACCCCTAGCACTGATATCCCACTCCCAGCACTGATATCCCACTCCCAGCACTGATATCCCACCCCTAGCACTGATATCTCACTCCCAGCACGGATATCTCACTCCCAGTACTGATATCCCACCCCTAGCACTGATATCCCACTCCCAGCACTGATATCCCACTCCCATCACTGATATCCCACTCCCAGCACTGATATCTCATCCCCAGCACTGATATCTCATCCCCAGCACTGATATCTCACTCCCAGCACTGATATCTCACTCCCAGCACTGATATCTCACTCCCAGTACTGATATCCCACCCCGAGCACTGATATCCCACTCCCAGCACTGATATCCCACTCCCGGCACTGATATCCCACTCCCAGCACTGCTATGCCACCCCTAGCACTGATATCCCACTCCCAGCACTGATATCTCACCCCTAGCACTGATATCTCACTCCCAGCACTGACATCTCACTCCCAGTACTGATATCTCACCCCTAGCACTGATATCCCACTCCCAGCACTGATATCCCACTCCCAGCACTGATATCCCACTCCCAGCACTGATATCCCACCCCCAGCACTGATATCTCACTCCCAGCACTGATATCCCACCCCCAGCACTGATATCTCACTCCCAGCACTGATATCTCACTCCCAGCACTGATATCTCACTCCCAGCACTGATATCTCACTCCCAGCACTGATATCTCACTTCCAGCACTGATATCTCACTTCCAGCACTGATATCTCACTCCCAGCACTGATATCTCACTCCCAGCACTGGTATCCCACTCCCAGTACTGATAACTCACTCCCAGCACTGATATCTCACTCCCAGCACTGATATCTCACTCCCAGCACTGATATCTCACTCCCAGTACTGATATCCCACCCCTAGCACTGATATCCCACTCCCAGCACTGATATCCCACTCCCAGCACTGATATCTCACTCCCAGCACTGATATCCCACCCCTAGCACTGATATCCCACTCCCAGCACTGATATCCCACTCCCAGCACTGATATCCCACTCCCAGCACTGATATCCCACTCCCAGCGCTGATATCTCACTCCCAGCACTGATATCTCACTCCCAGCACTGATATCCCACTCCCAGCACTGATATCCCACCCCTAGCACTGATATCCCACACCCAGCACTGATATCCCACTCCCAGCACTGATATCCCACTCCCAGCACTGATATCTCACTCCCAGCACTGATATCCCACCCCTAGCACTGATATCCCACTCCCAGCACTGATATCCCACTCCCAGCACTGATATCCCACTCCCAGCACTGATATCTCACTCCCAGCACTGATATCCCACCCCCAGCACTGATATCCCACTCCCAGCACTGATATCCCACTCCCAGCACTGATATCTCACTCCCAGCAGTGATATCTCACTCCCAGCACTGATATCTCACTCCCAGCTCTGATATCCCACTCCCAGCACTGATATCTCAATCCCAGCACTGATATCTCACTCCTAGCACTGATATCTCACTCCCAGCACTGATATCTCACTCCCAGCACTGATATCCCACTCCCAGTACTGATATCCCACCCCTAGCACGGATATCTCACTCCCAGCACTGATATCTCATCCCCAGCACTGATATCTCACTCCCAGCACTGATATCCCAACCCTAGCACTGATATCTCACTGCCAGCACTGATATCTCACTCCCAGCACTGATATCCAACCCCTAGCACTGATATCTCACTCCCAGCACTGATATCCCACCCCCAGCACTGATATCCCACTCCCAGCACTGATATCCCACTCCCAGCACTGATATTTCACTCCCAGCAGTGATGTCTCACTCCCAGCACTGATATCTCACTCCCAGCTCTGATATCCCACTCCCAGCACTGATATCTCACTCCCAGCACTGATATCTCACTCCCAGCACTGATATCTCACTCCCAGCACTGATATCCCACTCCCAGCACTGATATGCAACCCCTAGCACTGATATCCCACTCCCAGCACTGATATCTCACCCCTAGCACTGATATGTCACTCCCAGCACTGACATCTCACTCCCAGCACTGACATCTCACCCCTAGCACTGATATCCCACTCCCAGCACTGATATCTCACTCCCAGCACTGATATCTCACTCCCAGCACTGATATCCCACCCCTAGCACTGATATCTCACTCCCAGCACTGATATCTCACTCCCAGCACTGATATCTCACTCCCAGTACTGATATCCCACCCCTAGCACTGATATCTCACTCCCAGCACTGATATCCCACTCCCAGCACTGATATCTCACTCCCAGTACTGATACCCCACCCCTAGCACTGATATCCCACTCCCAGCACTGATATCCCACTCCCAGCACTGATATCTCACTCCCAGTACTGATATCCCACCCCTAGCACTGATATCCCACTCCCAGCACTGATATCCCACTCCCAGCACTGATATGCCACCCCTAGCACTGATTTCCCACTACCAGCACTGATATCTCACCCCTAGCACTGATATCTCACTCCCAGCACTGACATCTCACTCCCAGTACTGATATCTCACCCCTAGCACTGATATCCCACTCCCAGCACTGATATCCCACTCCCAGCACTGATATCCCACCCCCAGCACTGATATCTCACTCCCAGCACTAATATCCCACCCCCAGCACTGATATCTCACTCCCAGCACTGATATCTCACTCCCAGCACTGATATCTCACTCCCAGCACTGATATCTCACTCCCAGCACTGATATCTCACTTCCAGCACTGATATCTCACTTCCAGCACTGATATCTCACTCCCAGCACTGGTATCTCACTCCCAGTACTGGTATCCCACTCCCAGCACTGATAACTCACTCCCAGCACTGATATCTCACTCCCAGCACTGATATCTCACTCCCAGCACTGATATCTCACTCCCAGTACTGATATCCCACCCCTAGCACTGATATCCCACTCCCAGCACTGATATCCCACTCCCAGCACTGATATCTCACTCCCAGCACTGATATCCCACCCCTAGCACTGATATCCCACCCCTAGCACTGATATCCCACTCCCAGCACTGATATCCCACTCCCAGCACTGATATCCCACTCCCAGCGCTGATATCCCACTCCCAGCGCTGATATCTCACTCCCAGCACTGATATCTCACTCCCAGCACTGATATCCCACTCCCAGCACTGATATCCCACCCCTAGCACTGATATCCCACACCCAGCACTGATATCCAACTCCCAGCACTGATATCCCACTCCCAGCACTAATATCCCACTCCCAGCACTGATATCTCACTCCCAGCACTGATATCCCAACCCTAGCACTGATATCCCACTCCCAGCACTGATATCCCACTCCCAGCACTGATATCCCACTCCCAGCACTGATATCCCACTCCCAGCACTGATATCTCACTCCCAGCACTGATATCCCACCCCCAGCACTGATATCCCACTCCCAGCACTGATATCCCACTCCCAGCACTGATATCTCACTCCCAGCAGTGATATCTCACTCCCAGCACTGATATCTCACTCCCAGCTCTGATATCCCACTCCCAGCACTGATATCTCACTCCCAGCACTGATATCTCACTCCCAGCACTGATATCTCACTCCCAGCACTGATATCTCACTCCCAGCACTGATATCCCACTCCCAGTACTGATATCCCACCCCTAGCACTGATATCTCACTCCCAGCACTGATATCTCACTCCCAGCACTGATATCTCACTCCCAGTACTGATACCCCACCCCTAGCACTGATATCCCACTCCCAGCACTGATATCCCACTCCCAGCACTGATATCTCACTCCCAGCACTGATATCTCACTCCCAGTACTGATATCCCACCCCTAGCACTGATATCCCACTCCCAGCACTGATATCCCACTCCCAGCACTGATATGCCACCCCTAGCACTGATTTCCCACTACCAGCACTGATATCTCACCCCTAGCACTGATATCTCACTCCCAGCACTGACATCTCACTCCCAGTACTGATATCTCACCCCTAGCACTGATATCCCACTCCCAGCACTGATATCCCACTCCCAGCACTGATATCCCACCCCCAGCACTGATATCTCACTCCCAGCACTGATATCCCACCCCCAGCACTGATATCTCCCTCCCAGCACTGATATCTCACTCCCAGCACTGATATCTCACTCCCAGCACTGATATCTCACTCCCAGCACTGATATCTCACTTCCAGCACTGATATCTCACTTCCAGCACTGATATCTCACTCCCAGCACTGGTATCCCACTCCCAGTACTGGTATCCCACTCCCAGCACTGATAACTCACTCCCAGCACTGATATCTCACTCCCAGCACTGATATCTCACTCCCAGCACTGATATCTCACTCCCAGTACTGATATCCCACCCCTAGCACTGATATCCCACTCCCAGCACTGATATCCCACTCCCAGCACTGATATCTCACTCCCAGCACTGATATCCCACCCCTAGCACTGATATCCCACCCCTAGCACTGATATCCCACTCCCAGCACTGATATCCCACTCCCAGCACTGATATCCCACTCCCAGCGCTGATATCCCACTCCCAGCGCTGATATCTCACTCCCAGCACTGATATCTCACTCCCAGCACTGATATCCCACTCCCAGCACTGATATCCCACCCCTAGCACTGATATCCCACACCCAGCACTGATATCCAACTCCCAGCACTGATATCCCACTCCCAGCACTAATATCCCACTCCCAGCACTGATATCTCACTCCCAGCACTGATATCCCACCCCTAGCACTGATATCCCACTCCCAGCACTGATATCCCACTCCCAGCACTGATATCCCACTCCCAGCACTGATATCCCACTCCCAGCACTGATATCTCACTCCCAGCACTGATATCCCACCCCCAGCACTGATATCCCACTCCCAGCACTGATATCCCACTCCCAGCACTGATATCTCACTCCCAGCAGTGATATCTCACTCCCAGCACTGATATCTCACTCCCAGCTCTGATATCCCACTCCCAGCACTGATATCTCACTCCCAGCACTGATATCTCACTCCCAGCACTGATATCTCACTCCCAGCACTGATATCTCCACTCCCAGCACTGATATCCCACTCCCAGTACTGAAATCCCACCCCTTGCACGGATATCTCACTCCCAGCACTGATATCTCATCCCCAGCACTGATATCTCACTCCCAGCACTGATATCCCACCCCTAGCACTGATATCTCACTCCCAGCACTGATATCTCACTCCCAGCACTGATATCCGACCCCTAGCACTGATATCTCACTCCCAGCACTGATATCCCATCCCCAGCACTGATATCCCACTCCCAGCACTGATATCCCACTCCCAGCACTGATATTTCACTCCCAGCAGTGATATCTCACTCCCAGCACTGATATCTCACTCCCAGCTCTGATATCCCACTCCCAGCACTGATATCTCACTCCCAGCACTGATATCTCACTCCCAGCACTGATATCTCACTCCCAGCACTGATATCCCACTCCCAGCACTGATATGCAACCCCTAGCACTGATATCCCACTCCCAGCACTGATATGCAACCCCTAGCACTGATATGTCACTCCCAGCACTGCCATCTCACCCCTAGCACTGATATCCCACTCCCAGCACTGATATCTCACTCCCAGCACTGATATCTCACTCCCAGCACTGATATCCCACCCCTAGCACTGATATCTCACTCCCAGCACTGATATCTCACTCCCAGCACTGATATCTCACTCCCAGTACTGATATCCCACCCCTAGCACTGATATCCCACTCCCAGCACTGATATCCCACTCCTAGCACTGATATCTCACTCCCAGCACTGATATCCCACTCCCAGCACTGATACCCCATTCCCAGCACTGATATCCCACTCCCAGCACTGATATCTCACTCCCAGCACTGATATCCCACTCCCAGCACTGATATCTCACTCCCAGCACTGATATCCCACCCCCAGCACTGATATCCCACTCCCAGCACTGATATCCCACTCCCAGCACTGATATCTCACTCCCAGCACTGATATCCCACTCCCAGCACTGATATCCCATTCCCAGCACTGATATCCCACTCCCAGCACTGATATCCCACTCCCAGCACTGATATCCCACTCCCAGCACTGATATCTCACTCCCAGCACTGATATCCCACCCCCAGCACTGATATCCCACTCCCAGCACTGATATCCCACTCCCAGCACTGATATCTCACTCCCAGCAGTGATATCTCACTCCCAGCACTGATATCTCACTCCCAGCTCTGATATCCCACTCCCAGCACTGATATCTCACTCCCAGCACTGATATCTCACTCCCAGCACTGATATCTCACTCCCAGCACTGATATCTCACTCCCAGCACTGATATCCCACTCCCAGTACTGAAATCCCACCCCTAGCACGGATATCTCACTCCCAGCACTGATATCTCATCCCCAGCACTGATATCTCACTCCCAGCACTGATATCCCACCCCTAGCACTGATATCTCACTCCCAGCACTGATATCTCACTCCCAGCACTGATATCCGACCCCTAGCACTGATATCTCACTCCCAGCACTGATATCCCATCCCCAGCACTGATATCCCACTCCCAGCACTGATATCCCACTCCCAGCACTGATATTTCACTCCCAGCAGTGATATCTCACTCCCAGCACTGATATCTCACTCCCAGCTCTGATATCCCACTCCCAGCACTGATATCTCACTCCCAGCACTGATATCTCACTCCCAGCACTGATATCTCACTCCCAGCACTGATATCCCACTCCCAGCACTGATATGCAACCCCTAGCACTGATATCCCACTCCCAGCACTGATATGCAACCCCTAGCACTGATATGTCACTCCCAGCACTGCCATCTCACCCCTAGCACTGATATCCCACTCCCAGCACTGATATCTCACTCCCAGCACTGATATCTCACTCCCAGCACTGATATCCCACCCCTAGCACTGATATCTCACTCCCAGCACTGATATCTCACTCCCAGCACTGATATCTCACTCCCAGTACTGATATCCCACCCCTAGCACTGATATCCCACTCCCAGCACTGATATCCCACTCCTAGCACTGATATCTCACTCCCAGCACTGATATCCCACTCCCAGCACTGATATCCCATTCCCAGCACTGATATCCCACTCCCAGCACTGATATCTCACTCCCAGCACTGATATCCCACCCCTAGCACTGATATCCCACTCCCAGCACTGATATCCCACTCCCAGCACTGATATCCCACTCCCAGCACTGATATCCCACTCCCAGCACTGATATCTCACTCCCAGCACTGATATCTCACTCCCAGCACGGATATCCCACTCCCAGCACTGATATCCAACCCCTAGCACTGATATCCCACACCCAGCACTGATATCCCACTCCCAGCACTGATATCCCACTCCCAGCACTGATATCTCACTCCCAGCACTGATATCTCACTCCCAGCACTGATATCCCACTCCCAGCACTGATATCTCACTCCCAGCACTGATATCTCACTCCCAGCACTGATATCTCACTCCCAGTACTGATATCCCACCCCTAGCACTGATATCCCACTCCCAGCACTGATATCCCACTCCCAGCACTGATATCTCATCCCCAGCACTGATATCTCACTCCCAGCACTGATATCCCACTCCCAGCACTGATATCCCACTCCCAGCACTGATATCCCACCCCTAGCACTGATATACCACTCCCAGCACTGATATCTCATTCCCAGCACTGATATCTCACTCCCAGCACTGATATCTCACCCCTAGCACTGATATCCCACTCCCAGCACTGATATCCCACTCCCAGCACTGATATCCCACCCCCAGCACTGATATCTCACTCCCAGCACTGATATCTCACTCCCACCCCTGATATCTCACT
This sequence comes from Chiloscyllium punctatum, assembly GCF_047496795.1. Lineage (NCBI taxonomy): Eukaryota > Metazoa > Chordata > Chondrichthyes > Orectolobiformes > Hemiscylliidae > Chiloscyllium > Chiloscyllium punctatum. The sequence goes on from NC_092769.1 coordinate 77,668,283, forward strand.
CCCAGCACTGATATCTCACTCCCAGCACTGATATCTCACTCCCAGCACTGATATCCCACTCCCAGCACTGATATCTCACTCCCAGCACTGATATCTCACTCCCAGCACTGATATCCCACCCCTAGCACTGATATCTCACTCCCAGCACTGATATCTCACTCCCAGCACTGATATCTCACTCCCAGTACTGATACCCCACCCCTAGCACTGATATCCCACTCCCAGCACTGATATCCCACTCCCAGCACTGATATCTCATCCCCAGCACTGATATCTCACTCCCAGCACTGATATCTCACTCCCAGCACTGATATCTCACTCCCAGTACTGATATCCCACCCCTAGCACTGATATCCCACTCCCAGCACTGATATCCCACTCCCAGCACTGATATGCCACCCCTAGCACTGATTTCCCACTACCAGCACTGATATCTCACCCCTGGCACTGATATCTCACTCCCAGCACTGACATCTCACTCCCAGCACTGATATCCCACCCCTAGCACTGATATCTCACTCCCAGCACGGATATCTCACTCCCAGTACTGATATCCCACCCCTAGCACTGATATCCCACTCCCAGCACTGTTATCCCACTCCCATCACTGATATCCCACTCCCAGCACTGATATCTCATCCCCAGCACTGATATCTCATCCCCAGCACTGATATCTCACTCCCAGCACTGATATCTCACTCCCAGCACTGATATCTCACTCCCAGTACTGATATCCCACCCCGAGCACTGATATCCCACTCCCAGCACTGATATCCCACTCCCGGCACTGATATCCCATTCCCAGCACTGTTATGCCACCCCTAGCACTGATATCCCACTCCCAGCACTGATATCTCACCCCTAGCCCTGATATCTCACTCCCAGCACTGACATCTCACTCCCAGTACTGATATCTCACCCCTAGCACTGATATCCCACTCCCAGCACTGATATCCCACTCCCAGCACTGATATCCCACTCCCAGCACTGATATCCCACCCCCAGCACTGATATCTCACTCCCAGCACTGATATCCCACCCCCAGCACTGATATCTCACTCCCAGCACTGATATCTCACTCCCAGCACTGATATCTCACTCCCAGCACTGATATCTCACTCCCAGCACTGATATCTCACTCCCAGCACTGATATCTCACTCCCAGCACTGATATCTCACTTCCAGCACTGATATCTCACTTCCAGCACTGATATCTCACTCCCAGCACTGGTATCCCACTCCCAGTACTGATAACTCACTCCCAGCACTGATATCTCACTCCCAGCACTGATATCTCACTCCCAGCACTGATATCTCACTCCCAGTACTGATATCCCACCCCTAGCACTGATATCCCACTCCCAGCACTGATATCCCACTCCCAGCACTGATATCTCACTCCCAGCACTGATATCCCACCCCTAGCACTGATATCCCACTCCCAGCACTGATATCCCACTCCCAGCACTGATATCCCACTCCCAGCACTGATATCCCACTCCCAGCGCTGATATCTCACTCCCAGCACTGATATCTCACTCCCAGCACTGATATCCCACTCCCAGCACTGATATCCCACCCCTAGCACTGATATCCCACACCCAGCACTGATATCCCACTCCCAGCACTGATATCCCACTCCCAGCACTGATATCTCACTCCCAGCACTGATATCCCACCCCTAGCACTGATATCCCACTCCCAGCACTGATATCCCACTCCCAGCACTGATATCCCACTCCCAGCACTGATATCCCACTCCCAGCACGGATATCTCACTCCCAGCACTGATATCTCACTCCCAGCACTGATATCCCACTCCCAGCACTGATATCCCATTCCCAGCACTGATATCCCACTCCCAGCACTGATATCCCACTCCCAGCACTGATATCCCACTCCCAGCACTGATATCTCACTCCCAGCACTGATATCCCACCCCCAGCACTGATATCCCACTCCCAGCACTGATATCCCACTCCCAGCACTGATATCTCACTCCCAGCAGTGATATCTCACTCCCAGCACTGATATCTCACTCCCAGCTCTGATATCCCACTCCCAGCACTGATATCTCACTCCCAGCACTGATATCTCACTCCCAGCACTGATATCTCACTCCCAGCACTGATATCTCACTCCCAGCACTGATATCCCACTCCCAGTACTGAAATCCCACCCCTAGCACGGATATCTCACTCCCAGCACTGATATCTCATCCCCAGCACTGATATCTCACTCCCAGCACTGATATCCCACCCCTAGCACTGATATCTCACTCCCAGCACTGATATCTCACTCCCAGCACTGATATCCGACCCCTAGCACTGATATCTCACTCCCAGCACTGATATCCCATCCCCAGCACTGATATCCCACTCCCAGCACTGATATCCCACTCCCAGCACTGATATTTCACTCCCAGCAGTGATATCTCACTCCCAGCACTGATATCTCACTCCCAGCTCTGATATCCCACTCCCAGCACTGATATCTCACTCCCAGCACTGATATCTCACTCCCAGCACTGATATCTCACTCCCAGCACTGATATCCCACTCCCAGCACTGATATGCAACCCCTAGCACTGATATCCCACTCCCAGCACTGATATGCAACCCCTAGCACTGATATGTCACTCCCAGCACTGCCATCTCACCCCTAGCACTGATATCCCACTCCCAGCACTGATATCTCACTCCCAGCACTGATATCTCACTCCCAGCACTGATATCCCACCCCTAGCACTGATATCTCACTCCCAGCACTGATATCTCACTCCCAGCACTGATATCTCACTCCCAGTACTGATATCCCACCCCTAGCACTGATATCCCACTCCCAGCACTGATATCCCACTCCTAGCACTGATATCTCACTCCCAGCACTGATATCCCACTCCCAGCACTGATATCCCATTCCCAGCACTGATATCCCACTCCCAGCACTGATATCTCACTCCCAGCACTGATATCCCACCCCTAGCACTGATATCCCACTCCCAGCACTGATATCCCACTCCCAGCACTGATATCCCACTCCCAGCACTGATATCCCACTCCCAGCACTGATATCTCACTCCCAGCACTGATATCTCACTCCCAGCACGGATATCCCACTCCCAGCACTGATATCCAACCCCTAGCACTGATATCCCACACCCAGCACTGATATCCCACTCCCAGCACTGATATCCCACTCCCAGCACTGATATCTCACTCCCAGCACTGATATCTCACTCCCAGCACTGATATCCCACTCCCAGCACTGATATCTCACTCCCAGCACTGATATCTCACTCCCAGCACTGATATCTCACTCCCAGTACTGATATCCCACCCCTAGCACTGATATCCCACTCCCAGCACTGATATCCCACTCCCAGCACTGATATCTCATCCCCAGCACTGATATCTCACTCCCAGCACTGATATCCCACTCCCAGCACTGATATCCCACTCCCAGCACTGATATCCCACCCCTAGCACTGATATACCACTCCCAGCACTGATATCTCATTCCCAGCACTGATATCTCACTCCCAGCACTGATATCTCACCCCTAGCACTGATATCCCACTCCCAGCACTGATATCCCACTCCCAGCACTGATATCCCACCCCCAGCACTGATATCTCACTCCCAGCACTGATATCTCACTCCCACCCCTGATATCTCACTCCCAGCACTGATATCTCACTCCCAGCACTGATATCTCACTCCCAGCACTGATATCCCACTCCCAGCACTGATATCTCACTCCCAGCACTGATATCTCACTCCCAGCACTGATATCCCACCCCTAGCACTGATATCTCACTCCCAGCACTGATATCTCACTCCCAGCACTGATATCTCACTCCCAGTACTGATACCCCACCCCTAGCACTGATATCCCACTCCCAGCACTGATATCCCACTCCCAGCACTGATATCTCATCCCCAGCACTGATATCTCACTCCCAGCACTGATATCTCACTCCCAGCACTGATATCTCACTCCCAGTACTGATATCCCACCCCTAGCACTGATATCCCACTCCCAGCACTGATATCCCACTCCCAGCACTGATATGCCACCCCTAGCACTGATTTCCCACTACCAGCACTGATATCTCACCCCTGGCACTGATATCTCACTCCCAGCACTGACATCTCACTCCCAGCACTGATATCCCACCCCTAGCACTGATATCTCACTCCCAGCACGGATATCTCACTCCCAGTACTGATATCCCACCCCTAGCACTGATATCCCACTCCCAGCACTGTTATCCCACTCCCATCACTGATATCCCACTCCCAGCACTGATATCTCATCCCCAGCACTGATATCTCATCCCCAGCACTGATATCTCACTCCCAGCACTGATATCTCACTCCCAGCACTGATATCTCACTCCCAGTACTGATATCCCACCCCGAGCACTGATATCCCACTCCCAGCACTGATATCCCACTCCCGGCACTGATATCCCATTCCCAGCACTGTTATGCCACCCCTAGCACTGATATCCCACTCCCAGCACTGATATCTCACCCCTAGCCCTGATATCTCACTCCCAGCACTGACATCTCACTCCCAGTACTGATATCTCACCCCTAGCACTGATATCCCACTCCCAGCACTGATATCCCACTCCCAGCACTGATATCCCACTCCCAGCACTGATATCCCACCCCCAGCACTGATATCTCACTCCCAGCACTGATATCCCACCCCCAGCACTGATATCTCACTCCCAGCACTGATATCTCACTCCCAGCACTGATATCTCACTCCCAGCACTGATATCTCACTCCCAGCACTGATATCTCACTCCCAGCACTGATATCTCACTCCCAGCACTGATATCTCACTTCCAGCACTGATATCTCACTTCCAGCACTGATATCTCACTCCCAGCACTGGTATCCCACTCCCAGTACTGATAACTCACTCCCAGCACTGATATCTCACTCCCAGCACTGATATCTCACTCCCAGCACTGATATCTCACTCCCAGTACTGATATCCCACCCCTAGCACTGATATCCCACTCCCAGCACTGATATCCCACTCCCAGCACTGATATCTCACTCCCAGCACTGATATCCCACCCCTAGCACTGATATCCCACTCCCAGCACTGATATCCCACTCCCAGCACTGATATCCCACTCCCAGCACTGATATCCCACTCCCAGCGCTGATATCTCACTCCCAGCACTGATATCTCACTCCCAGCACTGATATCCCACTCCCAGCACTGATATCCCACCCCTAGCACTGATATCCCACACCCAGCACTGATATCCCACTCCCAGCACTGATATCCCACTCCCAGCACTGATATCTCACTCCCAGCACTGATATCCCACCCCTAGCACTGATATCCCACTCCCAGCACTGATATCCCACTCCCAGCACTGATATCCCACTCCCAGCACTGATATCCCACTCCCAGCACTGATATCTCACTCCCAGCACTGATATCCCACCCCCAGCACTGATATCCCACTCCCAGCACTGATATCTCACTCCCAGCACTGATATCTCACTCCCAGCAGTGATATCTCACTCCCAGCTCTGATATCCCACTCCCAGCACTGATATCTCAATCCCAGCACTAATATCTCACTCCCAGCACGGATATCTCACTCCCAGCACTGATATCTCACTCCCAGCACTGATATCCCACTCCCAGTACTGATATCCCACCCCTAGCACGGATATCTCACTCCCAGCACTGATATCTCATCCCCAGCACTGATATCTCACTCCCAGCACTGATATCCCAACCCTAGCACTGATATCTCACTCCCAGCACTGATATCTCACTCCCAGCACTGATATCTCACTCCCAGCACTGATATCTCACTCCCAGCACTGATATCCCACCCCCAGCACTGATATCCCACTCCCAGCACTGATATCCCACTCCCAGCACTGATATTTCACTCCCAGCAGTGATATCTCACTCCCAGCACTGATATCTCACTCCCAGCTCTGATATCCCACTCCCAGCACTGATATCTCACTCCCAGCACTGATATCTCACTCCCAGCACTGATATCCCACTCCCAGTACTGATATCCCACCCCTAGCACTGATATCTCACTCCCAGCACTGATATCTCACTCCCAGCACTGATATCTCACTCCCAGTACTGATACCCCACCCCTAGCACTGATATCCCACTCCCAGCACTGATATCCCACTCCCAGCACTGATATCTCACTCCCAGCACTGATATCTCACTCCCAGTACTGATATCCCACCCCTAGCACTGATATCCCACTCCCAGCACTGATATCCCACTCCCAGCACTGATATGCCACCCCTAGCACTGATTTCCCACTACCAGCACTGATATCTCACCCCTAGCACTGATATCTCACTCCCAGCACTGACATCTCACTCCCAGTACTGATATCTCACCCCTAGCACTGATATCCCACTCCCAGCACTGATATCCCACTCCCAGCACTGATATCCCACCCCCAGCACTGATATCTCACTCCCAGCACTGATATCCCACCCCCAGCACTGATATCTCCCTCCCAGCACTGATATCTCACTCCCAGCACTGATATCTCACTCCCAGCACTGATATCTCACTCCCAGCACTGATATCTCACTTCCAGCACTGATATCTCACTTCCAGCACTGATATCTCACTCCCAGCACTGGTATCCCACTCCCAGTACTGGTATCCCACTCCCAGCACTGATAACTCACTCCCAGCACTGATATCTCACTCCCAGCACTGATATCTCACTCCCAGCACTGATATCTCACTCCCAGTACTGATATCCCACCCCTAGCACTGATATCCCACTCCCAGCACTGATATCCCACTCCCAGCACTGATATCTCACTCCCAGCACTGATATCCCACCCCTAGCACTGATATCCCACCCCTAGCACTGATATCCCACTCCCAGCACTGATATCCCACTCCCAGCACTGATATCCCACTCCCAGCGCTGATATCCCACTCCCAGCGCTGATATCTCACTCCCAGCACTGATATCTCACTCCCAGCACTGATATCCCACTCCCAGCACTGATATCCCACCCCTAGCACTGATATCCCACACCCAGCACTGATATCCAACTCCCAGCACTGATATCCCACTCCCAGCACTAATATCCCACTCCCAGCACTGATATCTCACTCCCAGCACTGATATCCCACCCCTAGCACTGATATCCCACTCCCAGCACTGATATCCCACTCCCAGCACTGATATCCCACTCCCAGCACTGATATCCCACTCCCAGCACTGATATCTCACTCCCAGCACTGATATCCCACCCCCAGCACTGATATCCCACTCCCAGCACTGATATCCCACTCCCAGCACTGATATCTCACTCCCAGCAGTGATATCTCACTCCCAGCACTGATATCTCACTCCCAGCTCTGATATCCCACTCCCAGCACTGATATCTCACTCCCAGCACTGATATCTCACTCCCAGCACTGATATCTCACTCCCAGCACTGATATCTCACTCCCAGCACTGATATCCCACTCCCAGTACTGAAATCCCACCCCTAGCACGGATATCTCACTCCCAGCACTGATATCTCATCCCCAGCACTGATATCTCACTCCCAGCACTGATATCCCACCCCTAGCACTGATATCTCACTCCCAGCACTGATATCTCACTCCCAGCACTGATATCCGACCCCTAGCACTGATATCTCACTCCCAGCACTGATATCCCATCCCCAGCACTGATATCCCACTCCCAGCACTGATATCCCACTCCCAGCACTGATATTTCACTCCCAGCAGTGATATCTCACTCCCAGCACTGATATCTCACTCCCAGCTCTGATATCCCACTCCCAGCACTGATATCTCACTCCCAGCACTGATATCTCACTCCCAGCACTGATATCTCACTCCCAGCACTGATATCCCACTCCCAGCACTGATATGCAACCCCTAGCACTGATATCCCACTCCCAGCACTGATATGCAACCCCTAGCACTGATATGTCACTCCCAGCACTGCCATCTCACCCCTAGCACTGATATCCCACTCCCAGCACTGATATCTCACTCCCAGCACTGATATCTCACTCCCAGCACTGATATCCCACCCCTAGCACTGATATCTCACTCCCAGCACTGATATCTCACTCCCAGCACTGATATCTCACTCCCAGTACTGATATCCCACCCCTAGCACTGATATCCCACTCCCAGCACTGATATCCCACTCCTAGCACTGATATCTCACTCCCAGCACTGATATCCCACTCCCAGCACTGATACCCCATTCCCAGCACTGATATCCCACTCCCAGCACTGATATCTCACTCCCAGCACTGATATCCCACTCCCAGCACTGATATCTCACTCCCAGCAGTGATATCCCACCCCCAGCACTGATATCCCACTCCCAGCACTGATATCCCACTCCCAGCACTGATATCTCACTCCCAGCACTGATATCCCACTCCCAGCACTGATATCCCATTCCCAGCACTGATATCCCACTCCCAGCACTGATATCCCACTCCCAGCACTGATATCCCACTCCCAGCACTGATATCTCACTCCCAGCACTGATATCCCACCCCCAGCACTGATATCCCACTCCCAGCACTGATATCCCACTCCCAGCACTGATATCTCACTCCCAGCAGTGATATCTCACTCCCAGCACTGATATCTCACTCCCAGCTCTGATATCCCACTCCCAGCACTGATATCTCACTCCCAGCACTGATATCTCACTCCCAGCACTGATATCTCACTCCCAGCACTGATATCTCACTCCCAGCACTGATATCCCACTCCCAGTACTGAAATCCCACCCCTAGCACGGATATCTCACTCCCAGCACTGATATCTCATCCCCAGCACTGATATCTCACTCCCAGCACTGATATCCCACCCCTAGCACTGATATCTCACTCCCAGCACTGATATCTCACTCCCAGCACTGATATCCGACCCCTAGCACTGATATCTCACTCCCAGCACTGATATCCCATCCCCAGCACTGATATCCCACTCCCAGCACTGATATCCCACTCCCAGCACTGATATTTCACTCCCAGCAGTGATATCTCACTCCCAGCACTGATATCTCACTCCCAGCTCTGATATCCCACTCCCAGCACTGATATCTCACTCCCAGCACTGATATCTCACTCCCAGCACTGATATCTCACTCCCAGCACTGATATCCCACTCCCAGCACTGATATGCAACCCCTAGCACTGATATCCCACTCCCAGCACTGATATGCAACCCCTAGCACTGATATGTCACTCCCAGCACTGCCATCTCACCCCTAGCACTGATATCCCACTCCCAGCACTGATATCTCACTCCCAGCACTGATATCTCACTCCCAGCACTGATATCCCACCCCTAGCACTGATATCTCACTCCCAGCACTGATATCTCACTCCCAGCACTGATATCTCACTCCCAGTACTGATATCCCACCCCTAGCACTGATATCCCACTCCCAGCACTGATATCCCACTCCTAGCACTGATATCTCACTCCCAGCACTGATATCCCACTCCCAGCACTGATATCCCATTCCCAGCACTGATATCCCACTCCCAGCACTGATATCTCACTCCCAGCACTGATATCCCACCCCTAGCACTGATATCCCACTCCCAGCACTGATATCCCACTCCCAGCACTGATATCCCACTCCCAGCACTGATATCTCACTCCCAGCACTGATATCTCACTCCCAGCACTGATATCTCACTCCCAGCACGGATATCCCACTCCCAGCACTGATATCCAACCCCTAGCACTGATATCCCACACCCAGCACTGATATCCCACTCCCAGCACTGATATCCCACTCCCAGCACTGATATCTCACTCCCAGCACTGATATCTCACTCCCAGCACTGATATCCCACTCCCAGCACTGATATCTCACTCCCAGCACTGATATCTCACTCCCAGCACTGATATCTCACTCCCAGTACAGATATCCCACCCCTAGCACTGATATCCCACTCCCAGCACTGATATCCCACTCCCAGCACTGATATCTCATCCCCAGCACTGATATCTCACTCCCAGCACTGATATCCCACTCCCAGCACTGATATCCCACTCCCAGCACTGATATCCCACCCCTAGCACTGATATACCACTCCCAGCACTGATATCTCATTCCCAGCACTGATATCTCACTCCCAGCACTGATATCTCACCCCTAGCACTGATATCCCACTCCCAGCACTGATATCCCACTCCCAGCACTGATATCCCACCCCCAGCACTGATATCTCACTCCCAGCACTGATATCTCACTCCCACCCCTGATATCTCACTCCCAGCACTGATATCTCACTCCCAGCACTGATATCTCACTCCCAGCACTGATATCCCACTCCCAGCACTGATATCTCACTCCCAGCACTGATATCTCACTCCCAGCACTGATATCCCACCCCTAGCACTGATATCTCACTCCCAGCACTGATATCTCACTCCCAGCACTGATATCTCACTCCCAGTACTGATACCCCACCCCTAGCACTGATATCCCACTCCCAGCACTGATATCCCACTCCCAGCACTGATATCTCATCCCCAGCACTGATATCTCACTCCCAGCACTGATATCTCACTCCCAGCACTGATATCTCACTCCCAGTACTGATATCCCACCCCTAGCACTGATATCCCACTCCCAGCACTGATATCCCACTCCCAGCACTGATATGCCACCCCTAGCACTGATTTCCCACTACCAGCACTGATATCTCACCCCTGGCACTGATATCTCACTCCCAGCACTGACATCTCACTCCCAGCACTGATATCCCACCCCTAGCACTGATATCTCACTCCCAGCACGGATATCTCACTCCCAGTACTGATATCCCACCCCTAGCACTGATATCCCACTCCCAGCACTGTTATCCCACTCCCATCACTGATATCCCACTCCCAGCACTGATATCTCATCCCCAGCACTGATATCTCATCCCCAGCACTGATATCTCACTCCCAGCACTGATATCTCACTCCCAGCACTGATATCTCACTCCCAGTACTGATATCCCACCCCGAGCACTGATATCCCACTCCCAGCACTGATATCCCACTCCCGGCACTGATATCCCACTCCCAGCACTGTTATGCCACCCCTAGCACTGATATCCCACTCCCAGCACTGATATCTCACCCCTAGCACTGATATCTCACTCCCAGCACTGACATCTCACTCCCAGTACTGATATCTCACCCCTAGCACTGATATCCCACTCCCAGCACTGATATCCCACTCCCAGCACTGATATCCCACTCCCAGCACTGATATCCCACCCCCAGCACTGATATCTCACTCCCAGCACTGATATCCCACCCCCAGCACTGATATCTCACTCCCAGCACTGATATCTCACTCCCAGCACTGATATCTCACTCCCAGCACTGATATCTCACTCCCAGCACTGATATCTCACTCCCAGCACTGATATCTCACTCCCAGCACTGATATCTCACTTCCAGCACTGATATCTCACTTCCAGCACTGATATCTCACTCCCAGCACTGGTATCCCACTCCCAGTACTGATAACTCACTCCCAGCACTGATATCTCACTCCCAGCACTGATATCTCACTCCCAGCACTGATATCTCACTCCCAGTACTGATATCCCACCCCTAGCACTGATATCCCACTCCCAGCACTGATATCCCACTCCCAGCACTGATATCTCACTCCCAGCACTGATATCCCACCCCTAGCACTGATATCCCACTCCCAGCACTGATATCCCACTCCCAGCACTGATATCCCACTCCCAGCACTGATATCCCACTCCCAGCGCTGATATCTCACTCCCAGCACTGATATCTCACTCCCAGCACTGATATCCCACTCCCAGCACTGATATCCCACCCCTAGCACTGATATCCCACACCCAGCACTGATATCCCACTCCCAGCACTGATATCCCACTCCCAGCACTGATATCTCACTCCCAGCACTGATATCCCACCCCTAGCACTGATATCCCACTCCCAGCACTGATATCCCACTCCCAGCACTGATATCCCACTCCCAGCACTGATATCCCACTCCCAGCACTGATATCTCACTCCCAGCACTGATATCCCACCCCCAGCACTGATATCCCACTCCCAGCACTGATATCCCACTCCCAGCACTGATATCTCACTCCCAGCAGTGATATCTCACTCCCAGCACTGATATCTCACTCCCAGCTCTGATATCCCACTCCCAGCACTGATATCTCAATCCCAGCACTAATATCTCACTCCCAGCACGGATATCTCACTCCCAGCACTGATATCTCACTCCCAGCACTGATATCCCACTCCCAGTACTGATATCCCACCCCTAGCACGGATATCTCACTCCCAGCACTGATATCTCATCCCCAGCACTGATATCTCACTCCCAGCACTGATATCCCAACCCTAGCACTGATATCTCACTCCCAGCACTGATATCTCACTCCCAGCACTGATATCCGACCCCTAGCACTGATATCTCACTCCCAGCACTGATATCCCACCCCCAGCACTGATATCCCACTCCCAGCACTGATATCCCACTCCCAGCACTGATATTTCACTCCCAGCAGTGATATCTCACTCCCAGCACTGATATCTCACTCCCAGCTCTGATATCCCACTCCCAGCACTGATATCTCACTCCCAGCACTGATATCTCACTCCCAGCACTGATATCTCACTCCCAGCACTGATATCCCACTCCCAGCACTGATATGCAACCCCTAGCACTGATATCCCACTCCCAGCACTGATATCTCACCCCTAGCACTGATATGTCACTCCCAGCACTGACATCTCACTCCCAGCACTGACATCTCACCCCTAGCACTGATATCCCACTCCCAGCACTGATATCTCACTCCCAGCACTGATATCTCACTCCCAGCACTGATATCCCACCCCTAGCACTGATATCTCACTCCCAGCACTGATATCTCACTCCCAGCACTGATATCTCACTCCCAGTACTGATATCCCACCCCTAGCACTGATATCTCACTCCCAGCACTGATATCTCACTCCCAGCACTGATATCTCACTCCCAGTACTGATACCCCACCCCTAGCACTGATATCCCACTCCCAGCACTGATATCCCACTCCCAGCACTGATATCTCATCCCCAGCACTGATATCTCACTCCCAGCACTGATATCTCACTCCCAGCACTGATATCTCACTCCCAGTACTGATATCCCACCCCTAGCACTGATATCCCACTCCCAGCACTGATATCCCACTCCCAGCACTGATATGCCACCCCTAGCTCTGATTTCCCACTACCAGCACTGATATCTCACCCCTGGCACTGATATCTCACTCCCAGCACTGACATCTCACTCCCAGCACTGATATCCCACCCCTAGCACTGATATCTCACTCCCAGCACGGATATCTCACTCCCAGTACTGATATCCCACCCCTAGCACTGATATCCCACTCCCAGCACTGATATCCCACTCCCATCACTGATATCCCACTCCCAGCACTGATATCTCATCCCCAGCACTGATATCTCATCCCCAGCACTGATATCTCACTCCCAGCACTGATATCTCACTCCCAGCACTGATATCTCACTCCCAGTACTGATATCCCACCCCGAGCACTGATATCCCACTCCCAGCACTGATATCCCACTCCCGGCACTGATATCCCACTCCCAGCACTGTTATGCCACCCCTAGCACTGATATCCCACTCCCAGCACTGATATCTCACCCCTAGCACTGATATCTCACTCCCAGCACTGACATCTCACTCCCAGTACTGATATCTCACCCCTAGCACTGATATCCCACTCCCAGCACTGATATCCCACTCCCAGCACTGATATCCCACCCCCAGCACTGATATCTCACTCCCAGCACTGATATCCCACCCCCAGCACTGATATCTCACTCCCAGCACTGATATCTCACTCCCAGCACTGATATCTCACTCCCAGCACTGATATCTCACTTCCAGCACTGATATCTCACTTCCAGCACTGATATCTCACTCCCAGCACTGGTATCCCACTCCCAGTACTGGTATCCCACTCCCAGCACTGATAACTCACTCCCAGCACTGATATCTCACTCCCAGCACTGATATCTCACTCCCAGCACTGATATCTCACTCCCAGTACTGATATCCCACCCCTAGCACTGATATCCCACTCCCAGCACTGATATCCCACTCCCAGCACTGATATCTCACTCCCAGCACTGATATCCCACCCCTAGCACTGATATCCCACTCCCAGCACTGATATCCCACTCCCAGCACTGATATCCCACACCCAGCGCTGATATCCCACTCCCAGCGCTGATATCTCACTCCCAGCACTGATATCTCACTCCCAGCACTGATATCCCACTCCCAGCACTGATATCCCACCCCTAGCACTGATATCCCACACCCAGCACTGATATCCCACTCCCAGCACTGATATCCCACTCCCAGCATTAATATCCCACTCCCAGCACTGATATCTCACTCCCAGCACTGATATCCCACCCCTAGCACTGATATCCCACTCCCAGCACTGATATCCCACTCCCAGCACTGATATCCCACTCCCAGCACTGATATCTCACTCCCAGCACTGATATCCCACCCCCAGCACTGATATCCCACTCCCAGCACTGATATCCCACTCCCAGCACTGATATCTCACTCCCAGCAGTGATATCTCACTCCCAGCACTGATATCTCACTCCCAGCTCTGATATCCCACTCCCAGCACTGATATCTCACTCCCAGCACTGATATCTCACTCCCAGCACTGATATCTCACTCCCAGCACTGATATCTCACTCCCAGCACTGATATCCCACTCCCAATACTGAAATCCCACCCCTAGTACGGATATCTCACTCCCAGCACTGATATCTCATCCCCAGCACTGATATCTCACTCCCAGCACTGATATCCCACCCCTAGCACTGATATCTCACTCCCAGCACTGATATCTCACTCCCAGCACTGATATCCGACCCCTAGCACTGATATCTCACTCCCAGCACTGATATCCCACCCCTAGCACTGATATCTCACTCCCAGCACTGATATCTCACTCCCAGCACTGATATCTCACTCCCAGCACTGATATCTCACTCCCAGCACTGATATCTCACTCCCAGCACTGATATCCCACTCCCAGCACTGATATGCAACCCCTAGCACTGATATCACACTCCCAGCACTGATATGCAACCCCTAGCACTGATATGTCACTCCCAGCACTGACATCTCACTCCCAGCACTGACATCTCACCCCTAGCACTGATATCCCACTCCCAGCACTGATATCTCACTCCCAGCACTGATATCTCACTCCCAGCACTGATATCCCACCCCTAGCACTGATATCTCACTCCCAGCACTGATATCTCACTCCCAGCACTGATATCTCACTCCCAGTACTGATATCCCACCCCTAGCACTGATATCCCACTCCCAGCACTGATATCCCACTCCTAGCACTGATATCTCACTCCCAGCACTGATATCCCACTCCCAGCACTGATATCCCATTCCCAGCACTGATATCCCACTCCCAGCACTGATATCTCACTCCCAGCACTGATATCCCACCCCTAGCACTGATATCCCACTCCCAGCACTGATATCCCACTCCCAGCACTGATATCCCACTCCCAGCACTGATATCCCACTCCCAGCACTGATATCCCACTCCCAGCACTGATATCTCACTCCCAGCACTGATATCTCACTCCCAGCACGGATATCCCACTCCCAGCACTGATATCCAACCCCTAGCACTGATATCCCACACCCAGCACTGATATCCCACTCCCAGCACTGATATCCCACTCCCAGCACTGATATCTCACTCCCAGCACTGATATCTCACTCCCAGCACTGATATCCCACTCCCAGCACTGATATCTCACTCCCAGCACTGATATCTCACTCCCAGCACTGATATCTCACTCCCAGTACTGATATCCCACCCCTAGCACTGATATCCCACTCCCAGCACTGATATCCCACTCCCATCACTGATATCCCACTCCCAGCACTGATATCTCATCCCCAGCACTGATATCTCATCCCCAGCACTGATATCTCACTCCCAGCACTGATATCTCACTCCCAGCACTGATATCTCACTCCCAGTACTGATATCCCACCCCTAGCACTGATATCCCACTCCCAGCACTGATATCCCACTCCCAGCACTGATATGCCACCCCTAGCTCTGATTTCCCACTACCAGCACTGATATCTCACCCCTGGCACTGATATCTCACTCCCAGCACTGACATCTCACTCCCAGCACTGATATCCCACCCCTAGCACTGATATCTCACTCCCAGCACGGATATCTCACTCCCAGTACTGATATCCCACCCCTAGCACTGATATCCCACTCCCAGCACTGATATCCCACTCCCATCACTGATATCCCACTCCCAGCACTGATATCTCATCCCCAGCACTGATATCTCATCCCCAGCACTGATATCTCACTCCCAGCACTGATATCTCACTCCCAGCACTGATATCTCACTCCCAGTACTGATATCCCACCCCGAGCACTGATATCCCACTCCCAGCACTGATATCCCACTCCCGGCACTGATATCCCACTCCCAGCACTGTTATGCCACCCCTAGCACTGATATCCCACTCCCAGCACTGATATCTCACCCCTAGCACTGATATCTCACTCCCAGCACTGACATCTCACTCCCAGTACTGATATCTCACCCCTAGCACTGATATCCCACTCCCAGCACTGATATCCCACTCCCAGCACTGATATCCCACCCCCAGCACTGATATCTCACTCCCAGCACTGATATCCCACCCCCAGCACTGATATCTCACTCCCAGCACTGATATCTCACTCCCAGCACTGATATCTCACTCCCAGCACTGATATCTCACTTCCAGCACTGATATCTCACTTCCAGCACTGATATCTCACTCCCAGCACTGGTATCCCACTCCCAGTACTGGTATCCCACTCCCAGCACTGATAACTCACTCCCAGCACTGATATCTCACTCCCAGCACTGATATCTCACTCCCAGCACTGATATCTCACTCCCAGTACTGATATCCCACCCCTAGCACTGATATCCCACTCCCAGCACTGATATCCCACTCCCAGCACTGATATCTCACTCCCAGCACTGATATCCCACCCCTAGCACTGATATCCCACTCCCAGCACTGATATCCCACTCCCAGCACTGATATCCCACACCCAGCGCTGATATCCCACTCCCAGCGCTGATATCTCACTCCCAGCACTGATATCTCACTCCCAGCACTGATATCCCACTCCCAGCACTGATATCCCACCCCTAGCACTGATATCCCACACCCAGCACTGATATCCCACTCCCAGCACTGATATCCCACTCCCAGCATTAATATCCCACTCCCAGCACTGATATCTCACTCCCAGCACTGATATCCCACCCCTAGCACTGATATCCCACTCCCAGCACTGATATCCCACTCCCAGCACTGATATCCCACTCCCAGCACTGATATCTCACTCCCAGCACTGATATCCCACCCCCAGCACTGATATCCCACTCCCAGCACTGATATCCCACTCCCAGCACTGATATCTCACTCCCAGCAGTGATATCTCACTCCCAGCACTGATATCTCACTCCCAGCTCTGATATCCCACTCCCAGCACTGATATCTCACTCCCAGCACTGATATCTCACTCCCAGCACTGATATCTCACTCCCAGCACTGATATCTCACTCCCAGCACTGATATCCCACTCCCAATACTGAAATCCCACCCCTAGTACGGATATCTCACTCCCAGCACTGATATCTCATCCCCAGCACTGATATCTCACTCCCAGCACTGATATCCCACCCCTAGCACTGATATCTCACTCCCAGCACTGATATCTCACTCCCAGCACTGATATCCGACCCCTAGCACTGATATCTCACTCCCAGCACTGATATCCCACCCCTAGCACTGATATCTCACTCCCAGCACTGATATCTCACTCCCAGCACTGATATCTCACTCCCAGCACTGATATCTCACTCCCAGCACTGATATCTCACTCCCAGCACTGATATCCCACTCCCAGCACTGATATGCAACCCCTAGCACTGATATCACACTCCCAGCACTGATATGCAACCCCTAGCACTGATATGTCACTCCCAGCACTGACATCTCACTCCCAGCACTGACATCTCACCCCTAGCACTGATATCCCACTCCCAGCACTGATATCTCACTCCCAGCACTGATATCTCACTCCCAGCACTGATATCCCACCCCTAGCACTGATATCTCACTCCCAGCACTGATATCTCACTCCCAGCACTGATATCTCACTCCCAGTACTGATATCCCACCCCTAGCACTGATATCCCACTCCCAGCACTGATATCCCACTCCTAGCACTGATATCTCACTCCCAGCACTGATATCCCACTCCCAGCACTGATATCCCATTCCCAGCACTGATATCCCACTCCCAGCACTGATATCTCACTCCCAGCACTGATATCCCACCCCTAGCACTGATATCCCACTCCCAGCACTGATATCCCACTCCCAGCACTGATATCCCACTCCCAGCACTGATATCCCACTCCCAGCACTGATATCCCACTCCCAGCACTGATATCTCACTCCCAGCACTGATATCTCACTCCCAGCACGGATATCCCACTCCCAGCACTGATATCCAACCCCTAGCACTGATATCCCACACCCAGCACTGATATCCCACTCCCAGCACTGATATCCCACTCCCAGCACTGATATCTCACTCCCAGCACTGATATCTCACTCCCAGCACTGATATCCCACTCCCAGCACTGATATCTCACTCCCAGCACTGATATCTCACTCCCAGCACTGATATCTCACTCCCAGTACTGATATCCCACCCCTAGCACTGATATCCCACTCCCAGCACTGATATCCCACTCCCAGCACTGACATCTCACTCCCAGCACTGATATCTCACCCCTAGCACTGATATCCCACTCCCAGCACTGATATCTCACTCCCAGCACTGATATCTCACTCCCAGCACTGATATCCGACCCCTAGCACTGATATCTCACTCCCAGCACTGATATCTCACTCCCAGCACTGATATCTCACTCCCAGTACTGATATCCCACCCCTAGCACTGATATCCCACTCCCAGCACTGATATCCCACTCCCAGCACTGATATCTCACTCCCAGCACTGATATCCCACCCCTAGCACTGATATCCCACTCCCAGCACTGATATCCCACTCCCAGCACTGATATCCCACTCCCAGCACTGATATCCCACTACCTGCGCTGATATCTCACTCCCAGCACTGATATCTCACTCCCAGCACTGATATCCCACTCCCAGCACTGATATCCCACCGCTAGCACTGATATCCCACACCCAGCACTGATATCCCACTCCCAGCACTGATATCCCACTCCCAGCACTGATATCTCACTCCCAGCACTGATATCCCACCCCTAGCACTGATATCCCACTCCCAGCACTGACATCCCACTCCCAGCACTGATATCCCACTCCCAGCACTGATATCCCACTCCCAGCACTGATATCTCACTCCCAGCACTGATATCCCACCCCCAGCACTGATATCCCACTCCCAGCACTGATATCCCACTCCCAGCACTGATATCTCACTCCCAGCAGTGATATCTCACTCCCAGCACTGATATCTCACTCCCAGCTCTGATATCCCACTCCCAGCACTGATATCTCACTCCCAGCACTGATATCTCACTCCCAGCACTGATATCTCACTCCCAGCACTGATATCTCACTCCCAGCACTGATATCCCACTCCCAGTACTGATATCCCACCCCTAGCACGGATATCTCACTCCCAGCACTGATATCTCATCCCCAGCACTGATATCTCACTCCCAGCACTGATATCCCACCCCTAGCACTGATATCTCACTCCCAGCACTGATATCTCACTCCCAGCACTGATATCCGACACCTAGCACTGATATCTCACTCCCAGCACTGATATCCCACCCCCAGCACTGATATCCCAC
This sequence comes from Chiloscyllium punctatum, assembly GCF_047496795.1. NCBI lineage: Eukaryota > Metazoa > Chordata > Chondrichthyes > Orectolobiformes > Hemiscylliidae > Chiloscyllium > Chiloscyllium punctatum. The sequence continues at coordinate 77,688,362 of NC_092769.1, forward strand.
TCCCAGCACTGATATCCCACTCCCAGCACTGATATCTCACTCCCAGAACTGATATCTCACTCCCACCCCTGATATCTCACTCCCAGCACTGATATCTCACTCCCAGCACTGATATCCCACCCCTAGCACTGATATCTCACCCCTAGCACTGATATGTCACTCCCAGCACTGACATCTCACTCCCAGCACTGACATCTCACCCCTAGCACTGATATCCCACTCCCAGCACTGATATCTCACTCCCAGCACTGATATCTCACTCCCAGCACTGATATCCCACCCCTAGCACTGATATCTCACTCCCAGCACTGATATCTCACTCCCAGCACTGATATCTCACTCCCAGTACTGATATCCCACCCCTAGCACTGATATCCCACTCCCAGCACTGATATCCCACTCCTAGCACTGATATCTCACTCCCAGCACTGATATCTCACTCCCAGCACTGATATCCCATTCCCAGCACTGATATCCCACTCCCAGCACTGATATCTCACTCCCAGCACTGATATCCCACCCCTAGCACTGATATCCCACTCCCAGCACTGATATCCCACTCCCAGCACTGATATCCCACTCCCAGCACTGATATCCCACTCCCAGCACTGATATCCCACTCCCAGCACTGATATCTCACTCCCAGCACTGATATCTCACTCCCAGCACGGATATCCCACTCCCAGCACTGATATCCAACCCCTAGCACTGATATCCCACACCCAGCACTGATATCCCACTCCCAGCACTGATATCCCACTCCCAGCACTGATATCTCACTCCCAGCACTGATATCTCACTCCCAGCACTGATATCCCACTCCCAGCACTGATATCTCACTCCCAGTACTGATACCCCACCCCTAGCACTGATATCTCACCCCCAGCACTGATATCCCACTCCCACCCCTGATATCTCACTCCCAGCACTGATATCTCACTTCCAGCACTGATATCTCACTCCCAGCACTGATAACTCACTCCCAGCACTGATATCTCACTCCCAGCACTGTTATCCCACCCCTACGACTGATAAACCACCCCTAGCACTGATATCTCACTCCCAGCACTGATATCTCACTCCCAGTACTGATATCCCACTCCCAGCACTGATATCCCACTCCCAGCACTGATATCTCACTCCCAGCACTGATATCCCACCCCTAGCACTGATGTCTCACCCCAAGCACTGATATCTCACTCCCAGCACTGATATCCCACTCCCAGCGCTGATATCTCACTCCCAGCACTGATATCTCACTCCCAGCACTGATATCCCACTCCCAGCACTGATATCCCACCCCTAGCACTGATATCCCACACCCAGCACTGATATCCCACTCCCAGCACTGATATCCCACCCCTAGCACTGATATCTGACTCCCAGCACGGATATCTCACTCCCAGCACTGATATCTCTCTCCCAGTACTGATACCCCACCCCTAGCACTGATATCTGACTCCCAGCACGGATATCTCAATCCCAGCACTGATATCTCTCTCCCAGTACTGATATCCCACCCCTAGCACTGATATCCCACTCCCAGCACTGATATCCCACTCCCAGCACTGATATCTCATCCAAAGCACTGATATCTCACTCCCAGCTCTGATATCTCACTCCCAGCACTGATATCTCACTCCCAGCACTGATATCTCACTCCCAGTACTGATATCCCACCCCTAGCACTGATATCCCACTCCCAGCACTGATATCCCACTCCCAGCACTGATATCTCATCCCCAGCACTGATATCTCACTCCCAGCACTGATATCCCACTCCCAGCACTGATATCCCACTCCCAGCACTGATATCCCACCCCTAGCACTGATATCCCACTCCCAGCACTGATATCTCATTCCCAGCACTGATATCTCACTCCCAGCACTGATATCTCACCCCTAGCACTGATATCCCACTCCCAGCACTGATATCCCACTCCCAGCACTGATATCCCACCCCCAGCACTGATATCTCACTCCCAGCACTGATATCTCACTCCCACCCCTGATATCTCACTCCCAGCACTGATATCTCACTCCCAGCACTGATATCTCACTCCCAGCACTGATATCTCACTCCCAGCACTGATATCCCACTCCCAGCACTGATATCCCACCCCTAGCACTGATATCTCACTCCCAGCACTGATATCTCACTCCCAGCACTGATATCTCACTCCCAGCACTGATATCTCACTCCCAGTACTGATATCCCACCCCTAGCACTGATATCCCACTCCCAGCACTGATATCCCACTCCCAGCACTGATATCTCATCCCCAGCACTGATATCTCACTCCCAGCACTGATATCCCACTCCCAGCACTGATATCCCACTCCCAGCACTGATATCCCACCCCTAGCACTGATATACCACTCCCAGCACTGATATCTCATTCCCAGCACTGATATCTCACTCCCAGCACTGATATCTCACCCCTAGCACTGATATCCCACTCCCAGCACTGATATCCCACTCCCAGCACTGATATCCCACCCCCAGCACTGATATCTCACTCCCAGCACTGATATCTCACTCCCACCCCTGATATCTCACTCCCAGCACTGATATCTCACTCCCAGCACTGATATCTCACTCCCAGCACTGATATCTCACTCCCAGCACTGATATCTCACTCCCAGCACTGATATCCCACCCCTAGCACTGATATCTCACTCCCAGCACTGATATCTCACTCCCAGCACTGATATCTCACTCCCAGTACTGATACCCCACCCCTAGCACTGATATCCCACTCCCAGCACTGATATCCCACTCCCAGCACTGATATCTCATCCCCAGCACTGATATCTCACTCCCAGCACTGATATCTCACTCCCAGCACTGATATCTCACTCCCAGTACTGATATCCCACCCCTAGCACTGATATCCCACTCCCAGCACTGATATCCCACTCCCAGCACTGATATGCCACCCCTAGCACTGATTTCCCACTACCAGCACTGATATCTCACCCCTGGCACTGACATCTCACTCCCAGCACTGATATCCCACCCCTAGCACTGATATCTCACTCCCAGCACGGATATCTCACTCCCAGTACTGATATCCCACCCCTAGCACTGATATCCCACTCCCAGCACTGATATCCCACTCCCATCACTGATATCCCACTCCCAGCACTGATATCTCATCCCCAGCACTGATATCTCATCCCCAGCACTGATATCCCACCCCTAGCACTGATATCCCACTCCCAGCACTGATATCCCACTCCCAGCACTGATATCCCACTCCCAGCACTGATATCCCACTCCCAGCACTGATATCCCACCCCCAGCACTGATATCTCACTCCCAGCACTGATATCTCACTCCCACCCCTGATATCTCACTCCCAGCACTGATATCTCACTCCCAGCACTGATATCCCACTCCCAGCACTGATATCCCACCCCTAGCACTGATATCTCACTCCCAGCACTGATATCTCACTCCCAGCACTGATATCTCACTCCCAGCACTGATATCTCACTCCCAGTACTGATATCCCACCCCTAGCACTGATATCCCACTCCCAGCACTGATATCCCACTCCCAGCACTGATATCTCATCCCCAGCACTGATATCTCACTCCCAGCACTGATATCCCACTCCCAGCACTGATATCCCACTCCCAGCACTGATATCCCACCCCTAGCACTGATATACCACTCCCAGCACTGATATCTCATTCCCAGCACTGATATCTCACTCCCAGCACTGATATCTCACCCCTAGCACTGATATCCCACTCCCAGCACTGATATCCCACTCCCAGCACTGATATCCCACCCCCAGCACTGATATCTCACTCCCAGCACTGATATCTCACTCCCACCCCTGATATCTCACTCCCAGCACTGATATCTCACTCCCAGCACTGATATCTCACTCCCAGCACTGATATCTCACTCCCAGCACTGATATCTCACTCCCAGCACTGATATCTCACTCCCAGCACTGATATCCCACCCCTAGCACTGATATCTCACTCCCAGCACTGATATCTCACTCCCAGCACTGATATCTCACTCCCAGTACTGATACCCCACCCCTAGCACTGATATCCCACTCCCAGCACTGATATCCCACTCCCAGCACTGATATCTCATCCCCAGCACTGATATCTCACTCCCAGCACTGATATCTTACTCCCAGCACTGATATCTCACTCCCAGTACTGATATCCCACCCCTAGCACTGATATCCCACTCCCAGCACTGATATCCCACTCCCAGCACTGATATGCCACCCCTAGCACTGATTTCCCACTACCAGCACTGATATCTCACCCCTGGCACTGATATCTCACTCCCAGCACTGACATCTCACTCCCAGCACTGATATCCCACCCCTAGCACTGATATCTCACTCCCAGCACGGATATCTCACTCCCAGTACTGATATCCCACCCCTAGCACTGATATCCCACTCCCAGCACTGATATCCCACTCCCATCACTGATATCCCACTCCCAGCACTGATATCTCATCCCCAGCACTGATATCTCATCCCCAGCACTGATATCCCACCCCTAGCACTGATATCCCACTCCCAGCACTGATATCCCACTCCCAGCACTGATATCCCACTCCCAGCACTGATATCCCACTCCCAGCACTGATATCTCACTCCCAGCACTGATATCTCACTCCCAGCACGGATATCCCACTCCCAGCACTGATATCCAACCCCTAGCACTGATATCCCACACCCAGCACTGATATCCCACTCCCAGCACTGATATCCCACTCCCAGCACTGATATCTCACTCCCAGCACTGATATCTCACTCCCAGCACTGATATCCCACTCCCAGCACTGATATCTCACTCCCAGTACTGATACCCCACCCCTAGCACTGATATCTCACCCCCAGCACTGATATCCCACTCCCACCCCTGATATCTCACTCCCAGCACTGATATCTCACTTCCAGCACTGAAATCTCACTCCCAGCACTGATAACTCACTCCCAGCACTGATATCTCACTCCCAGCACTGTTATCCCACCCCTACGACTGATAAACCACCCCTAGCACTGATATCTCACTCCCAGCACTGATATCTCACTCCCAGTACTGATATCCCACTCCCAGCACTGATATCCCACTCCCAGCACTGATATCTCAATCCCAGCACTGATATCCCACCCCTAGCACTGATGTCTCACCCCGAGCACTGATATCTCACTCCCAGCACTGATATCCCACTCCCAGCGCTGATATCTCACTCCCAGCACTGATATCTCACTCCCAGCACTGATATCCCACTCCCAGCACTGATATCCCACCCCTAGCACTGATATCCCACACCCAGCACTGATATCCCACTCCCAGCACTGATATCCCACCCCTAGCACTGATATCTGACTCCCAGCACGGATATCTCACTCCCAAAACTGATATCTCTCTCCCAGTACTGATACCCCACCCCTAGCACTGATATCTGACTCCCAGCACGGATATCTCACTCCCAGCACTGATATCTCTCTCCCAGTACTGATATCCCACCCCTAGCACTGATATCCCACTCCCAGCACTGATATCCCACTCCCAGCACTGATATCTCATCCACAGCACTGATATCTCACTCCCAGCACTGATATCTCACTCCCAGCACTGATATCTCACTCCCAGCACTGATATCTCACTCCCAGTACTGATATCCCACCCCTAGCACTGATATCCCACTCCCAGCACTGATATCCCACTCCCAGCACTGATATCTCATCCCCAGCACTGATATCTCACTCCCAGCACTGATATCCCACTCCCAGCACTGATATCCCACTCCCAGCACTGATATCCCACCCCTAGCACTGATATCCCACTCCCAGCACTGATATCTCATTCCCAGCACTGATATCTCACTCCCAGCACTGATATCTCACCCCTAACACTGATATCCCACTCCCAGCACTGATATCCCACTCCCAGCACTGATATCCCACCCCCAGCACTGATATCGCACTCCCAGCACTGATATCTCACTCCCACCCCTGATATCTCACTCCCAGCACTGATATCTCACTCCCAGCACTGATATCTCACTCCCAGCACTGATATCTCACTCCCAGCACTGATATCCCACTCCCAGCACTGATATCGCACCCCTAGCACTGATATCTCACTCCCAGCACTGATATCTCACTCCCAGCACTGATATCTCACTCCCAGCACTGATATCTCACTCCCAGTACTGATATCCCACCCCTAGCACTGATATCCCACTCCCAGCACTGATATCCCACTCCCAGCACTGATATCTCATCCCCAGCACTGATATCTCACTCCCAGCACTGATATCCCACTCCCAGCACTGATATCCCACTCCCAGCACTGATATCCCACCCCTAGCACTGATATACCACTCCCAGCACTGATATCTCATTCCCAGCACTGATATCTCACTCCCAGCACTGATATCTCACCCCTAGCACTGATATCCCACTCCCAGCACTGATATCCCACTCCCAGCACTGATATCCCACCCCCAGCACTGATATCTCACTCCCAGCACTGATATCTCACTCCCACCCCTGATATCTCACTCCCAGCACTGATATCTCACTCCCAGCACTGATATCTCACTCCCAGCACTGATATCCCACTCCCAGCACTGATATCTCACTCCCAGCACTGATATCTCACTCCCAGCACTGATATCCCACCCCTAGCACTGATATCTCACTCCCAGCACTGATATCTCACTCCCAGCACTGATATCTCACTCCCAGTACTGATACCCCACCCCTAGCACTGATATCCCACTCCCAGCACTGATATCCCACTCCCAGCACTGATATCTCATCCCCAGCACTGATATCTCACTCCCAGCACTGATATCTCACTCCCAGCACTGATATCTCACTCCCAGTACTGATATCCCACCCCTAGCACTGATATCCCACTCCCAGCACTGATATCCCACTCCCAGCACTGATATGCCACCCCTAGCACTGATTTCCCACTACCAGCACTGATATCTCACCCCTGGCACTGATATCTCACTCCCAGCACTGACATCTCACTCCCAGCACTGATATCCCACCCCTAGCACTGATATCTCACTCCCAGCACGGATATCTCACTCCCAGTACTGATATCCCACCCCTAGCACTGATATCCCACTCCCAGCACTGATATCCCACTCCCATCACTGATATCCCACTCCCAGCACTGATATCTCATCCCCAGCACTGATATCTCATCCCCAGCACTGATATCTCACTCCCAGCACTGATATCTCACTCCCAGCACTGATATCTCACTCCCAGTACTGATATCCCACCCCGAGCACTGATATCCCACTCCCAGCACTGATATCCCACTCCCGGCACTGATATCCCACTCCCAGCACTGTTATGCCACCCCTAGCACTGATATCCCACTCCCAGCACTGATATCTCACCCCTAGCACTGATATCTCACTCCCAGCACTGACATCTCACTCCCAGTACTGATATCTCACCCCTAGCACTGATATCCCACTCCCAGCACTGATATCCCACTCCCAGCACTGATATCCCACTCCCAGCACTGATATCCCACCCCCAGCACTGATATCTCACTCCCAGCACTGATATCCCACCCCCAGCACTGATATCTCACTCCCAGCACTGATATCTCACTCCCAGCACTGATATCTCACTCCCAGCACTGATATCTCACTCCCAGCACTGATATCTCACTTCCAGCACTGATATCTCACTTCCAGCACTGATATCTCACTCCCAGCACTGATATCTCACTCCCAGCACTGGTATCCCACTCCCAGCACTGATAACTCACTCCCAGCACTGATATCTCACTCCCAGCACTGATATCTCACTCCCAGCACTGATATCTCACTCCCAGTACTGATATCCCACCCCTAGCACTGATATCCCACTCCCAGCACTGATATCCCACTCCCAGCACTGATATCTCACTCCCAGCACTGATATCCCACCCCTAGCACTGATATCCCACTCCCAGCACTGATATCCCACTCCCAGCACTGATATCCCACTCCCAGCACTGATATCCCACTCCCAGCGCTGATATCTCACTCCCAGCACTGATATCTCACTCCCAGCACTGATATCCCACTCCCAGCACTGATATCCCACCCCTAGCACTGATATCCCACACCCAGCACTGATATCCCACTCCCAGCACTGATATCCCACTCCCAGCACTGATATCTCACTCCCAGCACTGATATCCCACCCCTAGCACTGATATCCCACTCCCAGCACTGATATCCCACTCCCAGCACTGATATCCCACTCCCAGCACTGATATCCCACTCCCAGCACTGATATCTCACTCCCAGCACTGATATCCCACCCCCAGCACTGATATCCCACTCCCAGCACTGATATCCCACTCCCAGCACTGATATCTCACTCCCAGCAGTGATATCTCACTCCCAGCACTGACATCTCACTCCCAGTACTGATATCTCACCCCTAGCACTGATATCCCACTCCCAGCACTGATATCCCACTCCCAGCACTGATATCCCACTCCCAGCACTGATATCCCACCCCCAGCACTGATATCTCACTCCCAGCACTGATATCCCACCCCCAGCACTGATATCTCACTCCCAGCACTGATATCTCACTCCCAGCACTGATATCTCACTCCCAGCACTGATATCTCACTCCCAGCACTGATATCTCACTTCCAGCACTGATATCTCACTTCCAGCACTGATATCTCACTCCCAGCACTGATATCTCACTCCCAGCACTGGTATCCCACTCCCAGTACTGACAACTCACTCCCAGCACTGATATCTCACTCCCAGCACTGATATCTCACTCCCAGCACTGATATCTCACTCCCAGTACTGATATCCCACCCCTAGCACTGATATCCCACTCCCAGCACTGATATCCCACTCCCAGCACTGATATCTCACTCCCAGCACTGATATCCCACCCCTAGCACAGATATCCCACTCCCAGCACTGATATCCCACTCCCAGCACTGATATCCCACTCCCAGCACTGATATCCCACTCCCAGCGCTGATATCTCACTCCCAGCACTGATATCTCACTCCCAGCACTGATATCCCACTCCCAGCACTGATATCCCACCCATAGCACTGATATCCCACACCCAGCACTGATATCCCACTCCCAGCACTGATATCCCACTCCCAGCACTGATATCTCACTCCCAGCACTGATATCCCACCCCTAGCACTGATATCCCACTCCCAGCACTGATATCCCACTCCCAGCACTGATATCCCACTCCCAGCACTGATATCCCACCCCCAGCACTGATATCCCACTCCCAGCACTGATATCCCACTCCCAGCACTGATATCTCACTCCCAGCAGTGATATCTCACTCCCAGCACTGATATCTCACTCCCAGCTCTGATATCCCACTCCCAGCACTGATATCTCAATCCCAGCACTGATATCTCACTCCCAGCACTGATATCTCACTCCCAGCACTGATATCTCACTCCCAGCACTGATATCCCACTCCCAGTACTGATATCCCACCCCTAGCACGGATATCTCACTCCCAGCACTGATATCTCATCCCCAGCACTGATATCTCACTCCCAGCACGGATATCCCAACCCTAGCACTGATATCTCACTCCCAGCACTGGTATCTCACTCCCAGCACTGATATCCGACCCCTAGCACTGATATCTTACTCCCAGCACTGATATCCCACCCCCAGCACTGATATCCCACTCCCAGCACTGATATCCCACTCCCAGCACTGATATTTCACTCCCAGCAGTGATATCTCACTCCCAGCACTGATATCTCACTCCCAGCTCTGATATCCCACTCCCAGCACTGATATCTCACTCCCAGCACTGATATCTCACTCCCAGCACTGATATCTCACTCCCAGCACTGATATCCCACTCCCAGCACTGATATGCAACCCCTAGCACTGATATCCCACTCCCAGCACTGAAATCTCACCCCTAGCACTGATATGTCACTCCAGCACTGACATCTCACTCCCAGCACTGACATCTCACCCCTAGCACTGATATCCCACTCCCAGCACTGATATCTCACTCCCAGCACTGATATCTCACTCCCAGCACTGATATCCCACCCCTAGCACTGATATCTCACTCCCAGCACTGATATCTCACTCCCAGCACTGATATCTCACTCCCAGTACTGATATCCCACCCCTAGCACTGATATCTCACTCCCAGCACTGATATCTCACTCCCAGCACGAATATCTCACTCCCAGTACTGATACCCCACCCCTAGCACTGATATCCCACTCCCAGCACTGATATCCCACTCCCAGCACTGATATCTCATCCCCAGCACTGATATCTCACTCCCAGCACTGATATCTCACTCCCAGCACTGATATCTCACTCCCAGTACTGATATCCCACCCCTAGCACTGATATCCCACTCCCAGCACTGATATCCCACTCCCAGCACTGATATGCCACCCCTAGCACTGATTTCCCACTACCAGCACTGATATCTCACCCCTAGCACTGATATCTCACTCCCAGCACTGACATCTCACTCCCAGCACTAATATCCCACCCCTAGCACTGATATCTCACTCCCAGCACGGATATCTCACTCCCAGTACTGATATCCCACCCCTAGCACTGATATCCCACTCCCAGCACTGATATCCCACGCCCATCACTGATATCCCACTCCCAGCACTGATATCTCATCCCCAGCACTGATATCTCATCCCCAGCACTGATATCTCACTCCCAGCACTGATATCTCACTCCCAGCACTGATATCTCACTCCCAGTACTGATATCCCACCCCGAGCACTGATATCCCACTCCCAGCACTGATATCCCACTCCCGGCACTGATATCCCACTCCCAGCACTGTTATGCCACCCCTAGCACTGATATCCCACTCCCAGCACTGATATCTCACCCCTAGCACTGATATCTCACTCCCAGCACTGACATCTCACTCCCAGTACTGATATCTCATCCCCAGCACTGATATCTCACTCCCAGCACGGATATCCCAACCCTAGCACTGATATCTCACTCCCAGCACTGGTATCTCACTCCCAGCACTGATATCCGACCCCTAGCACTGATATCTTACTCCCAGCACTGATATCCCACCCCCAGCACTGATATCCCACTCCCAGCACTGATATCCCACTCCCAGCACTGATATTTCACTCCCAGCAGTGATATCTCACTCCCAGCACTGATATCTCACTCCCAGCTCTGATATCCCACTCCCAGCACTGATATCTCACTCCCAGCACTGATATCTCACTCCCAGCACTGATATCTCACTCCCAGCACTGATATCCCACTCCCAGCACTGATATGCAACCCCTAGCACTGATATCCCACTCCCAGCACTGAAATCTCACCCCTAGCACTGATATGTCACTCCAGCACTGACATCTCACTCCCAGCACTGACATCTCACCCCTAGCACTGATATCCCACTCCCAGCACTGATATCTCACTCCCAGCACTGATATCTCACTCCCAGCACTGATATCCCACCCCTAGCACTGATATCTCACTCCCAGCACTGATATCTCACTCCCAGCACTGATATCTCACTCCCAGTACTGATATCCCACCCCTAGCACTGATATCTCACTCCCAGCACTGATATCTCACTCCCAGCACGAATATCTCACTCCCAGTACTGATACCCCACCCCTAGCACTGATATCCCACTCCCAGCACTGATATCCCACTCCCAGCACTGATATCTCATCCCCAGCACTGATATCTCACTCCCAGCACTGATATCTCACTCCCAGCACTGATATCTCACTCCCAGTACTGATATCCCACCCCTAGCACTGATATCCCACTCCCAGCACTGATATCCCACTCCCAGCACTGATATGCCACCCCTAGCACTGATTTCCCACTACCAGCACTGATATCTCACCCCTAGCACTGATATCTCACTCCCAGCACTGACATCTCACTCCCAGCACTAATATCCCACCCCTAGCACTGATATCTCACTCCCAGCACGGATATCTCACTCCCAGTACTGATATCCCACCCCTAGCACTGATATCCCACTCCCAGCACTGATATCCCACGCCCATCACTGATATCCCACTCCCAGCACTGATATCTCATCCCCAGCACTGATATCTCATCCCCAGCACTGATATCTCACTCCCAGCACTGATATCTCACTCCCAGCACTGATATCTCACTCCCAGTACTGATATCCCACCCCGAGCACTGATATCCCACTCCCAGCACTGATATCCCACTCCCGGCACTGATATCCCACTCCCAGCACTGTTATGCCACCCCTAGCACTGATATCCCACTCCCAGCACTGATATCTCACCCCTAGCACTGATATCTCACTCCCAGCACTGACATCTCACTCCCAGTACTGATATCTCACCCCTAGCACTGATATCCCACTCCCAGCACTGATATCCCACTCCCAGCACTGATATCCCACCCCCAGCACTGATATCTCACTCCCAGCACTGATATCCCACCCCCAGCACTGATATCTCTCTCCCAGCACTGATATCTCACTCCCAGCACTGATATCTCACTCCCAGCACTGATATCTCACTCCCAGCACTGATATCTCACTTCCAGCACTGATATCTCACTTCCAGCACTGATATCTCACTCCCAGCACTGGTATCCCACTCCCAGTACTGGTATCCCACTCCCAGCACTGATAACTCACTCCCAGCACTGATATCTCACTCCCAGCACTGATATCTCACTCCCAGCACTGATATCTCACTCCCAGTACTGATATCCCACCCCTAGCACTGATATCCCACTCCCAGCACTGATATCCCACTCCCAGCACTGATATCTCACTCCCAGCACTGATATCCCACCCCTAGCACTGATATCCCACTCCCAGCACTGATATCCCACTCCCAGCACTGATATCCCACTCCCAGCGCTGATATCCCACTCCCAGCGCTGATATCTCACTCCCAGCACTGATATCTCACTCCCAGCACTGATATCCCACTCCCAGCACTGATATCCCACCCCTAGCACTGATATCCCACACCCAGCACTGATATCCCACTCCCAGCACTGATATCCCACTCCCAGCACTAATATCCCACTCCCAGCACTGATATCTCACTCCCAGCACTGATATCCCACCCCTAGCACTGATATCCCACTCCCAGCACTGATATCCCACTCCCAGCACTGATATCCCACTCCCAGCACTGATATCCCACTCCCAGCACTGATATCTCACTCCCAGCACTGATATCCCACCCCCAGCACTGATATCCCACTCCCAGCACTGATATCCCAATCCCAGCACTGATATCTCACTCCCAGCAGTGATATCTCACTCCCAGCTCTGATATCCCACTCCCAGCACTGATATCTCACTCCCAGCACTGATATCTCACTCCCAGCACTGATATCTCACTCCCAGCACTGATATCTCACTCCCAGCACTGATATCCCACTCCCAGTACTGAAATCCCACCCCTAGCACGGATATCTCACTCCCAGCACTGATATCTCATCCCCAGCACTGATATCTCACTCCCAGCACTGATATCCCACTCCCAGCACTGATATCCCACTCCCAGCACTAATATCCCACTCCCAGCACTGATATCTCACTCCCAGCACTGATATCCCACCCCTAGCACTGATATCCCACTCCCAGCACTGATATCCCACTCCCAGCACTGATATCCCACTCCCAGCACTGATATCCCACTCCCAGCACTGATATCTCACTCCCAGCACTGATATCCCACCCCCAGCACTGATATCCCACTCCCAGCACTGATATCCCACTCCCAGCACTGATATCTCACTCCCAGCAGTGATATCTCACTCCCAGCTCTGATATCCCACTCCCAGCACTGATATCTCACTCCCAGCACTGATATCTCACTCCCAGCTCTGATATCCCACTCCCAGCACTGATATCTCACTCCCAGCACTGATATCTCACTCCCAGCACTGATATCTCACTCCCAGCACTGATATCTCACTCCCAGCACTGATATCCCACTCCCAGTACTGAAATCCCACCCCTAGCACGGATATCTCACTCCCAGCACTGATATCTCATCCCCAGCACTGATATCTCACTCCCAGCACTGATATCCCACCCCTAGCACTGATATCTCACTCCCAGCACTGATATCTCACTCCCAGCACTGATATCCGACCCCTAGCACTGATATCTCACTCCCAGCACTGATATCCCATCCCCAGCACTGATATCCCACTCCCAGCACTGATATCCCACTCCCAGCACTGATATTTCACTCCCAGCAGTGATATCTCACTCCCAGCAATGATATCTCACTCCCAGCTCTGATATCCCACTCCCAGCACTGATATCTCACTCCCAGCACTGATATCTCACTCCCAGCACTGATATCTCACTCCCAGCACTGATATCCCACTCCCAGCACTGATATGCCACCCCTAGCACTGATATCCCACTCCCAGCACTGATATGCAACCCCTAGCACTGATATGTCACTCCCAGCACTGACATCTCACTCCCAGCACTGACATCTCACCCCTAGCACTGATATCCCACTCCCAGCACTGATATCTCACTCCCAGCACTGATATCTCACTCCCAGCACTGATAACCCACCCCTAGCACTGATATCTCACTCCCAGCACTGATATCTCACTCCCAGCACTGATATCTCACTCCCAGTACTGATATCCCATCCCTAGCACTGATATCCCACTCCCAGCACTGATATCCCACTCCTAGCACTGATATCCCACTCCCAGCACTGATATGCAACCCCTAGCACTGATATGTCACTCCCAGCACTGACATCTCACTCCCAGCACTGACATCTCACCCCTAGCACTGATATCCCACTCCCAGCACTGATATCCCACTCCCAGCACTGATATCCCACTCCCAGCACTGATATCCCACCCCTAGCACTGATATACCACTCCCAGCACTGATATCTCATTCCCAGCACTGATATCTCACTCCCAGCACTGATATCTCACCCCTAGCACTGATATCCCACTCCCAGCACTGATATCCCACTCCCAGCACTGATATCCCACTCCCAGCACTGATATCTCACTCCCACCCCTGATATCTCACTCCCAGCACTGATATCTCACTCCCAGCACTGATATCTCACTCCCAGCACTGATATCTCACTCCCAGGACTGATATCCCACTCCCAGCACTGATATCTCACTCCCAGCACTGATATCTCACTCCCAGCACTGATATCCCACCCCTAGCACTGATATCTCACTCCCAGCACTGATATCTCACTCCCAGCACTGATATCTCACTCCCAGTACTGATACCCCACCACTAGCACTGATATCCCACTCCCAGCACTGATATCCCACTCCCAGCACTGATATCTCATCCCCAGCACTGATATCTCACTCCCAGCACTGATATCTCACTCCCAGCACTGATATCTCACTCCCAGTACTGATATCCCACCCCTAGCACTGATATCCCACTCCCAGCACTGATATCCCACACCCAGCACTGATATCCCACCCCTAGCACTGATATCTCACTCCCAGCACGGATATATCACTCCCAGTACTGATATCCCACCCCTAGCACTGATATCCCACTCCCAGCACTGATATCCCACTCCCATCACTGATATCCCACTCCCAGCACTGATATCTCATCCCCAGCACTGATATCTCACTCCCAGCACTGATATCTCACTCCCAGCACTGATATCTCACTCCCAGTACTGATATCCCACCCCGAGCACTGATATCCCACTCCCAGCACTGATATCCCACTCCCGGCACTGATATCCCACTCCCAGCACTGTTATGCCACCCCTAGCACTGATATCCCACTCCCAGCACTGATATCTCACCCCTAGCACTGATATCTCACTCCCAGCACTGACATCTCACTCCCAGTACTGATATCTCACCCCTAGCACTGATATCCCACTCCCAGCACTGATATCCCACTCCCAGCACTGATATCCCACTCCCAGCACTGATATCCCACCCCCAGCACTGATATCTCACTCCCAGCACTGATATCCCACCCCCAGCACTGATATCTCACTCCCAGCACTGATATCTCACTCCCAGCACTGATATCTCACTCCCAGCACTGATATCTCACTTCCAGCACTGATATCTCACTTCCAGCACTGATATCTCACTCCCAGCACTGATATCTCACTCCCAGCACTGGTATCCCACTCCCAGTACTGATAACTCACTCCCAGCACTGATATCTCACTCCCAGCACTGATATCTCACTCCCAGCACTGATATCTCACTCCCAGTACTGATATCCCACCCCTAGCACTGATATCCCACTCCCAGCACTGATATCCCACTCCCAGCACTGATATCTCACTCCCAGCACTGATATCCCACCCCTAGCACTGATATCCCACTCCCAGCACTGATATCCCACTCCCAGCACTGATATCCCACTCCCAGCACTGATATCCCACTCCCAGCGCTGATATCTCACTCCCAGCACTGATATCTCACTCCCAGCACTGATATCCCACTCCCAGCACTGATATCCCACCCCTAGCACTGATATCCCACACCCAGCACTGATATCCCACTCCCAGCACTGATATCCCACTCCCAGCACTGATATCTCACTCCCAGCACTGATATCCCACCCCTAGCACTGATATCCCACTCCCAGCACTGATATCCCACTCCCAGCACTGATATCCCACTCCCAGCACTGATATCCCACTCCCAGCACTGATATCTCACTCCCAGCACTGATATCCCACCCCCAGCACTGATATCCCACTCCCAGCACTGATATCCCACTCCCAGCACTGATATCTCACTCCCAGCAGTGATATCTCACTCCCAGCACTGATATCTCACTCCCAGCTCTGATATCCCACTCCCAGCACTGATATCTCAATCCCAGCACTGATATCTCACTCCCAGCACTGATATCTCACTCCCAGCACTGATATCTCACTCCCAGCACTGATATCCCACTCCCAGTACTGATATCCCACCCCTAGCACGGATATCTCACTCCCAGCACTGATATCTCATCCCCAGCACTGATATCCCACTCCCAGCACTGATATCCCAACCCTAGCACTGATATCTCACTCCCAGCACTGATATCTCACTCCCAGCACTGATATCCGACCCCTAGCACTGATATCTCACTCCCAGCACTGATATCCCACACCCAGCACTGATATCCCACTCCCAGCACTGATATCCCACTCCCAGCACTGATATCCCACTCCCAGCACTGATATTTCACTCCCAGCAGTGATATCTCACTCCCAGCACTGATATCTCACTCCCAGCTCTGATATCCCACTCCCAGCACTGATATCTCACTCCCAGCACTGATATCTCACTCCCAGCACTGATATCTCACTCCCAGCACTGATATCCCACTCCCAGCACTGATATGCAACCCCTAGCACTGATATCCCACTCCCAGCACTGATATCTCACCCCTAGCACTGATATGTCACTCCCAGCACTGACATCTCACTCCCAGCACTGACATCTCACCCCTAGCACTGATATCCCACTCCCAGAACTGATATCTCACTCCCAGCACTGATATCTCACTCCCAGCACTGATATCCCACCCCTAGCACTGATATCTCACTCCCAGCACTGATATCTCACTCCCAGCACTGATATCTCACTCCCAGTACTGATATCCCACCCCTAGCACTGATATCTCACTCCCAGCACTGATATCTCACTCCCAGCACTGATATCTCACTCCCAGTACTGATACCCCACCCCTAGCACTGATATCCCACTCCCAGCACTGATATCCCACTCCCAGCACTGATATCTCACCCCCAGCACTGATATCTCACTCCCAGCACTGATATCTCACTCCCAGCACTGATATCTCACTCCCAGTACTGATATCCCACCCCTAGCACTGATATCCCACTCCCAGCACTGATATCCCACTCCCAGCACTGATATGCCACCCCTAGCACTGATTTCCCACTACCAGCACTGATATCTCACCCCTAGCACTGATATCTCACTCCCAGCACTGACATCTCACTCCCAGTACTGATATCTCACCCCTAGCACTGATATCCCACTCCCAGCACTGATATCCCACTCCCAGCACTGATATCCCACCCCCAGCACTGATATCTCACTCCCAGCACTGATATCCCACCCCCAGCACTGATATCTCACTCCCAGCACTGATATCTCACTCCCAGCACTGATATCTCACTCCCAGCACTGATATCTCACTCCCAGCACTGATATCTCACTTCCAGCACTGATATCTCACTTCCAGCACTGATATCTCACTCCCAGCACTGGTATCCCACTCCCAGTACTGGTATCCCACTCCCAGCACTGATAACTCACTCCCAGCACTGATATCTCACTCCCAGCACTGATATCTCACTCCCAGCACTGATATCTCACTCCCAGTACTGATATCCCACCCCTAGCACTGATATCCCACTCCCAGCACTGATATCCCACTCCCAGCACTGATATCTCACTCCCAGCACTGATATCCCACCCCTAGCACTGATATCCCACTCCCAGCACTGATATCCCACTCCCAGCACTGATATCCCACTCCCAGCGCTGATATCCCACTCCCAGCGCTGATATCTCACTCCCAGCACTGATATCTCACTCCCAGCACTGATATCCCACTCCCAGCACTGATATCCCACCCCTAGCACTGATATCCCACACCCAGCACTGATATCCCACTCCCAGCACTGATATCCCACCCCTAGCACTGATATCCCACTCCCAGCACTGATATCCCACTCCCAGCACTGATATCCCACTCCCAGCACTGATATCCCACTCCCAGCACTGATATCTCACTCCCAGCACTGATATCCCACTCCCAGCACTGATATGCAACCCCTAGCACTGATATCCCACTCCCAGCACTGATATGCAACCCCTAGCACTGATATGTCACTCCCAGCACTGACATCTCACTCCCAGCACTGACATCTCACCCCTAGCACTGATATCCCACTCCCAGCACTGATATCCCACTCCCAGCACTGATATCTCACTCCCAGCACTGATATCCCACCCCTAGCACTGATATCCCACTCCCAGCACTGATATCCCACTCCCAGCACTGATATCCCACTCCCAGCACTGATATCCCACTCCCAGCACTGATATCTCACTCCCAGCACTGATATCCCACCCCCAGCACTGATATCCCACTCCCAGCACTGATATCCCACTCCCAGCACTGATATCTCACTCCCAGCAGTGATATCTCACTCCCAGCTCTGATATCCCACTCCCAGCACTGATATCTCACTCCCAGCACTGATATCTCACTCCCAGCTCTGATATCCCACTCCCAGCACTGATATCTCACTCCCAGCACTGATATCTCACTCCCAGCACTGATATCTCACTCCCAGCACTGATATCTCACTCCCAGCACTGATATCCCACTCCCAGTACTGAAATCCCACCCCTAGCACGGATATCTCACTCCCAGCACTGATATCTCATCCCCAGCACTGATATCTCACTCCCAGCACTGATATCCCACCCCTAGCACTGATATCTCACTCCCAGCACTGATATCTCACTCCCAGCACTGATATCCGACCCCTAGCACTGATATCTCACTCCCAGCACTGATATCCCATCCCCAGCACTGATATCCCACTCCCAGCACTGATATCCCACTCCCAGCACTGATATTTCACTCCCAGCAGTGATATCTCACTCCCAGCACTGATATCTCACTCCCAGCACTGATATCCCACTCCCAGCACTGATATCTCACTCCCAGCACTGATATCTCACTCCCAGCACTGATATCTCACTCCCAGCACTGATATCCCACTCCCAGCACTGATATGCCACCCCTAGCACTGATATCCCACTCCCAGCACTGATATGCAACCCCTAGCACTGATATGTCACTCCCAGCACTGACATCTCACTCCCAGCACTGATATCTCACCCCTAGCACTGATATCCCACTCCCAGCACTGATATCTCACTCCCAGCACTGATATCTCACTCCCAGCACTGATAACCCACCCCTAGCACTGATATCTCACTCCCAGCACTGATATCTCACTCCCAGCACTGATATCTCACTCCCAGTACTGATATCCCACCCCTAGCACTGATATCCCACTCCCAGCACTGATATCCCACTCCTAGCACTGATATCCCACTCCCAGCACTGATATGCAACCCCTAGCACTGATATGTCACTCCCAGCACTGACATCTCACTCCCAGCACTGACATCTCACCCCTAGCACTGATATCCCACTCCCAGCACTGATATCCCACTCCCAGCACTGATATCCCACTCCCAGCACTGATATCCCACCCCTAGCACTGATATACCACTCCCAGCACTGATATCTCATTCCCAGCACTGATATCTCACTCCCAGCACTGATATCTCACCCCTAGCACTGATATCCCACTCCCAGCACTGATATCCCACTCCCAGCACTGATATCCCACTCCCAGCACTGATATCTCACTCCCACCCCTGATATCTCACTCCCAGCACTGATATCTCACTCCCAGCACTGATATCTCACTCCCAGCACTGATATCTCACTCCCAGGACTGATATCCCACTCCCAGCACTGATATCTCACTCCCAGCACTGATATCTCACTCCCAGCACTGATATCCCACCCCTAGCACTGATATCTCACTCCCAGCACTGATATCTCACTCCCAGCACTGATATCTCACTCCCAGTACTGATACCCCACCACTAGCACTGATATCCCACTCCCAGCACTGATATCCCACTCCCAGCACTGATATCTCATCCCCAGCACTGATATCTCACTCCCAGCACTGATATCTCACTCCCAGCACTGATATCTCACTCCCAGTACTGATATCCCACCCCTAGCACTGATATCCCACTCCCAGCACTGATATCCCACACCCAGCACTGATATCCCACTCCCAGCACTGATATCTCACCCCTAGCACTGATATCTCACTCCCAGTACTGATATCCCACCCCTAGCACTGATATCCCACTCCCAGCACTGATATCCCACTCCCATCACTGATATCCCACTCCCAGCACTGATATCTCATCCCCAGCACTGATATCTCACCCCTAGCACTGATATACCACTCCAAGCACTGATATCCCACTCCCAGCACTGATATCCCACTCCCAGCACTGATATCCCACCCCCAGCACTGATATCTCACTCCCAGCACTGATATCCCACCCCCAGCACTGATATCTCACTCCCAGCACTGATATCTCACTCCCAGCACTGATATCTCACTCCCAGCACTGATATCTCACTCCCAGCACTGATATCTCACTTCCAGCACTGATATCTCACTTCCAGCACTGATATCTCACTCCCAGCACTGATATCTCACTCCCAGAACTGGTTTCCCACTCCCAGTACTGATAACTCACTCTCAGCACTGATATCTCACTCCCAGCACTGATATCTCACTCCCAGCACTGATATCTCACTCCCAGTACTGATATCCCACCCCTAGCACTGATATCCCACTCCCAGCACTGATATCCCACTCCCAGCACTGATATCTCACTCCCAGCACTGATATCCCACCCCTAGCACTGATATCCCACTCCCAGCACTGATATCCCACTCCCAGCACTGATATCCCACTCCCAGCACTGATATCCCACTCCCAGCGCTGATATCTCACTCCCAGCACTGATATCTCACTCCCAGCACTGATATCCCACTCCCAGCACTGATATCCCACCCCTAGCACTGATATCCCACACCCAGCACTGATATCCCACTCCCAGCACTGATATCACACTCCCAGCACTGATATCACACTCCCAGCACTGATATCCCACCCCTAGCACTGATATCCCACTCCCAGCACTGATATCCCACTCCCAGCACTGATATCCCACTCCCAGCACTGATATCCCACTCCCAGCACTGATATCTCACTCCCAGCACTGATATCCCACCCCCAGCACTGATATCCCACTCCCAGCACTGATATCCCACTCCCAGCACTGATATCTCACTCCCAGCAGTAATATCTCACTCCCAGCTCTGATATCTCACTCCCAGCTCTGATATCCCACTCCCAGCACTGATATCTCAATCCCAGCACTGATATCTCACTCCCAGCACTGATATCTCACTCCCAGCACTGATATCTCACTCCCAGCACTGATATCCCACTCCCAGTACTGATATCCCACCCCTAGCACGGATATCTCACTCCCAGCACTGATATCTCATCCCCAGCACTGTTATCTCACTCCCAGCACTGATATCCCAACCCTAGCACTGATATCTCACTCCCAGCACTGATATCTCACTCCCAGCACTGATATCCGACCCCTAGCACTGATATCTCACTCCCAGCACTGATATCCCACACCCAGCACTGATATCCCACTCCCAGCACTGATATCCCACTCCCAGCACTGATATCCCACTCCCAGCACTGATATTTCACTCCCAGCAGTGATATCTCACTCCCAGCACTGATATCTCACTCCCAGCTCTGATATCCCACTCCCAGCACTGATATCTCACTCCCAGCACTGATATCTCACTCCCAGCACTGATATCTCAGTCCCAGCACTGATATCCCACTCCCAGCACTGATATGCAACCCCTAGCACTGATATCCCACTCCCAGCACTGATATCTCACCCCTAGCACTGATATGTCACTCCCAGCACTGACATCTCACTCCCAGCACTGACATCTCACCCCTAGCACTGATATCCCACTCCCAGCACTGATATCTCACTCCCAGCACTGATATCTCACTCCCAGCACTGATATCCCACCCCTAGCACTGATATCTCACTCCCAGCACTGATATCTCACTCCCAGCACTGATATCTCACTCCCAGTACTGATATCCCACCCCTAGCACTGATATCTCACTCCCAGCACTGATATCTCACTCCCAGCACTGATATCTCACTCCCAGTACTGATACCCCACCCCTAGCACTGATATCCCACTCCCAGCACTGATATCCCACTCCCAGCACTGATATCTCACTCCCAGCACTGATATCCCACCCCTAGCACTGATATCCCACTCCCAGCACTGATATCCCACTCCCAGCACTGATATCCCACACCCAGCGCTGATATCCCACTCCCAGCGCTGATATCTCACTCCCAGCACTGATATCTCACTCCCAGCACTGATATCCCACTCCCAGCACTGATATCCCACCCCTAGCACTGATATCCCACACCCAGCACTGATATCCCACTCCCAGCACTGATATCCCACTCCCAGCATTAATATCCCACTCCCAGCACTGATATCTCACTCCCAGCACTGATATCCCACCCCTAGCACTGATATCCCACTCCCAGCACTGATATCCCACTCCCAGCACTGATATCCCACTCCCAGCACTGATATCTCACTCCCAGCACTGATATCCCACCCCCAGCACTGATATCCCCTCCCAGCACTGATATCCCACTCCCAGCACTGATATCTCACTCCCAGCAGTGATATCTCACTCCCAGCACTGATATCTCACTCCCAGCTCTGATATCCCACTCCCAGCACTGATATCTCACTCCCAGCACTGATATCTCACTCCCAGCACTGATATCTCACTCCCAGCACTGATATCTCACTCCCAGCACTGATATCCCACTCCCAGTACTGAAATCCCACCCCTAGCACGGATATCTCACTCCCAGCACTGATATCTCATCCCCAGCACTGATATCTCACTCCCAGCACTGATATCCCACCCCTAGCACTGATATCTCACTCCCAGCACTGATATCTCACTCCCAGCACTGATATCCGACCCCTAGCACTGATATCTCACTCCCAGCACTGATATCCCATCCCCAGCACTGATATCCCACTCCCAGCACTGATATCCCACTCCCAGCACTGATATTTCACTCCCAGCAGTGATATCTCACTCCCAGCACTGATATCTCACTCCCAGCTCTGATATCCCACTCCCAGCACTGATATCTCACTCCCAGCACTGATATCTCACTCCCAGCACTGATATCCCACTCCCAGCACTGATATGCAACCCCTAGCACTGATATCCCACTCCCAGCACTGATATGCAACCCCTAGCACTGATATGTCACTCCCAGCACTGACATCTCACTCCCAGCACTGACATCTCACCCCTAGCACTGATATCCCACTCCCAGCACTGATATCTCACTCCCAGCACTGATATCTCACTCCCAGCACTGATATCCCACCCCTAGCACTGATATCTCACTCCCAGCACTGATATCTCACTCCCAGCACTGATATCTCACTCCCAGTACTGATATCCCACCCCTAGCACTGATATCCCACTCCCAGCACTGATATCCCACTCCTAGCACTGATATCTCACTCCCAGCACTGATATCCCACTCCCAGCACTGATATCCCATTCCCAGCACTGATATCCCACTCCCAGCACTGATATCTCACTCCCAGCACTGATATCCCACCCCTAGCACTGATATCCCACTCCCAGCACTGATATCCCACTCCCAGCACTGATATCCCACTCCCAGCACTGATATCCCACTCCCAGCACTGATATCCCACTCCCAGCACTGATATCTCACTACCAGCACTGATATCTCACTCCCAGCACGGATATCCCACTCCCAGCACTGATATCCAACCCCTAGCACTGATATCCCACACCCAGCACTGATATCCCACTCCCAGCACTGATATCCCACTCCCAGCACTGATATCTCACTCCCAGCACTGATATCTCACTCCCAGCACTGATATCCCACTCCCAGCACTGATATCTCACTCCCAGTACTGATACCCCACCCCTAGCACTGATATCTCACCCCCAGCACTGATATCCCACTCCCACCCCTGATATCTCACTCCCAGCACTGATATCTCACTTCCAGCACTGAAATCTCACTCCCAGTACTGATAACTCACTCCCAGCACTGATATCTCACTCCCAGCACTGATATCTCACTCCCAGCACTGTTATCCCACTCCCAGCACTGATATCCCACCCCTAGCACTGATGTCTCACCCCGAGCACTGATATCTCACTTCCAGCACTGATATCCCACCCCTAGCACTGATAGCCCACTCCCAGCACTGATATCCCACTCCCAGCACTGATATCCCACTCCCAGCACTGATATCCCACTCCCAGCACTGATATCTCACTCCCAGCACTGATATCTCACTCCCAGCACGGATATCCCACTCCCAGCACTGATATCCAACCCCTAGCACTGATATCCCACACCCAGCACTGATATCTCATCCCCAGCACTGATATCTCATCCCCAGCACTGATATCTCACTCCCAGCACTGATATCTCACTCCCAGCACTGATATCTCACTCCCAGTACTGATATCCCACCCCGAGCACTGATATCCCACTCCCAGCACTGATATCCCACTCCCGGCACTGATATCCCACTCCCAGCACTGTTATGCCACCCCTAGCTCTGATTTCCCACTACCATCTCTGATATCTCACCCCTGGCACTGATATCTCACTCCCCGCACTGACATCTCACTCCCAGCACTGATATCCCACCCCTAGCACTGATATCTCACTCCCAGCACGGATATCTCACTCCCAGTACTGATATCCCACCCCTAGCACTGATATCCCACTCCCAGCACTGATATCCCACTCCCATCACTGATATCCCACTCCCAGCACTGATATCTCATCCCCAGCACTGATATCTCATCCCCAGCACTGATATCTCACTCCCAGCACTGATATCTCACTCCCAGCACTGATATCTCACTCCCAGTACTGATATCCCACCCCGAGCACTGATATCCCACTCCCAGCACTGATATCCCACTCCCGGCACTGATATCCCACTCCCAGCACTGTTATGCCACCCCTAGCACTGATATCCCACTCCCAGCACTGATATCTCACCCCTAGCACTGATATCTCACTCCCAGCACTGACATCTCACTCCCAGTACTGATATCTCACCCCTAGCACTGATATCCCACTCCCAGCACTGATATCCCACTCCCAGCACATATATCCCACCCCCAGCACTGATATCTCACTCCCAGCACTGATATCCCACCCCCAGCACTGATATCTCACTCCCAGCACTGATATCTCACTCCCAGCACTGATATCTCACTCCCAGCACTGATATCTCACTCCCAGCACTGCTATCTCACTTCCAGCACTGATATCTCACTTCCAGCACTGATATCTCACTCCCAGCACTGGTATCCCACTCCCAGTACTGGTATCCCACTCCCAGCACTGATAACTCACTCCCAGCACTGATATCTCACTCCCAGCACTGATATCTCACTCCCAGCACTGATATCTCACTCCCAGTACTGATATCCCACCCCTAGCACTGATATCCCACTCCCAGCACTGATATCCCACTCCCAGCACTGATATCTCACTCCCAGCACTGATATCCCACCCCTAGCACTGATATCCCACTCCCAGCACTGATATCCCACTCCCAGCACCGATATCCCACACCCAGCGCTGATATCCCACTCCCAGCGCTGATATCTCACTCCCAGCACTGATATCTCACTCCCAGCACTGATATCCCACTCCCAGCACTGATATCCCACCCCTAGCACTGATATCCCACACCCAGCACTGATATCCCACTCCCAGCACTGATATCCCACTCCCAGCATTAATATCCCACTCCCAGCACTGATATCTCACTCCCAGCACTGATATCCCACCCCTAGCACTGATATCCCACTCCCAGCACTGATATCCCACTCCCAGCACTGATATCCCACTCCCAGCACTGATATCTCACTCCCAGCACTGATATCCCACCCCCAGCACTGATATCCCACTCCCAGCACTGATATCCCACTCCCAGCACTGATATCTCACTCCCAGCAGTGATATCTCACTCCCAGCACTGATATCTCACTCCCAGCTCTGATATCCCACTCCCTGCACTGATATCTCACTCCCAGCACTGATATCTCACTCCCAGCACTGATATCTCACTCCCAGCACTGATATCTCACTCCCAGCACTGATATCCCACTCCCAGTACTGAAATCCCACCCCTAGCACGGATATCTCACTCCCAGCACTGATATCTCATCCCCAGCACTGATATCTCACTCCCAGCACTGATATCCCACCCCTAGCACTGATATCTCACTCCCAGCACTGATATCTCACTCCCAGCACTGATATCCGACCCCTAGCACTGATATCTCACTCCCAGCACTGATATCCCATCCCCAGCACTGATATCCCACTCCCAGCTCTGATATCCCACTCCCAGCACTGATATTTCACTCCCAGCAGTGATATCTCACTCCCAGCACTGATATCTCACTCCCAGCTCTGATATCCCACTCCCAGCACTGATATCTCACTCCCAGCACTGATATCTCACTCCCAGCACTGATATCTCACTCCCAGCACTGATATCCCACTCCCAGCACTGATATGCAACCCCTAGCACTGATATCCCACTCCCAGCACTGATATGCAACCCCTAGCACTGATATGTCACTCCCAGCACTGACATCTCACTCCCAGCACTGACATCTCACCCCTAGCACTGATATCCCACTCCCAGCACTGATATCTCACTCCCAGCACTGATATCTCACTCCCAGCACTGATATCCCACCCCTAGCACTGATATCTCACTCCCAGCACTGATATCTCACTCCCAGCACTGATATCTCACTCCCAGTACTGATATCCCACCCCTAGCACTGATATCCCACTCCCAGCACTGATATCCCACTCCTAGCACTGATATCTCACTCCCAGCACTGATATCCCACTCCCAGCACTGATATCCCATTCCCAGCACTGATATCCCACTCCCAGCACTGATATCTCACTCCCAGCACTGATATCCCACCCCTAGCACTGATATCCCACTCCCAGCACTGATATCCCACTCCCAGCACTGATATCCCACTCCCAGCACTGATATCCCACTCCCAGCACTGATATCCCACTCCCAGCACTGATATCTCACTACCAGCACTGATATCTCACTCCCAGCACGGATATCCCACTCCCAGCACTGATATCCAACCCCTAGCACTGATATCCCACACCCAGCACTGATATCCCACTCCCAGCACTGATATCCCACTCCCAGCACTGATATCTCACTCCCAGCACTGATATCTCACTCCCAGCACTGATATCCCACTCCCAGCACTGATATCTCACTCCCAGTACTGATACCCCACCCCTAGCACTGATATCTCACCCCCAGCACTGATATCCCACTCCCACCCCTGATATCTCACTCCCAGCACTGATATCTCACTTCCAGCACTGAAATCTCACTCCCAGTACTGATAACTCACTCCCAGCACTGATATCTCACTCCCAGCACTGATATCTCACTCCCAGCACTGTTATCCCACTCCCAGCACTGATATCCCACCCCTAGCACTGATGTCTCACCCCGAGCACTGATATCTCACTTCCAGCACTGATATCCCACTCCCAGCACTGATATCCCACTCCCAGCACTGATATCCCACCCCTAGCACTGATGTCTCACCCCGAGCACTGATATCTCACTTCCAGCACTGATATCCCACCCCTAGCACTGATATCCCACTCCCAGCACTGATATCCCACTCCCAGCACTGATATCCCACTCCCAGCACTGATATCTCACTCCCAGTACTGATATCCCACCCCTAGCACTGATATCCCACTCCCAGCACTGATATCCCACTCCCAGCACTGATATGCCACCCCTAGCACTGATTTCCCACTACCAGCACTGATATCTCACCCCTAGCACTGATATCTCACTCCCAGCACTGACATCTCACTCCCAGTACTGATATCTCACCCCTAGCACTGATATCCCACTCCCAGCACTGATATCCCACTCCCAGCACTGATATCCCACCCCCAGCACTGATATCTCACTCCCAGCACTGATATCCCACTCCCAGCACTGATATCTCACTCCCAGCACTGATATCTCACTCCCAGCACTGATATCTCACTCCCAGCACTGATATCTCACTCCCAGCACTGATATCTCACTTCCAGCACTGATATCTCACTTCCAGCACTGATATCTCACTCCCAGCACTGGTATCCCACTCCCAGTACTGGTATCCCAATCCCAGCACTGATAACTCACTCCCAGCACTGATATCTCACTCCCAGCACTGATATCTCACTCCCAGCACTGATATCTCACTCCCAGTACTGATATCCCACCCCTAGCACTGATATCCCACTCCCAGCACTGATATCCCACTCCCAGCACTGATATCTCACTCCCAGCACTGATATCCCACCCCTAGCACTGATATCCCACTCCCAGCACTGATATCCCACTCCCAGCACTGATATCCCACTCCCAGCGCTGATATCCCACTCCCAGCGCTGATATCTCACTCCCAGCACTGATATCTCACTCCCAGCACTGATATCCCACTCCCAGCACTGATATCCCACCCCTAGCACTGATATCCCACACCCAGCACTGATATCCCACTCCCAGCACTGATATCCCACTCCCAGCACTAATATCCCACTCCCAGCACTGATATCTCACTCCCAGCACTGATATCCCACCCCTAGCACTGATATCCCACTCCCAGCACTGATATCCCACTCCCAGCACTGATATCCCACTCCCAGCACTGATATCCCACTCCCAGCACTGATATCTCACTCCCAGCACTGATATCCCACCCCCAGCACTGATATCCCACTCCCAGCACTGATATCCCACTCCCAGCACTGATATCTCACTCCCAGCAGTGATATCTCACTCCCAGCACTGATATCTCACTCCCAGCTCTGATATCCCACTCCCAGCACTGATATCTCACTCCCAGCACTGATATCTCACTCCCAGCACTGATATCTCACTCCCAGCACTGATATCTCACTCCCAGCACTGATATCCCACTCCCAGTACTGAAATCCCACCCCTAGCACGGATATCTCACTCCCAGCACTGATATCTCATCCCCAGCACTGATATCTCACTCCCAGCACTGATATCCCACCCCTAGCACTGATATCTCACTCCCAGCACTGATATCTCACTCCCAGCACTGATATCCGACCCCTAGCACTGATATCTCACTCCCAGCACTGATATCCCATCCCCAGCACTGATATCCCACTCCCAGCACTGATATCTCACTCCCAGCACTGATATTTCACTCCCAGCAGTGATATCTCACTCCCAGCACTGATATCTCACTCCCAGCTCTGATATCCCACTCCCAGCACTGATATCTCACTCCCAGCACTGATATCTCACTCCCAGCACTGATATCTCACTCCCAGCACTGATATCCCACTCCCAGCACTGATATGCAACCCCTAGCACTGATATCCCACTCCCAGCACTGATATGCAACCCCTAGCACTGATATGTCACTCCCAGCACTGACATCTCACTCCCAGCACTGACATCTCACCCCTAGCACTGATATCCCACTCCCAGCACTGATATCCCACTCCCAGCACTGATATCTCACTCCCAGCACTGATATCCCACCCCTAGCACTGATATCCCACTCCCAGCACTGATATCCCACTCCCAGCACTGATATCCCACTCCCAGCACTGATATCCCACTCCCAGCACTGATATCTCACTCCCAGCACTGATATCCCACCCCCAGCACTGATATCCCACTCCCAGCACTGATATCCCACTCCCAGCACTGATATCTCACTCCCAGCAGTGATATCTCACTCCCAGCTCTGATATCCCACTCCCAGCACTGATATCTCACTCCCAGCACTGATATCTCACTCCCAGCTCTGATATCCCACTCCCAGCACTGATATCTCACTCCCAGCACTGATATCTCACTCCCAGCACTGATATCTCACTCCCAGCACTGATATCTCACTCCCAGCACTGATATCCCACTCCCAGTACTGAAATCCCACCCCTAGCACGGATATCTCACTCCCAGCACTGATATCTCATCCCCAGCACTGATATCTCACTCCCAGCACTGATATCCCACCCCTAGCACTGATATCTCACTCCCAGCACTGATATCTCACTCCCAGCACTGATATCCGACCCCTAGCACTGATATCTCACTCCCAGCACTGATATCCCATCCCCAGCACTGATATCCCACTCCCAGCACTGATATCCCACTCCCAGCACTGATATTTCACTCCCAGCAGTGATATCTCACTCCCAGCACTGATATCTCACTCCCAGCACTGATATCCCACTCCCAGCACTGATATCTCACTCCCAGCACTGATATCTCACTCCCAGCACTGATATCTCACTCCCAGCACTGATATCCCACTCCCAGCACTGATATGCCACCCCTAGCACTGATATCCCACTCCCAGCACTGATATGCAACCCCTAGCACTGATATGTCACTCCCAGCACTGACATCTCACTCCCAGCACTGATATCTCACCCCTAGCACTGATATCCCACTCCCAGCACTGATATCTCACTCCCAGCACTGATATCTCACTCCCAGCACTGATAACCCACCCCTAGCACTGATACCTCACTCCCAGCACTGATATCTCACTCCCAGCACTGATATCTCACTCCCAGTACTGATATCCCACCCCTAGCACTGATATCCCACTCCCAGCACTGATATCCCACTCCTAGCACTGATATCCCACTCCCAGCACTGATATGCAACCCCTAGCACTGATATGTCACTCCCAGCACTGACATCTCACTCCCAGCACTGACATCTCACCCCTAGCACTGATATCCCACTCCCAGCACTGATATCCCACTCCCAGCACTGATATCCCACTCCCAGCACTGATATCCCACCCCTAGCACTGATATACCACTCCCAGCACTGATATCTCATTCCCAGCACTGATATCTCACTCCCAGCACTGATATCTCACCCCTAGCACTGATATCCCGCTCCCAGCACTGATATCCCACTCCCAGCACTGATATCCCACTCCCAGCACTGATATCTCACTCCCACCCCTGATATCTCACTCCCAGCACTGATATCTCACTCCCAGCACTGATATCTCACTCCCAGCACTGATATCTCACTCCCAGGACTGATATCCCACTCCCAGCACTGATATCTCACTCCCAGCACTGATATCTCACTCCCAGCACTGATATCCCACCCCTAGCACTGATATCTCACTCCCAGCACTGATATCTCACTCCCAGCACTGATATCTCACTCCCAGTACTGATACCCCACCACTAGCACTGATATCCCACTCCCAGCACTGATATCCCACTCCCAGCACTGATATCTCATCCCCAGCACTGATATCTCACTCCCAGCACTGATATCTCACTCCCAGCACTGATATCTCACTCCCAGTACTGATATCCCACCCCTAGCACTGATATCCCACTCCCAGCACTGATATCCCACACCCAGCACTGATATCCCACCCCTAGCACTGATATCTCACTCCCAGCACGGATATCTCACTCCCAGTACTGATATCCCACCCCTAGCACTGATATCCCACTCCCAGCACTGATATCCCACTCCCATCACTGATATCCCACTCCCAGCACTGATATCTCATCCCCAGCACTGATATCTCATCCCCAGCACTGATATCTCACTCCCAGCACTGATATCTCACTCCCAGCACTGATATCTCACTCCCAGTACTGATATCCCACCCCGAGCACTGATATCCCACTCCCAGCACTGATATCCCACTCCCGGCACTGATATCCCACTCCCAGCACTGTTATGCCACCCCTAGCACTGATATCCCACTCCCAGCACTGATATCTCACCCCTAGCACTGATATCTCACTCCCAGCACTGACATCTCACTCCCAGTACTGATATCTCACCCCTAGCACTGATATCCCACTCCAAGCACTGATATCCCACTCCCAGCACTGATATCCCACTCCCAGCACTGATATCCCACTCCCAGCACTGATATCTCACTCCCAGCACTGATATCCCACCCCCAGCACTGATATCTCACTCCCAGCACTGATATCTCACTCCCAGCACTGATATCTCACTCCCAGCACTGATATCTCACTCCCAGCACTGATATCTCACTTCCAGCACTGATATCTCACTTCCAGCACTGATATCTCACTCCCAGCACTGATATCTCACTCCCAGCACTGGTATCCCACTCCCAGTACTGATAACTCACTCCCAGCACTGATATCTCACTCCCAGCACTGATATCTCACTCCCAGCACTGATATCTCACTCCCAGTA
Source organism: Chiloscyllium punctatum (assembly GCF_047496795.1). Classification (NCBI taxonomy): domain Eukaryota; kingdom Metazoa; phylum Chordata; class Chondrichthyes; order Orectolobiformes; family Hemiscylliidae; genus Chiloscyllium; species Chiloscyllium punctatum. The sequence goes on from NC_092769.1 coordinate 77,721,547, forward strand.
CTGATATCCCACCCCTAGCACTGATATCCCACTCCCAGCACTGATATCCCACTCCCAGCACTGATATCTCACTCCCAGCACTGATATCCCACCCCTAGCACTGATATCCCACTCCCAGCACTGATATCCCACTCCCAGCACTGATATCCCACTCCCAGCACTGATATCCCACTCCCAGCGCTGATATCTCACTCCCAGCACTGATATCTCACTCCCAGCACTGATATCCCACCCCTAGCACTGATATCCCACACCCAGCACTGATATCCCACTCCCAGCACTGATATCCCACTCCCAGCACTGATATCTCACTCCCAGCACTGATATCCCACCCCTAGCACTGATATCCCACTCCCAGCACTGATATCCCACTCCCAGCACTGATATCCCACTCCCAGCACTGATATCCCACTCCCAGCACTGATATCTCACTCCCAGCACTGATATCCCACCCCCAGCACTGATATCCCACTCCCAGCACTGATATCCCACTCCCAGCACTGATATCTCACTCCCAGCAGTAATATCTCACTCCCAGCTCTGATATCTCACTCCCAGCTCTGATATCCCACTCCCAGCACTGATATCTCAATCCCAGCACTGATATCTCACTCCCAGCACTGATATCTCACTCCCAGCACTGATATCTCACTCCCAGCACTGATATCCCACTCCCAGTACTGATATCCCACCCCTAGCACGGATATCTCACTCCCAGCACTGATATCTCATCCCCAGCACTGATATCTCACTCCCAGCACTGATATCCCAACCCTAGCACTGATATCTCACTCCCAGCACTGATATCTCACTCCCAGCACTGATATCCGACCCCTAGCACTGATATCTCACTCCCAGCACTGATATCCCACACCCAGCACTGATATCCCACTCCCAGCACTGATATCCCACTCCCAGCACTGATATCCCACTCCCAGCACTGATATTTCACTCCCAGCAGTGATATCTCACTCCCAGCACTGATGTCTCACTCCCAGCTCTGATATCCCACTCCCAGCACTGATATCTCACTCCCAGCACTGATATCTCACTCCCAGCACTGATATCTCACTCCCAGCACTGATATCCCACTCCCAGCACTGATATGCAACCCCTAGCACTGATATCCCACTCCCAGCACTGATATCTCACCCCTAGCACTGATATGTCACTCCCAGCACTGACATCTCACTCCCAGCACTGACATCTCACCCCTAGCACTGATATCCCACTCCCAGCACTGATATCTCACTCCCAGCACTGATATCTCACTCCCAGCACTGATATCCCACCCCTAGCACTGATATCTCACTCCCAGCACTGATATCTCACTCCCAGCACTGATATCTCACTCCCAGTACTGATATCCCACCCCTAGCACTGATATCTCACTCCCAGCACTGATATCTCACTCCCAGCACTGATATCTCACTCCCAGTACTGATACCCCACCCCTAGCACTGATATCCCACTCCCAGCACTGATATCCCACTCCCAGCACTGATATCTCACCCCCAGCACTGATATCTCACTCCCAGCACTGATATCTCACTCCCAGCACTGATATCTCACTCCCAGTACTGATATCCCACCCCTAGCACTGATATCCCACTCCCAGCACTGATATCCCACTCCCAGCACTGATATGCCACCCCTAGCACTGATTTCCCACTACCAGCACTGATATCTCACCCCTAGCACTGATATCTCACTCCCAGCACTGACATCTCACTCCCAGTACTGATATCTCACCCCTAGCACTGATATCCCACTCCCAGCACTGATATCCCACTCCCAGCACTGATATCTCACTCCCAGTACTGATATCCCACCCCTAGCACTGATATCTCACCCCTAGCACTGATATCTCACTCCCAGCACTGATATCTCACTCCCAGCACTGATATCCCACCCCTAGCACTGATATCTCACTCCCAGCACTGATATCTCACTCCCAGCACTGATATCTCACTCCCAGTACTGATATCCCACCCCTAGCACTGATATCTCACTCCCAGCACTGATATCTCACTCCCAGCACTGATATCTCACTCCCAGTACTGATACCCCACCCCTAGCACTGATATCCCACTCCCAGCACTGATATCCCACTCCCAGCACTGATATCTCACCCCCAGCACTGATATCTCACTCCCAGCACTGATATCTCACTCCCAGCACTGATATCTCACTCCCAGTACTGATATCCCACCCCTAGCACTGATATCCCACTCCCAGCACTGATATCCCACTCCCAGCACTGATATGCCACCCCTAGCACTGATTTCCCACTACCAGCACTGATATCTCACCCCTAGCACTGATATCTCACTCCCAGCACTGACATCTCACTCCCAGTACTGATATCTCACCCCTAGCACTGATATCCCACTCCCAGCACTGATATCCCACTCCCAGCACTGATATCCCACCCCCAGCACTGATATCTCACTCCCAGCACTGATATCCCACCCCCAGCACTGATATCTCACTCCCAGCACTGATATCTCACTCCCAGCACTGATATCTCACTCCCAGCACTGATATCTCACTCCCAGCACTGATATCTCACTTCCAGCACTGATATCTCACTTCCAGCACTGATATCTCACTCCCAGCACTGGTATCCCACTCCCAGTACTGGTATCCCACTCCCAGCACTGATAACTCACTCCCAGCACTGATATCTCACTCCCAGCACTGATATCTCAATCCCAGCACTGATATCTCACTCCCAGTACTGATATCCCACCCCTAGCACTGATATCCCACTCCCAGCACTGATATCCCACTCCCAGCACTGATATCTCACTCCCAGCACTGATATCCCACCCCTAGCACTGATATCCCACTCCCAGCACTGATATCCCACTCCCAGCACTGATATCCCACTCCCAGCGCTGATATCCCACTCCCAGCGCTGATATCTCACTCCCAGCACTGATATCTCACTCCCAGCACTGATATCCCACTCCCAGCACTGATATCCCACCCCTAGCACTGATATCCCACACCCAGCACTGATATCCCACTCCCAGCACTGATATCCCACTCCCAGCACTAATATCCCACTCCCAGCACTGATATCTCACTCCCAGCACTGATATCCCACCCCTAGCACTGATATCCCACTCCCAGCACTGATATCCCACTCCCAGCACTGATATCCCACTCCCAGCACTGATATCCCACTCCCAGCACTGATATCTCACTCCCAGCACTGATATCCCACCCCCAGCACTGATATCCCACTCCCAGCACTGATATCCCACTCCCAGCACTGATATCTCACTCCCAGCAGTGATATCTCACTCCCAGCACTGATATCTCACTCCCAGCTCTGATATCCCACTCCCAGCACTGATATCTCACTCCCAGCACTGATATCTCACTCCCAGCACTGATATCTCACTCCCAGCACTGATATCTCACTCCCAGCACTGATATCCCACTCCCAGTACTGAAATCCCACCCCTAGCACGGATATCTCACTCCCAGCACTGATATCTCATCCCCAGCACTGATATCTCACTCCCAGCACTGATATCCCACCCCTAGCACTGATATCTCACTCCCAGCACTGATATCTCACTCCCAGCACTGATATCCGACCCCTAGCACTGATATCTCACTCCCAGCACTGATATCCCATCCCCAGCACTGATATCCCACTCCCAGCACTGATATCTCACTCCCAGCACTGATATTTCACTCCCAGCAGTGATATCTCACTCCCAGCACTGATATCTCACTCCCAGCTCTGATATCCCACTCCCAGCACTGATATCTCACTCCCAGCACTGATATCTCACTCCCAGCACTGATATCCCACTCCCAGCACTGATATGCAACCCCTAGCACTGATATCCCACTCCCAGCACTGATATGCAACCCCTAGCACTGATATGTCACTCCCAGCACTGACATCTCACTCCCAGCACTGACATCTCACCCCTAGCACTGATATCCCACTCCCAGCACTTATATCTCACTCCCAGCACTGATATCTCACTCCCAGCACTGATATCCCACCCCTAGCACTGATATCTCACTCCCAGCACTGATATCTCACTCCCAGCACTGATATCTCACTCCCAGTACTGATATCCCACCCCTAGCACTGATATCCCACTCCCAGCACTGATATCCCACTCCTAGCACTGATATCTCACTCCCAGCACTGATATCCCACTCCCAGCACTGATATCCCATTCCCAGCACTGATATCCCACTCCCAGCACTGATATCTCACTCCCAGCACTGATATCCCACCCCTAGCACTGATATCCCACTCCCAGCACTGATATCCCACTCCCAGCACTGATATCCCACTCCCAGCACTGATATCCCACTCCCAGCACTGATATCTCACTCCCAGCACTGATATCTCACTCCCAGCACGGATATCCCACTCCCAGCACTGATATCCAACCCCTAGCACTGATATCCCACACCCAGCACTGATATCCCACTCCCAGCACTGATATCCCACTCCCAGCACTGATATCCCACTCCCAGCACTGATATCTCACTCCCAGCACTGATATCCCACTGCCAGCACTGATATCTCACTCCCAGCACTGATATCTCACTCCCAGCACTGATATCTCACTCCCAGTACTGATATCCCACCCCTAGCACTGATATCCCACTCCCAGCACTGATATCCCACTCCCAGCACTGATATCTCATCCCCAGCACTGATATCTCACTCCCAGCACTGATATCCCACTCCCAGCACTGATATCCCACTCCCAGCACTGATATCCCACCCCTAGCACTGATATACCACTCCCAGCACTGATATCTCATTCCCAGCACTGATATCTCACTCCCAGCACTGATATCTCACCCCTAGCACTGATATCCCACTCCCAGCACTGATATCCCACTCCCAGCACTGATATCCCACCCCCAGCACTGATATCTCACTCCCAGCACTGATATCTCACTCCCACCCCTGATATCTCACTCCCAGCACTGATATCTCACTCCCAGCACTGATATCTCACTCCCAGCACTGATATCCCACTCCCAGCACTGATATCTCACTCCCAGCACTGATATCTCACTCCCAGCACTGATATCCCACCCCTAGCACTGATATCTCACTCCCAGCACTGATATCTCACTCCCAGCACTGATATCTCACTCCCAGTACTGATACCCCACCCCTAGCACTGATATCCCACTCCCAGCACTGATATCCCACTCCCAGCACTGATATCTCATCCCCAGCACTGATATCTCACTCCCAGCACTGATATCTCACTCCCAGCACTGATATCTCACTCCCAGTACTGATATCCCACCCCTAGCACTGATATCCCACTCCCAGCACTGATATCCCACTCCCAGCACTGATATGCCACCCCTAGCACTGATTTCCCACTACCAGCACTGATATCTCACCCCTGGCACTGATATCTCACTCCCAGCACTGACATCTCACTCCCAGCACTGATATCCCACCCCTAGCACTGATATCTCACTCCCAGCACGGATATCTCACTCCCAGTACTGATATCCCACCCCTAGCACTGATATCCCACTCCCAGCACTGATATCCCACTCCCATCACTGATATCCCACTCCCAGCACTGATATCTCATCCCCAGCACTGATATCTCATCCCCAGCACTGATATCTCACTCCCAGCACTGATATCTCACTCCCAGCACTGATATCTCACTCCCAGTACTGATATCCCACCCCGAGCACTGATATCCCACTCCCAGCACTGATATCCCACTCCCGGCACTGATATCCCACTCCCAGCACTGTTATGCCACCCCTAGCACTGATATCCGACTCCCAGCACTGATATCTCACCCCTAGCACTGATATCTCACTCCCAGCACTGACATCTCACTCCCAGTACTGATATCTCACCCCTAGCACTGATATCCCACTCCCAGCACTGATATCCCACTCCCAGCACTGATATCCCACTCCCAGCACTGATATCCCACCCCCAGCACTGATATCTCACTCCCAGCACTGATATCCCACCCCCAGCACTGATATCTCACTCCCAGCACTGATATCTCACTCCCAGCACTGATATCTCACTCCCAGCACTGATATCTCACTCCCAGCACTGATATCTCACTCCCAGCACTGATATCTCACTCCCAGCACTGATATCTCACTCCCAGCACTGATATCTCACTCCCAGTACTGATATCCCACCCCTAGCACTGATATCCCACTCCCAGCACTGATATCCCACTCCCAGCACTGATATCTCACTCCCAGCACTGATATCCCACCCCTAGCACTGATATCCCACTCCCAGCACTGATATCCCACTCCCAGCACTGATATCCCACTCCCAGCACTGATATCCCACTCCCAGCGCTGATATCTCACTCCCAGCACTGATATCTCACTCCCAGCACTGATATCCCACTCCCAGCACTGATATCCCACCCCTAGCACTGATATCCCACACCCAGCACTGATATCCCACTCCCAGCACTGATATCCCACTCCCAGCACTGATATCTCACTCCCAGCACTGATATCCCACCCCTAGCACTGATATCCCACTCCCAGCACTGATATCCCACTCCCAGCACTGATATCCCACTCCCAGCACTGATATCCCACTCCCAGCACTGATATCTCACTCCCAGCACTGATATCCCACCCCCAGCACTGATATCCCACTCCCAGCACTGATATCCCACTCCCAGCACTGATATCTCACTCCCAGCAGTGATATCTCACTCCCAGCACTGATATCTCACTCCCAGCTCTGATATCCCACTCCCAGCACTGATATCTCAATCCCAGCACTGATATCTCACTCCCAGCACTGATATCTCACACCCAGCACTGATATCTCACTCCCAGCACTGATATCCCACTCCCAGTACTGATATCCCACCCCTAGCACGGATATCTCACTCCCAGCACTGATATCTCATCCCCAGCACTGATATCTCACTCCCAGCACTGATATCCCAACCCTAGCACTGATATCTCACTCCCAGCACTGATATCTCACTCCCAGCACTGATATCCGACCCCTAGCACTGATATCTCACTCCCAGCACTGATATCCCACCCCCAGCACTGATATCCCACTCCCAGCACTGATATCCCACTCCCAGCACTGATATTTCACTCCCAGCAGTGATATCTCACTCCCAGCACTGATATCTCACTCCCAGCTCTGATATCCCACTCCCAGCACTGATATCTCACTCCCAGCACTGATATCTCACTCCCAGCACTGATATCTCACTCCCAGCACTGATATCCCACTCCCAGCACTGATATGCAACCCCTAGCACTGATATCCCACTCCCAGCACTGATATCTCACCCCTAGCACTGATATGTCACTCCCAGCACTGACATCTCACTCCCAGCACTGACATCTCACCCCTAGCACTGATATCCCACTCCCAGCACTGATATCTCACTCCCAGCACTGATATCTCACTCCCAGCACTGATATCCCACCCCTAGCACTGATATCTCACTCCCAGCACTGATATCTCACTCCCAGCACTGATATCTCACTCCTAGTACTGATATCCCACCCCTAGCACTGATATCTCACTCCCAGCACTGATATCTCACTCCCAGCACTGATATCTCACTCCCAGTACTGATACCCCACCCCTAGCACTGATATCCCACTCCCAGCACTGATATCCCACTCCCAGCACTGATATCTCATCCCCAGCACTGATATCTCACTCCCAGCACTGATATCTCACTCCCAGCACTGATATCTCACTCCCAGTACTGATATCCCACCCCTAGCACTGATATCCCACTCCCAGCACTGATATCCCACTCCCAGCACTGATATGCCACCCCTAGCTCTGATTTCCCACTACCAGCACTGATATCTCACCCCTGGCACTGATATCTCACTCCCAGCACTGACATCTCACTCCCAGCACTGATATCCCACCCCTAGCACTGATATCTCACTCCCAGCACGGATATCTCACTCCCAGTACTGATATCCCACCCCTAGCACTGATATCCCACTCCCAGCACTGATATCCCACTCCCATCACTGATATCCCACTCCCAGCACTGATATCTCATCCCCAGCACTGATATCTCATCCCCAGCACTGATATCTCACTCCCAGCACTGATATCTCACTCCCAGCACTGATATCTCACTCCCAGTACTGATATCCCACCCCGAGCACTGATATCCCACTCCCAGCACTGATATCCCACTCCCGGCACTGATATCCCACTCCCAGCACTGTTATGCCACCCCTAGCACTGATATCCCACTCCCAGCACTGATATCTCACCCCTAGCACTGATATCTCACTCCCAGCACTGACATCTCACTCCCAGTACTGATATCTCACCCCTAGCACTGATATCCCACTCCCAGCACTGATATCCCACTCCCAGCACATATATCCCACCCCCAGCACTGATATCTCACTCCCAGCACTGATATCCCACCCCCAGCACTGATATCTCACTCCCAGCACTGATATCTCACTCCCAGCACTGATATCTCACTCCCAGCACTGATATCTCACTCCCAGCACTGATATCTCACTTCCAGCACTGATATCTCACTTCCAGCACTGATATCTCACTCCCAGCACTGGTATCCCACTCCCAGTACTGGTATCCCACTCCCAGCACTGATAACTCACTCCCAGCACTGATATCTCACTCCCAGCACTGATATCTCACTCCCAGCACTGATATCTCACTCCCAGTACTGATATCCCACCCCTAGCACTGATATCCCACTCCCAACACTGATATCCCACTCCCAGCACTGATATCTCACTCCCAGCACTGATATCCCACCCCTAGCACTGATATCCCACTCCCAGCACTGATATCCCACTCCCAGCACTGATATCCCACACCCAGCGCTGATATCCCACTCCCAGCGCTGATATCTCACTCCCAGCACTGATATCTCACTCCCAGCACTGATATCCCACTCCCAGCACTGATATCCCACCCCTAGCACTGATATCCCACACCCAGCACTGATATCCCACTCCCAGCACTGATATCCCACTCCCAGCATTAATATCCCACTCCCAGCACTGATATCTCACTCCCAGCACTGATATCCCACCCCTAGCACTGATATCCCACTCCCAGCACTGATATCCCACTCCCAGCACTGATATCCCACTCCCAGCACTGATATCTCACTCCCAGCACTGATATCCCACCCCCAGCACTGATATCCCACTCCCAGCACTGATATCCCACTCCCAGCACTGATATCTCACTCCCAGCAGTGATATCTCACTCCCAGCACTGATATCTCACTCCCAGCTCTGATATCCCACTCCCAGCACTGATATCTCACTCCCAGCACTGATATCTCACTCCCAGCACTGATATCTCACTCCCAGCACTGATATCTCACTCCCAGCACTGATATCCCACTCCCAGTACTGAAATCCCACCCCTAGCACGGATATCTCACTCCCAGCACTGATATCTCATCCCCAGCACTGATATCTCACTCCCAGCACTGATATCCCACCCCTAGCACTGATATCTCACTCCCAGCACTGATATCTCACTCCCAGCACTGATATCCGACCCCTAGCACTGATATCTCACTCCCAGCACTGATATCCCATCCCCAGCACTGATATCCCACTCCCAGCACTGATATCCCAGTCCCAGCACTGATATTTCACTCCCAGCAGTGATATCTCACTCCCAGCACTGATATCTCACTCCCAGCTCTGATATCCCACTCCCAGCACTGATATCTCACTCCCAGCACTGATATCTCACTCCCAGCACTGATATCCCACTCCCAGCACTGATATGCAACCCCTAGCACTGATATCCCACTCCCAGCACTGATATGCAACCCCTAGCACTGATATGTCACTCCCAGCACTGACATCTCACTCCCAGCACTGACATCTCACCCCTAGCACTGATATCCCACTCCCAGCACTGATATCTCACTCCCAGCACTGATATCTCACTCCCAGCACTGATATCCCACCCCTAGCACTGATATCTCACTCCCAGCACTGATATCTCACTCCCAGCACTGATATCTCACTCCCAGTACTGATATCCCACCCCTAGCACTGATATCCCACTCCCAGCACTGATATCCCACTCCTAGCACTGATATCTCACTCCCAGCACTGATATCCCACTCCCAGCACTGATATCCCATTCCCAGCACTGATATCCCACTCCCAGCACTGATATCTCACTCCCAGCACTGATATCCCACCCCTAGCACTGATATCCCACTCCCAGCACTGATATCCCACTCCCAGCACTGATATCCCACTCCCAGCACTGATATCCCACTCCCAGCACTGATATCCCACTCCCAGCACTGATATCTCACTACCAGCACTGATATCTCACTCCCAGCACGGATATCCCACTCCCAGCACTGATATCCAACCCCTAGCACTGATATCCCACACCCAGCACTGATATCCCACTCCCAGCACTGATATCCCACTCCCAGCACTGATATCTCACTCCCAGCACTGATATCTCACTCCCAGCACTGATATCCCACTCCCAGCACTGATATCTCACTCCCAGTACTGATACCCCACCCCTAGCACTGATATCTCACCCCCAGCACTGATATCCCACTCCCACCCCTGATATCTCACTCCCAGCACTGATATCTCACTTCCAGCACTGAAATCTCACTCCCAGTACTGATAACTCACTCCCAGCACTGATATCTCACTCCCAGCACTGATATCTCACTCCCAGCACTGTTATCCCACTCCCAGCACTGATATCCCACCCCTAGCACTGATGTCTCACCCCGAGCACTGATATCTCACTTCCAGCACTGATATCCCACCCCTAGCACTGATATCCCACTCCCAGCACTGATATCCCACTCCCAGCACTGATATCCCACTCCCAGCACTGATATCCCACTCCCAGCACTGATATCTCACTCCCAGCACTGATATCTCACTCCCAGCACGGATATCCCACTCCCAGCACTGATATCCAACCCCTAGCACTGATATCCCACACCCAGCACTGATATCTCATCCCCAGCACTGATATCTCATCCCCAGCACTGATATCTCACTCCCAGCACTGATATCTCACTCCCAGCACTGATATCTCACTCCCAGTACTGATATCCCACCCCGAGCACTGATATCCCACTCCCAGCACTGATATCCCACTCCCGGCACTGATATCCCACTCCCAGCACTGTTATGCCACCCCTAGCTCTGATTTCCCACTACCATCTCTGATATCTCACCCCTGGCACTGATATCTCACTCCCAGCACTGACATCTCACTCCCAGCACTGATATCCCACCCCTAGCACTGATATCTCACTCCCAGCACGGATATCTCACTCCCAGTACTGATATCCCACCCCTAGCACTGATATCCCACTCCCAGCACTGATATCCCACTCCCATCACTGATATCCCACTCCCAGCACTGATATCTCATCCCCAGCACTGATATCTCATCCCCAGCACTGATATCTCACTCCCAGCACTGATATCTCACTCCCAGCACTGATATCTCACTCCCAGTACTGATATCCCACCCCGAGCACTGATATCCCACTCCCAGCACTGATATCCCACTCCCGGCACTGATATCCCACTCCCAGCACTGTTATGCCACCCCTAGCACTGATATCCCACTCCCAGCACTGATATCTCACCCCTAGCACTGATATCTCACTCCCAGCACTGACATCTCACTCCCAGTACTGATATCTCACCCCTAGCACTGATATCCCACTCCCAGCACTGATATCCCACTCCCAGCACATATATCCCACCCCCAGCACTGATATCTCACTCCCAGCACTGATATCCCACCCCCAGCACTGATATCTCACTCCCAGCACTGATATCTCACTCCCAGCACTGATATCTCACTCCCAGCACTGATATCTCACTCCCAGCACTGCTATCTCACTTCCAGCACTGATATCTCACTTCCAGCACTGATATCTCACTCCCAGCACTGGTATCCCACTCCCAGTACTGGTATCCCACTCCCAGCACTGATAACTCACTCCCAGCACTGATATCTCACTCCCAGCACTGATATCTCACTCCCAGCACTGATATCTCACTCCCAGTACTGATATCCCACCCCTAGCACTGATATCCCACTCCCAGCACTGATATCCCACTCCCAGCACTGATATCTCACTCCCAGCACTGATATCCCACCCCTAGCACTGATATCCCACTCCCAGCACTGATATCCCACTCCCAGCACCGATATCCCACACCCAGCGCTGATATCCCACTCCCAGCGCTGATATCTCACTCCCAGCACTGATATCTCACTCCCAGCACTGATATCCCACTCCCAGCACTGATATCCCACCCCTAGCACTGATATCCCACACCCAGCACTGATATCCCACTCCCAGCACTGATATCCCACTCCCAGCATTAATATCCCACTCCCAGCACTGATATCTCACTCCCAGCACTGATATCCCACCCCTAGCACTGATATCCCACTCCCAGCACTGATATCCCACTCCCAGCACTGATATCCCACTCCCAGCACTGATATCTCACTCCCAGCACTGATATCCCACCCCCAGCACTGATATCCCACTCCCAGCACTGATATCCCACTCCCAGCACTGATATCTCACTCCCAGCAGTGATATCTCACTCCCAGCACTGATATCTCACTCCCAGCTCTGATATCCCACTCCCAGCACTGATATCTCACTCCCAGCACTGATATCTCACTCCCAGCACTGATATCTCACTCCCAGCACTGATATCTCACTCCCAGCACTGATATCCCACTCCCAGTACTGAAATCCCACCCCTAGCACGGATATCTCACTCCCAGCACTGATATCTCATCCCCAGCACTGATATCTCACTCCCAGCACTGATATCCCACCCCTAGCACTGATATCTCACTCCCAGCACTGATATCTCACTCCCAGCACTGATATCCGACCCCTAGCACTGATATCTCACTCCCAGCACTGATATCCCATCCCCAGCACTGATATCCCACTCCCAGCTCTGATATCCCACTCCCAGCACTGATATTTCACTCCCAGCAGTGATATCTCACTCCCAGCACTGATATCTCACTCCCAGCTCTGATATCCCACTCCCAGCACTGATATCTCACTCCCAGCACTGATATCTCACTCCCAGCACTGATATCTCACTCCCAGCACTGATATCCCACTCCCAGCACTGATATGCAACCCCTAGCACTGATATCCCACTCCCAGCACTGATATGCAACCCCTAGCACTGATATGTCACTCCCAGCACTGACATCTCACTCCCAGCACTGACATCGCACCCCTAGCACTGATATCCCACTCCCAGCACTGATATCTCACTCCCAGCACTGATATCTCACTCCCAGCACTGATATCCCACCCCTAGCACTGATATCTCACTCCCAGCACTGATATCTCACTCCCAGCACTGATATCTCACTCCCAGTACTGATATCCCACCCCTAGCACTGATATCCCACTCCCAGCACTGATATCCCACTCCTAGCACTGATATCTCACTCCCAGCACTGATATCCCACTCCCAGCACTGATATCCCATTCCCAGCACTGATATCCCACTCCCAGCACTGATATCTCACTCCCAGCACTGATATCCCACCCCTAGCACTGATATCCCACTCCCAGCACTGATATCCCACTCCCAGCACTGATATCCCACTCCCAGCACTGATATCCCACTCCCAGCACTGATATCCCACTCCCAGCACTGATATCTCACTACCAGCACTGATATCTCACTCCCAGCACGGATATCCCACTCCCAGCACTGATATCCAACCCCTAGCACTGATATCCCACACCCAGCACTGATATCCCACTCCCAGCACTGATATCCCACTCCCAGCACTGATATCTCACTCCCAGCACTGATATCTCACTCCCAGCACTGATATCCCACTCCCAGCACTGATATCTCACTCCCAGTACTGATACCCCACCCCTAGCACTGATATCTCACCCCCAGCACTGATATCCCACTCCCACCCCTGATATCTCACTCCCAGCACTGATATCTCACTTCCAGCACTGAAATCTCACTCCCAGTACTGATAACTCACTCCCAGCACTGATATCTCACTCCCAGCACTGATATCTCACTCCCAGCACTGTTATCCCACTCCCAGCACTGATATCCCACCCCTAGCACTGATGTCTCACCCCGAGCACTGATATCTCACTTCCAGCACTGATATCCCACCCCTAGCACTGATATCCCACTCCCAGCACTGATATCCCACTCCCAGCACTGATATCCCACTCCCAGCACTGATATCTCACTCCCAGCACTGATATCTCACTCCCAGCACGGATATCCCACTCCCAGCACTGATATCCAACCCCTAGCACTGATATCCCACACCCAGCACTGATATCCCACTCCCAGCACTGATATCCCACTCCCAGCACTGAGATCTCACTCCCAGCACTGATATCTCACTCCCAGCACTGATATCCCACTCCCAGCACTGATATCTCACTCCCTGTACTGATACCCCACCCCTAGCACTGATATCTCACCCCCAGCACTGATATCCCACTCCCACCCCTGATATCTCACTCCCAGCACTGATATCTCACTTCCAGCACTGAAATCTCACTCCCAGTACTGATAACTCACTCCCAGCACTGATATCTCACTCCCAGCACTGATATCTCACTCCCAGTACTGATATCCCACTCCCAGCACTGATATCCCACCCCTAGCACTGATGTCTCACCCCGAGCACTGATATCTCACTCCCAGCACTGATATCTCTCTCCCAGTACTGATATCCCACCCCTAGCACTGATATCCCACTCCCAGCACTGATATCCCACTCCCAGCACTGATATCTCATCCACAGCACTGATATCTCACTCCCAGCACTGATATCTCACTCCCAGCACTGATATCTCACTCCCAGCACTGATATCTCACTCCCAGTACTGATATCCCACCCCTAGCACTGATATCCCACTCCCAGCACTGATATCCCACTCCCAGCACTGATATCTCATCCCCAGCAGTGATATCTCACTCCCAGCACTGATATCCCACTCCCAGCACTGATATCCCACTCCCAGCACTGATATCCCACCCCTAGCACTGATATCCCACTCCCAGCACTGATATCTCATTCCCAGCACTGATATCTCACTCCCAGCACTGATATCTCACCCCTAGCACTGATATCCCACTCCCAGCACTGATATCCCACTCCCAGCACTGATATTCCACCCCCAGCACTGATATCTCACTCCCAGCACTGATATCTCACTCCCACCCCTGATATCTCACTCCCAGCACTGATATCTCACTCCCAGTACTCATATCTCACTCCCAGCACTGATATCTCACTCCCAGCACTGATATCTCACTCTCAGCACTGATATCCCACCCCTAGCACTGATATCCCACTCCCAGCACTGATATCCCACTCCCAGCACTGATATCTCACTCCCAGCACTGATATCCCACCCCTAGCACTGATATCCCACTCCCAGCACTGATATCCCACTCCCAGCACTGATATCCCACTCCCAGCGCTGATATCCCACTCCCAGCGCTGATATCTCACTCCCAGCACTGATATCCCACTCCCAGCACTGATATCCCACACACAGCACTGATATCCCACCCCTAGCACTGATATCCCACCCCTAGCACTGATATCCCACACCCAGCACTGATATCCCACTCCCAGCACTGATATCCCACTCCCAGCACTAATATCCCACTCCCAGCACTGATATCTCACTCCCAGCAATGATATCCCACCCCTAGCACTGATATCCCACTCCCAGCACTGATATCCCACTCCCAGCACTGATATCCCACTCCCAGCACTGATATCCCACTCCCAGCACTGATATCTCACTCCCAGCACTGGTATCCAACTCCCAGTACTGGTATCCCACTCCCAGCACTGATAACTCACTCCCAGCACTGATATCTCACTCCCAGCACTGATATCTCACTCCCAGCACTGATATCTCACTCCCAGTACTGATATCCCACCCCTAGCACTGATATCCCACTCCCAGCACTGATATCCCACTCCCAGCACTGATATCTCACTCCCAGCACTGATATCCCACCCCTAGCACTGATATCCCACTCCCAGCACTGATATCCCACTCCCAGCACCGATATCCCACACCCAGCGCTGATATCCCACTCCCAGCGCTGATATCTCACTCCCAGCACTGATATCTCACTCCCAGCACTGATATCCCACTCCCAGCACTGATATCCCACTCCTAGCACTGATATCCCACACCCAGCACTGATATCCCACTCCCAGCACTGATATCCCACTCCCAGCATTAATATCCCACTCCCAGCACTGATATCTCACTCCCAGCACTGATATCCCACCCCTAGCACTGATATCCCACTCCCAGCACTGATATCCCACTCCCAGCACTGATATCCCACTCCCAGCACTGATATCTCACTCCCAGCACTGATATCCCACCCCCAGCACTGATATCCCACTCCCAGCACTGATATCCCACTCCCAGCACTGATATCTCACTCCCAGCAGTGATATCTCACTCCCAGCACTGATATCTCACTCCCAGCTCTGATATCCCACTCCCAGCACTGATATCTCACTCCCAGCACTGATATCTCACTCCCAGCACTGATATCTCACTCCCAGCACTGATATCTCACTCCCAGCACTGATATCCCACTCCCAGTACTGAAATCCCACCCCTAGCACGGATATCTCACTCCCAGCACTGATATCTCATCCCCAGCACTGATATCTCACTCCCAGCACTGATATCCCACCCCTAGCACTGATATCTCACTCCCAGCACTGATATCTCATCCCAGCACTGATATCCGACCCCTAGCACTGATATCTCACTCCCAGCACTGATATCCCATCCCCAGCACTGATATCCCACTCCCAGCTCTGATATCCCACTCCCAGCACTGATATTTCACTCCCAGCAGTGATATCTCACTCCCAGCACTGATATCTCACTCCCAGCTCTGATATCCCACTCCCAGCACTGATATCTCACTCCCAGCACTGATATCTCACTCCCAGCACTGATATCTCACTCCCAGCACTGATATCCCACTCCCAGCACTGATATGCAACCCCTAGCACTGATATCCCACTCCCAGCACTGATATGCAACCCCTAGCACTGATATGTCACTCCCAGCACTGACATCTCACTCCCAGCACTGACATCGCACCCCTAGCACTGATATCCCACTCCCAGCACTGATATCTCACTCCCAGCACTGATATCTCACTCCCAGCACTGATATCCCACCCCTAGCACTGATATCTCACTCCCAGCACTGATATCTCACTCCCAGCACTGATATCTCACTCCCAGTACTGATATCCCACCCCTAGCACTGATATCCCACTCCCAGCACTGATATCCCACTCCTAGCACTGATATCTCACTCCCAGCACTGATATCCCACTCCCAGCACTGATATCCCATTCCCAGCACTGATATCCCACTCCCAGCACTGATATCTCACTCCCAGCACTGATATCCCACCCCTAGCACTGATATCCCACTCCCAGCACTGATATCCCACTCCCAGCACTGATATCCCACTCCCAGCACTGATATCCCACTCCCAGCACTGATATCCCACTCCCAGCACTGATATCTCACTACCAGCACTGATATCTCACTCCCAGCACGGATATCCCACTCCCAGCACTGATATCCAACCCCTAGCACTGATATCCCACACCCAGCACTGATATCCCACTCCCAGCACTGATATCCCACTCCCAGCACTGATATCTCACTCCCAGCACTGATATCTCACTCCCAGCACTGATATCCCACTCCCAGCACTGATATCTCACTCCCAGTACTGATACCCCACCCCTAGCACTGATATCTCACCCCCAGCACTGATATCCCACTCCCACCCCTGATATCTCACTCCCAGCACTGATATCTCACTTCCAGCACTGAAATCTCACTCCCAGTACTGATAACTCACTCCCAGCACTGATATCTCACTCCCAGCACTGATATCTCACTCCCAGCACTGTTATCCCACTCCCAGCACTGATATCCCACCCCTAGCACTGATGTCTCACCCCGAGCACTGATATCTCACTTCCAGCACTGATATCCCACCCCTAGCACTGATATCCCACTCCCAGCACTGATATCCCACTCCCAGCACTGATATCCCACTCCCAGCACTGATATCCCACTCCCAGCACTGATATCTCACTCCCAGCACTGA
Organism: Chiloscyllium punctatum; assembly: GCF_047496795.1. Taxonomy (NCBI): domain Eukaryota; kingdom Metazoa; phylum Chordata; class Chondrichthyes; order Orectolobiformes; family Hemiscylliidae; genus Chiloscyllium; species Chiloscyllium punctatum. Next base: position 77,739,810 of record NC_092769.1, read on the forward strand.
TATCTCACTCCCAGCACGGATATCCCACTCCCAGCACTGATATCCAACCCCTAGCACTGATATCCCACACCCAGCACTGATATCCCACTCCCAGCACTGATATCCCACTCCCAGCACTGAGATCTCACTCCCAGCACTGATATCTCACTCCCAGCACTGATATCCCACTCCCAGCACTGATATCTCACTCCCTGTACTGATACCCCACCCCTAGCACTGATATCTCACCCCCAGCACTGATATCCCACTCCCACCCCTGATATCTCACTCCCAGCACTGATATCTCACTTCCAGCACTGAAATCTCACTCCCAGTACTGATAACTCACTCCCAGCACTGATATCTCACTCCCAGCACTGATATCTCACTCCCAGTACTGATATCCCACTCCCAGCACTGATATCCCACCCCTAGCACTGATGTCTCACCCCGAGCACTGATATCTCACTCCCAGCACTGATATCTCTCTCCCAGTACTGATATCCCACCCCTAGCACTGATATCCCACTCCCAGCACTGATATCCCACTCCCAGCACTGATATCTCATCCACAGCACTGATATCTCACTCCCAGCACTGATATCTCACTCCCAGCACTGATATCTCACTCCCAGCACTGATATCTCACTCCCAGTACTGATATCCCACCCCTAGCACTGATATCCCACTCCCAGCACTGATATCCCACTCCCAGCACTGATATCTCATCCCCAGCAGTGATATCTCACTCCCAGCACTGATATCCCACTCCCAGCACTGATATCCCACTCCCAGCACTGATATCCCACCCCTAGCACTGATATCCCACTCCCAGCACTGATATCTCATTCCCAGCACTGATATCTCACTCCCAGCACTGATATCTCACCCCTAGCACTGATATCCCACTCCCAGCACTGATATCCCACTCCCAGCACTGATATTCCACCCCCAGCACTGATATCTCACTCCCAGCACTGATATCTCACTCCCACCCCTGATATCTCACTCCCAGCACTGATATCTCACTCCCAGTACTCATATCTCACTCCCAGCACTGATATCTCACTCCCAGCACTGATATCTCACTCTCAGCACTGATATCCCACCCCTAGCACTGATATCCCACTCCCAGCACTGATATCCCACTCCCAGCACTGATATCTCACTCCCAGCACTGATATCCCACCCCTAGCACTGATATCCCACTCCCAGCACTGATATCCCACTCCCAGCACTGATATCCCACTCCCAGCGCTGATATCCCACTCCCAGCGCTGATATCTCACTCCCAGCACTGATATCCCACTCCCAGCACTGATATCCCACACACAGCACTGATATCCCACCCCTAGCACTGATATCCCACCCCTAGCACTGATATCCCACACCCAGCACTGATATCCCACTCCCAGCACTGATATCCCACTCCCAGCACTATAATCCCACTCCCAGCACTGATATCTCACTCCCAGCAATGATATCCCACCCCTAGCACTGATATCCCACTCCCAGCACTGATATCCCACTCCCAGCACTGATATCCCACTCCCAGCACTGATATCCCACTCCCAGCACTGATATCTCACTCCCAGCACTGATATCCCACCCCCAGCACTGATATCCCACTCCCAGCACTGATATCCCACTCCCAGCACTGATATCTCACTCCCAGCAGTGATATCTCACTCCCAGCACTGATATCTCACTCCCAGCTCTGACATCCCACTCCCAGCACTGATATCTCACTCCCAGCACTGATATCTCACTCCCAGCACTGATATCTCACTCCCAGCACTGATATCTCACTCCCAGCACTGATATCCCACTCCCAGTACTGAAATCCCACCCCTAGCACGTATATCTCACTCCCAGCACTGATATCTCATCCCCAGCACTGATATCTCACTCCCAGCACTGATATCCCACCCCTAGCACTGATATCTCACTCCCAGCACTGATATCTCACTCCCAGCACTGATATCCGACCCCTAGCACTGATATCTCACTCCCAGCACTGATATCCCATCCCCAGCACTGATATCCCACTCCCAGCACTGATATCCCACTCCCAGCACTGATATTTCACTCCCAGCAGTGATATCTCACTCCCAGCACTGATATCTCACTCCCAGCTCTGATATCCCACTCCCAGCACTGATATCTCACTCCCAGCACTGATATCTCACTCCCAGCACTGATATCTCACTCCCAGCACTGATATCCCACTCCCAGCACTGATATGCAACCCCTAGCACTGATATCCCACTCCCAGCACTGATATGCAACCCCTAGCACTGATATGTCACTCCCAGCACTGACATCTCACTCCCAGCACTGACATCTCACCCCTAGCACTGATATCCCACTCCCAGCACTGATATCTCACTCCCAGCACTGATATCTCACTCCCAGCACTGATATCCCACCCCTAGCACTGATATCTCACTCCCAGCACTGATATCTCACTCCCAGCACTGATATCCCACTCCCAGCACTGATATGCAACCCCTAGCACTGATATCCCACTCCCAGCACTGATATGCAACCCCTAGCACTGATATGTCACTCCCAGCACTGACATCTCACTCCCAGCACTGACATCTCACCCCTAGCACTGATATCCCACTCCCAGCACTGATATCTCACTCCCAGCACTGATATCTCACTCCCAGCACTGATATCCCACCCCTAGCACTGATATCTCACTCCCAGCACTGATATCTCACTCGCAGTACTGATATCCCACCCCTAGCACTGATATCCCACTCCCAGCACTGATATCCCACTCCTAGCACTGATATCTCACTCCCAGCACTGATATCCCACGCCCAGCACTGATATCCCATTCCCAGCACTGATATCCCACTCCCAGCACTGATATCCCACTCCCAGCACTGATATCTCACTCCCAGCACTGATATCCCACCCCTAGCACTGATATCCCACTCCCAGCACTGATATCCCACTCCCAGCACTGATATCCCACTCCCAGCACTGATATCCCACTCCCAGCACTGATATCTCACTCCCAGCACTGATATCTCACTCCCAGCACGGATATCCCACTCCCAGCACTGATATCCAACCCCTAGCACTGATATCCCACACCCAGCACTGATATCCCACTCCCAGCACTGATATCCCACTCCCAGCACTGATATCCCACTCCCAGCACTGATATCTCACTCCCAGCACTGATATCTCACTCCCAGCACTGATATCCCACTCCCACCCCTGATATCTCACTCCCAGCACAGATATCTCACTTCCAGCACTGAAATCTCACTCCCAGTACTGATAACTCACTCCCAGCACTGATATCTCACTCCCAGCACTGATATCTCACTCCCAGCACTGTTATCCCACCCCTACCACTGATAAACCACCCCTTGCACTGATATCTCACTCCCAGCACTGATATCTCACTCCCAGCACTGATATCCCACTCCCAGCACTGATATCCCACTCCCAGCACTGATATCTCACTCCCAGCACTGATATCCCACCCCTAGCACTGATGTCTCACCCCGAGCACTGATATCTCACTCCCAGCACTGATATCCCACTCCCAGCGCTGATATCTCACTCCCAGCACTGATATCTCATTCCCAGCACTGATATCCCACTCCCAGCACTGATATCCCACCCCTAGCACTGATATCCCACACACAGCACTGATATCCCACCCCCAGCACTGATATCCCACCCCTAGCACTGATATCTGACTCCCAGCACGGATATCTCACTCCCAGCACTGATATCTCTCTCCCAGTACTGATACCCCACCCCTAGCACTGATATCTGACTCCCAGCACGGATATCTCACTCCCAGCACTGATATCTCTCTCCCAGTACTGATATCCCACCCCTAGCACTGATATCCCACTCCCAGCACTGATATCCCACTCCCAGCACTGATATCTTATCCACAGCACTGATATCTCACTCCCAGCACTGATATCTCACTCCCAGCACTGATATCTCACTCCCAGCACTGATATCTCACTCCCAGTACTGATATCCCACCCCTAGCACTGATATCCCACTCCCAGCACTGATATCCCACTCCCAGCACTGATATCTCATCCCCAGCACTGATATCTCACTCCCAGCACTGATATCCCACTCCCAGCACTGATATCCCACTCCCAGCACTGATATCCCACCCCTAGCACTGATATACCACTCCCAGCACTGATATCTCATTCCCAGCACTGATATCTCACTCCCAGCACTGATATCTCACCCCCAGCACTGATATCCCACTCCCAGCACTGATATCCCACTCCCAGCACTGATATCCCACCCCCAGCACTGATATCTCACTCCCAGCACTGATATCTCACTCCCACCCCTGATATCTCACTCCCAGCACTGATATCTCACTCCCAGCACTGATATCTCACTCCCAGCACTGATATCTCACTCCCAGCACTGATATCTCACTCCCAGCACTGATATCTCACTCCCAGCACTGATATCCCACCCCTAGCACTGATATCTCACTCCCAGCACTGATATCTCACTCCCAGCACTGATATCTCACTCCCAGTACTGATACCCCACCCCTAGCACTGATATCCCACTCCCAGCACTGATATCCCACTCCCAGCACTGATATCTCACTCCCAGTACTGATATCCCACCCCCAGCACTGATATCTCACTCCCAGCACTGATATCCCACCCCCAGCACTGATATCTCACTCCCAGCACTGATTTCCCACTACCAGCACTGATATCTCACCCCTAGCACTGATATCTCACTCCCAGCACTGACATCTCACTCCCAGCACTGATATCCCACCCCTAGCACTGATATCTCACTCCCAGCACGGATATCTACTCCCAGTACTGATATCTCACTCCCAGCACGGATATCTACTCCCAGTACTGATATCTCACTCCCAGCACTGATATCCAACCCCTAGCACTGATATCCCACTCCCATCACTGATATCCCACTCCCAGCACTGATATCTCATCCCCAGCACTGATATCTCATCCCCAGCACTGATATCTCACTCCCAGCACTGATATCTCACTCCCAGCACTGATATCTCACTCCCAGTACTGATATCCCACCCCCAGCACTGATATCCCACTCCCGGCACTGATATCCCACTCCCTGCACTGATATCTCACTCCCAGCACTGATATCTCACTCCCAGCACTGATATCTCACTCCCAGCACTGATATGTCACTTCCAGCACTGATATCTCACTCCCAGCACTGATATCTCACTCCCAGCACTGATATCTCACTCCCAGCACTGATATCTCACTCCCAGCACTGATATCTCGCTCACAGCACTGATATCCCACCCCTAGCACTGATATCTCTCTCCCAGCACTGATATCTCATTCCCAGCACTGATATCTCACTCCCAGCACTGATATCTCACTCCCAGCACTGATATCTCACTCCCAGCACTGATATCTCACTCCCTGCACTGGTATCCCATTCCCAGTACTGATATCCCACCCCTAGCACTGATATCCCACTCCCAGCACTGATATCTCAATCCCAGCACTGATGTCTCATCCCCAGCACTGATATCTCACTCCCAGCACTGATATCTCACTCCCAGCACTGATATCCCACCCCTAGCACTGATATGCCACTCCCAGCACTGACATCCCACTCCCAGCACTGATATCCCACCCCTAGCACTGATATCCCACTCCCAGCACTGATATCTCACCCCTAGCACTGATATCTCACTCCCAGCACTGACATCTCACTCCCAGCACTGATATCTCACCCCTAGCACTGATATCTCACTCCCAGCACTGATATCTCGCTCCCAGCACTGATATCTCACCACTAGCACTGATATCTCACTCCCAGCACTGACATCTCACTCCCAGCACTGATATCTCACCCCTAGCACTGATATCTCCCTCCCAGCACTGATATCTCACTCCCAGCACTGATATCTCACTCCCAGCACTGATATCTCACTCCCAGCACTGATATCCCACCCCTACCACTGATATCTCACTCCCAGCTCTGATATCCCACTCCCAGCACTGATATCTCACTCCCAGCACTGATATCCCACCCCTAGCACTGATGTCTCACCCCGAGCACTGATATCTCACTCACAGCACTGATATCCCACTCCCAGCACTGATATCTCACTCCCAGCACTGATATCTCACTCCCAGCACTGATATCTCACTCCCAGCTCTGATATCTCACTCCCAGCACTGATATCTCACTCCCAGCACTGATATCTCACTCCCAGCACTGATATCCCACTCCCAGCACTGATATCTCACTCCCAGCACTGATATCTCACTCCCAGCACTGATATCTCACTCCCAGCACTGATATCTCACTCCCAGCACTGATACCCCACCCCTAGCACTGATATCCCACTCCCAGCACTGATATCCCACTCCCAGCACTGATATCTCATCCCCAGCACTGATATCTCACTCCCAGCACTGATATCTCACTCCCAGCACTGATATCTCACTCCCAGTACTGATATCCCACCACTAGCACTGATATCCCACTCCCAGCACTGATATCCCACTCCCAGCACTGATATGCCACCCCTAGCACTGATTTCCCACTACCAGCACTGATATCCCACTCCCAGCACTGATATCTCAATCCCAGTACTGATATCCCACCCCTAGCACTGATATCCCACTCCCAGCACTGATATCCCACTCCCATCACTGATATCCCACTCCCAGCACTGATATCTCATCCCCAGCACTGATATCTCACTCCCAGCACTGATATCTCACTCCCAGCACTGATATCTCACTCCCAGTACTGATATCCCACCCCTAGCACTGATATCCCACTCCCAGCACTGATATCCCACTCCCAGCACTGATATCCCACTCCCAGCACTGATATGCCACCCCTAGCACTGATATCCCACTCCCAGCACTGATATCTCACCCCTAGCACTGATATCTCACTCCCAGCACTGACATCTCACTCCCAGTACTGATATCTCACCCCTAGCACTGATATCCCACTCCCAGCACTGATATCCCACTCCCAGCACTGATATCCCACCCCCAGCACTGATATCTCACTCCCAGCACTGATATCCCACCCCCAGCACTGATATCTCACTCCCAGCACTGATATCTCACTCCCAGCACTGATATCTCACTCCCAGCCCTGATATCTCACTCCCAGCACTGATATCTCACTTCCAGCACTGATATCTCACTTCCAGCATTGATATCTCACTCCCAGCACTGATATCTCACTCCCAGCACTGGTATCCCACTCCCAGTACTGATAACTCACTCCCAGCACTGATATCTCACTCCCAGCACTGATATCTCACTCCCAGCACTGATATCCCACCCCTAGCACTGATATGCCACTCCCATCACTGACATCCCACTCCCAGCACTGATATCCCACCCCTAGCACTGATATCCCACTCCCAGCACTGATATCTCACCCCTAGCACTGATATCTCACTCCCAGCACTGATATCTCGCTCCCAGCACTGATATCTCACCCCTAGCACTGATATCTCACTCCCAGCACTGACATCTCACTCCCAGCACTGATATCTCACTCCTAGCACTGATATCTCACTCCCAGCTCTGATATCCCACTCCCAGCACTGATATCTCACTCCCAGCACTGATATCTCCCTCCCAGCACTGATATCCCACCCCTAGCACTGATGTCTCACCCCGAGCACTGATATCTCACTCCCAGCACTGATATCCCACTCCCAGCACTGATATCTCACTCCCAGCACTGATATCTCACTCCCAGCACTGATATCTCACTCCCAGCACTGATATCTCACTCCCAGCACTGATATCTCACTCCCAGCACTGATATCTCACTCCCAGCTCTGATATCCCACTCCCAGCACTGATATCTCACTCCCAGCACTGATATCCCACCCCTAGCACTGATGTCTCACCCCGAGCACTGATATCTCACTCCCAGCACTGATATCTCATCCCCAGCACTGATATCTCACTCCCAGCACTGATATCTCACTCCCAGCACTGATATCTCACTCCCAGTACTGATATCCCACCCCTAGCACTGATATCCCACTCCCAGCACTGATATCCCACTACCAGCACTGATATGCCACCCCTAGCACTGATATCCCACTCCCAGCACTGATATCCCACTCCCAGCACTGATATGCCACCCCTAGCACGGATATCTCACTCCCAGCACTGATATCTCATCCCCAGCACTGATATCTCACTCCCAGCACTGATATCTCACTCCCAGCACTGATATCTCACTCCCAGTACTGATATCCCACCCCTAGCACTGATATCTCACTCCCAGCACTGATATCTCACCCCTAGCACTGATATCTCACTCCCAGCACTGACATCTCACTCCCAGCACTGATATCCCACCCCTAGCACTGATATCCCACCCCTAGAACTGATATCTCACTCCCAGCACTGATATCTCACCCCTAGCACTGATATCTCACTCCCAGCACTGACATCTCACTCCCAGCACTGATATCTCACCCCTAGCACTGATATCCCACTCCCAGCACTGATATCTCACTCCCAGCACTGATATCTCACTCCCAGCACTGATATTCCACCCCTAGCACTGATATCCCACTCCCAGCACTGATATCTCACTCCTAGCACTGACATCTCACTCCCAGCACTGATATCTCACCCCTAGCACTGATATCCCACTCCCAGCACTGATATCTCACTCCCAGCACTGATATCTCACTCCCAGCACTGATATCTCACCCCTAGCACTGATATCCCACTCCCAGCACTGATATCTCACTCCTAGCACTGATATCTCACTCCCAGCACTGATATCTCACCCCTAGCACTGATATCCCACTCCCAGCACTGATATCTCACTCCTAGCACTGATATCTCACTCCCAGCACTGATATCTCACTCCCAGCACTGATATCTCACTCCCAGCACTGATATCTCACTCCCAGTACTGATATCCCACCCCTAGCACTGATATCCCACTCCCAGCACTGATATCTCATCCCCAGCACTGATACCTCACTCCCAGCACTGACATCTCCCTCCCAGCACTGATATCTCACCCCTAGCACTGATATCCCACTCCCAGCACTGATATCCCACTCCCAGCACTGATATCCCACCCCCAGCACTGATATCTCACTCCCAGCACTGATATCCCACCCCCAGCACTGATATCTCACTCCCAGCACTGATATCTCACTCCCAGCACTGATATCTCACTCCCAGCACTGATATCTCACTTCCAGCACTGATATCTCACTCCCAGCACTGATATCTCACTCCCAGCACTGGTATCCCACTCCCAGTACTGATATCTCACTCCCAGCACTGATATCCCACTCCCAGCACTGATATCTCACTCCCAGCACTGATATCTCACTCCCAGCACTGATATCTCACCCCTAGCACTGATATCCCACTCCCAGCACTGATGTCTCACTCCCTGCACTGATATCTCACTCCCAGCACTGGTATCCCACTCCCAGTACTGATATCTCACCCCTAGCACTGATATCCCACTCCCAGCACTGATATCTCACTCCCAGCACTGATATCTCACTCCCAGCACTGATATCTCACCCCTAGCACTGATATCCCACTCCCAGCACTGATATCTCACTCCTAGCACTGATATCTCACTCCCAGCACTGATATCTCACCCCTAGCACTGATATCCCACTCCCAGCACTGATATCCCACCCCTAGCACTGATATCCCACTCCCAGCACTGACATCCCACTCCCAGCACTGATATCCCACCCCTAGCACTGATATCCCACTCCCAGCACAGATATCTCACCCCTAGCACTGATATCTCACTCCCAGCACTGACATCTCACTCCCAGCACTGAAATCTCACCCCTAGCACTGATAGCCAATCCCAGCACTGATATCCCACTCCCAGCACTGATATCTCACTCCCAGCACTGATATCTCACTCCCAGCACTGATATCTCACTCCCAGCACTGATATGTCACTTCCAGCACTGATATCTCACTCCCAGCACTGATATCTCACTCCCAGCACTGATATCTCACTCCCAGCACTGATATCTCACTCCCAGCACTGATACCTCACTCCCAGCACTGATATCTCACTCCCAGCACTGATATCCCACCCCTAGCACTGATATCCCACTCCCAGCACTGATATCTCACTCCCAGCACTGATACCTCACTCCCAGCACTGATACCTTATTCCCAGCACTGATACCTCACTCCCTGTACTGATATCCCACTCCCAGCACTGATATCTCACTCCCAGCACTGATATCTCACTCCCAGCACTGATATCTCACTCCCAGCTCTGATATCCCACTCCCAGCACTGATATCTCACTCCCAGTACTCATATCTCACTCCCAGCACTGATATCCCACCCCTAGCACTGATATCCCACTCCCAGCACTGATATCTCACTCCCAGCACTGATACTTCACTCCCAGCACTGATACCTCACTCCCAGCACTGATATCTCACTCCCAGCACTGATATCCCACCCCTAGCACTGATATCCCACTCCCAGCACTGATATCTCACTCCCAGCACTGATACCTCACTCCCAGCACTGATACCTTACTCCCAGCACTGATACCTCACTCCCAGTACTCATATCCCACTCCCAGCACTGATATCTCACTCCCAGCACTGATATCTCACTCCCAGCACTGATATCTCACTCCCAGCTCTGATATCCCACTCCCAGCACTGATATCTCACTCCCAGCACTGATATCCCACCCCTAGCACTGATATCCCACCCCTAGCACTGATATCTCACTCCCAGCACTGATATCTCACTCCTAGCACTGACATCTCACTCCCAGCACTGATATCTCACCCCTAGCACTGATATCCCACTCCCAGCACTGATATCTCACTCCCAGCACTGATATCTCACTCCCAGCACTGATATCTCACCCCTAGCACTGATATCCCACTCCCAGCACTGATATCTCACTCCTAGCACTGATATCTCACTCCCAGCACTGATATCTCACCCCTAGCACTGATATCCCACTCCCAGCACTGATATCTCACTCCTAGCACTGATATCTCACTCCCAGCACTGATATCTCACTCCCAGCACAGACATCTCACTTCCAGCACTGATATCTCACTCCCAGTACTGATATCCCACCCCTAGCACTGATATCCCACTCCCAGCACTGATATCCCACTCCCAGCACTGATATCTCATCCCCAGCACTGATACCTCACTTCCAGCACTGATATCTCACCCCTAGCACTGATATCCGACTCCCAGCACTGATATCCCACTCCCAGCACTGATATCCCACCCCCAGCACTGATATCTCACTCCCAGCACTGATATCCCACCCCCAGCACTGATATCTCACTCCCAGCACTGATATCTCACTCCCAGCACTGATATCTCACTCCCAGCACTGATATCTCACTTCCAGCACTGATATCTCACTTCCAGCACTGATATCTCACTCCCAGCACTGATATCTCACTCCCAGCACTGGTATCCCACTCCCAGTACTGATATCTCACTCCCAGCACTGATATCTCACTCCCAGCACTGATATCCCACCCCTAGCACTGATATCCCACTCCCAGCACTGACATCCCACTCCCAGCACTGATATCCCACCCCTAGCACTGATATCCCACTCCCAGCACTGATATCTCACCCCTAGCACTGATATCTCACTCCCAGCACTGACATCTCACTCCCAGCACTGATATCTCACCCCTAGCACTGATAGCCAATCCCAGCACTGATATCCCACTCCCAGCACTGATATCTCACTCCCAGCACTGATATCTCACTCCCAGCACTGATATCTCACTCCCAGCACTGATATGTCACTTCCAGCACTGATATCTCACTCCCAGCACTGATATCTCACTCCCAGCACTGATATCTCACTCCCAGCACTGATATCTCACTCCCAGCACTGATACCTCACTCCCAGCACTGATATCTCACTCCCAGCACTGATATCCCACCCCTAGCACTGATATCCCACTCCCAGCACTGATATCTCACTCCCAGCACTGATACCTCACTCCCAGCACTGATACCTTATTCCCAGCACTGATACCTCACTCCCAGTACTGATATCCCACTCCCAGCACTGATATCTCACTCCCAGCACTGATATCTCACTCCCAGCACTGATATCTCACTCCCAGCTCTGATATCCCACTCCCAGCACTGATATCTCACTCCCAGTACTCATATCTCACTCCCAGCACTGATATCCCACCCCTAGCACTGATATCCCACTCCCAGCACTGATATCTCACTCCCAGCACTGATACCTCACTCCCAGCACTGATACCTCACTCCCAGCACTGATATCTCACTCCCAGCACTGATATCCCACCCCTAGCACTGATATCCCACTCCCAGCACTGATATCTCACTCCCAGCACTGATACCTCACTCCCAGCACTGATATCTCACTCCCAGCACTGATACCTCACTCCCAGTACTGATAGCCCACTCCCAGCACTGATATCTCACTCCCAGCACTGATATCTCACTCCCAGCACTGATATCTCACTCCCAGCTCTGATATCCCACTCCCAGCACTGATATCTCACTCCCAGTACTGATATCTCACTCCCAGCACTGATATCTCACTCCCAGCACTGATATCTCACTCCCAGCACTGATATCTCACTCCCAGCACTGATATCTCACTCCCAGCACTGATATCTCACTCCCAGAACTGATATCTCACTCCCAGCACTGATATCACACTCCCAGTACTGATATCCCACCCCTAGCACTGATATCTCACTCCCAGCACTGATATCTCATCCCCAGCACTGATATCTCACTCCCAGCACTGATATCTCACTCCCAGCACTGATATCCCACCCCTAGCACTGATATCTCACTCCCAGCACGGATACCTCACTCCCAGCACTGATATCTCTCTCACAGTACTGATACCCCACCCCTAGCACTGATATCTGACTCCCAGCACGGATATCTCACTCCCAGCACTGATATCTCTCTCCCAGTACTGATATCCCACCCCTAGCACTGATATCCCACTCCCAGCACTGATATCCCACTCCCAGCACTGATATCTCATCCACAGCACTGATATCTCACTCCCAGCACTGATATCTCAATCCCAGCACTGATATCTCACTCCCAGCACTGATATCTCACTCCCAGCACTGATATCTCACTCCCAGTACTGATATCCCACCCCTAGCACTGATATCCCACTCCCAGCACTGATATCCCACTCCCAGCACTGATATCTCATTCCCAGCACTGATATCCCACTCCCAGCACTGATATCCCACTCCCAGCACTGATATCCCACCCCTAGCACTGATATCCCACTCCCAGCACTGATATCCCACTCCCAGCACTGGTATCCCATTCCCAGCACTGATATCTCACTCCCAGCACTGATATCTCACCCCTAGCACTGATATCCCACTCCCAGCACTGATATCCCACTCCCAGCACTGATATCCCATCCCCAGCACTGATATCTCACTCCCAGCACTGATATCTCACTCCCACCCCTGATATCTCACTCCCAGCACTGATATCTCACTCCCAGCACTGATATCTCACTCCCAGCACTGATATCTCACTCCCACCCCTGATACCTCACTCCCAGCACTGGTATCTCACTTCCAGCACTGATATCTCACTCCCAGCACTGATATCTCACTCCCAGCACTGATATCTCACTCCCAGCACTGATATCTCACTCCCAGCACTGATATCCCACCCCTAGCACTGATATCTCACTCCCAGCACTGATATCTCACTCCCAGCACTGATATCTCACTCCCAGCACTGATACCCCACCCCTAGCACTGATATCCCACTCCCAGCACTGATATCCCACTCCCAGCACTGATATCTCATCCCCAGCACTGATATCTCACTCCCAGCACTGATATCTCACTCCCAGCACTGATATCTCACTCCCAGTACTGATATCCCACCCCTAGCACTGATATCCCACTCCCAGCACTGATATCCCACTCCCAGCACTGATATGCCACCCCTAGCACTGATTTCCCACTACCAGCACTGATATCTCACCCCTAGCACTGATATCTCACTCCCAGCACTGACATCTCACTCCCAGCACTGATATCCCACCCCTAGCACTGATATCTCACTCCCAGCACTGATATCTCACTCCCAGTACAAATATCCCACCCCTAGCACTGATATCCCACTCCCAGCACTGATATCCCACTCCCATCACTGATATCCCACTCCCAGCACTGATATCCCACTCCCAGCACTGATATCTCATCCCCAGCACTGATATCTCACTCCCAGCACTGATATCTCACTCCCAGCACTGATATCTCACTCCCAGCACTGATATCTCGCTCCCAGTACTGATATCCCACCCCGAGCACTGATATCCCACTCCCAGCACTGATATCCCACTCCCAGCACTGATATGCCACCCCTAGCACTGATTTCCCACTACCAGCACTGATATCTCACCCCTGGCACTGATATCTCACTCCCAGCACTGACATCTCACTCCCAGCACTGATATCCCACCCCTAGCACTGATATCTCACTCCCAGCACTGATATCTCACTCCCAGTACTGATATCCCACCTCTAGCACTGATATCCCACTCCCAGCACTGATATCCCACTCCCAGCACTGATATTCCACTCCCAGCACCGATATCTCATCCCCAGCACTGATATCTCAATCCCAGCACTGATATCTCACTCCCAGCACTGATATCCCACTCCCGGCACTGATATGCCACCCCTAGCACTGATATCCCACTCCCAGCACTGATATCGCACCCCTAGCACTGATATCTCACTCCCAGCACTGACATCTCACTCCCAGTACTGATATCTCACCCCGAGCACTGATATCCCACTCCCAGCACTGATATCCCACTCCCAGCACTGATATCCCACCCCCAGCACTGATATCTCACTCCCAGCACTGATATCCCACCCCCAGCACTGATATCTCACTCCCAGTTCTGATATCTCACTCCCAGCACTGATATCTCACTCCCAGCACTGATATCTCACTTCCAGCACTGATATCTCACTTCCACCACTGACATCTCACTCCCAGCACTGATATCTCACCCCTAGCACTGATATCTCACTCCCAGCACTGATATCCCACTCCCAGTACTGATATCTCACTCCCAGCACTGATATCTCACCCCTAGCACTGATATCTCACTCCCAGCACTGACATCTCACTCCCAGCACTGATATCTCACTCCCAGTACTGATATCCCTCCCCTAGCACTGATATCCCACTCCCAGCACTGATATCCCACTCCCATCACTGATATCCCACTCCCAGCACTGATATCTCATCCCCAGCACTGATATCTCACTCCCAGCACTGATATCTCACTCCCAGCACTGATATCTCACTCCCAGCACTGATATCTCACTCCCAGTACTGATATCCCACCCCTAGCACTGATATCCCACTCCCAGCACTGATATCCCACTCCCAGCACTGATATCCCACTCCCAGCACTGATATGCCACCCCTAGCACTGATATCCCACTCCCAGCACTGATATCTCACCCCTAGCACTGATATCTCACTCCCAGCACTGACATCTCACTCCCAGTACTGATATCCCACTCCCAGCACTGATATCTCATCCCCAGCACTGATATCTCACTCCCAGCACTGATATCTCACTCCCAGCACTGATATCTCACCCCTAGCACTGATATCCCACTCCCAGCACTGATATCTCACTCCTAGCACTGATATCTCACTCCCAGCACTGATATCTCACTCCCAGCACTGATATCTCACTCCCAGCACTGATATCTCACTCCCAGTACTGATATCCCACCCCTAGCACTGATATCCCACTCCCAGCACTGATATCCCACTCCCAGCACTGATATCTCATCCCCAGCACTGATACCTCACTCCCAGCACTGACATCTCCCTCCCAGCACTGATATCTCACCCCTAGCACTGATATCCCACTCCCAGCACTGATATCCCACTCCCAGCACTGATATCCCACCCCCAGCACTGATATCTCACTCCCAGCACTGATATCCCACCCCCAGCACTGATATCTCACTCCCAGCACTGATATCTCACTCCCAGCACTGATATCTCACTCCCAGCACTGATATCTCACTCCCAGCTCTGATATCCCACTCCCAGCACTGATATCTCACTCCCAGTACTCATATCTCACTCCCAGCACTGATATCCCACCCCTAGCACTGATATCCCACTCCCAGCACTGATATCTCACTCCCAGCACTGATACTTCACTCCCAGCACTGATACCTCACTCCCAGCACTGATATCTCACTCCCAGCACTGATATCCCACCCCTAGCACTGATATCCCACTCCCAGCACTGATATCTCACTCCCAGCACTGATACCTCACTCCCAGCGCTGATACCTTACTCCCAGCACTGATACCTCACTCCCAGTACTCATATCCCACTCCCAGCACTGATATCTCACTCCCAGCACTGATATCTCACTCCCAGCACTGATATCTCACTCCCAGCTCTGATATCCCACTCCCAGCACTGATATCTCACTCCCAGCACTGATATCCCACCCCTAGCACTGATATCCCACCCCTAGCACTGATATCTCACTCCCAGCACTGATATCTCACTCCTAGCACTGACATCTCACTCCCAGCACTGATATCTCACCCCTAGCACTGATATCCCACTCCCAGCACTGATATCTCACTCCCAGCACTGATATCTCACTCCCAGCACTGATATCTCACCCCTAGCACTGATATCCCACTCCCAGCACTGATATCTCACTCCCAGCACAGACATCTCACTTCCAGCACTGATATCTCACTCCCAGTACTGATATCCCACCCCTAGCACTGATATCCCACTCCCAGCACTGATATCCCACTCCCAGCACTGATATCTCATCCCCAGCACTGATACCTCACTTCCAGCACTGATATCTCACCCCTAGCACTGATATCCGACTCCCAGCACTGATATCCCACTCCCAGCACTGATATCCCACCCCCAGCACTGATATCTCACTCCCAGCACTGATATCCCACCCCCAGCACTGATATCTCACTCCCAGCACTGATATCTCACTCCCAGCACTGATATCTCACTCCCAGCACTGATATCTCACTTCCAGCACTGATATCTCACTTCCAGCACTGATATCTCACTCCCAGCACTGATATCTCACTCCCAGCACTGGTATCCCACTCCCAGTACTGATATCTCACTCCCAGCACTGATATCTCACTCCCAGCACTGATATCCCACCCCTAGCACTGATATCCCACTCCCAGCACTGACATCCCACTCCCAGCACTGATATCCCACCCCTAGCACTGATATCCCACTCCCAGCACTGATATCTCACCCCTAGCACTGATATCTCACTCCCAGCACTGACATCTCACTCCCAGCACTGATATCTCACCCCTAGCACTGATAGCCAATCCCAGCACTGATATCCCACTCCCAGCACTGATATCTCACTCCCAGCACTGATATCTCACTCCCAGCACTGATATCTCACTCCCAGCACTGATATGTCACTTCCAGCACTGATATCTCACTCCCAGCACTGATATCTCACTCCCAGCACTGATATCTCACTCCCAGCACTGATATCTCACTCCCAGCACTGATACCTCACTCCCAGCACTGATATCTCACTCCCAGCACTGATATCCCACCCCTAGCACTGATATCCCACTCCCAGCACTGATATCTCACTCCCAGCACTGATACCTCACTCCCAGCACTGATACCTTATTCCCAGCACTGATACCTCACTCCCAGTACTGATATCCCACTCCCAGCACTGATATCTCACTCCCAGCACTGATATCTCACTCCCAGCACTGATATCTCACTCCCAGCTCTGATATCCCACTCCCAGCACTGATATCTCACTCCCAGTACTCATATCTCACTCCCAGCACTGATATCCCACCCCTAGCACTGATATCCCACTCCCAGCACTGATATCTCACTCCCAGCACTGATACCTCACTCCCAGCACTGATACCTCACTCCCAGCACTGATATCTCACTCCCAGCACTGATATCCCACCCCTAGCACTGATATCCCACTCCCAGCACTGATATCTCACTCCCAGCACTGATACCTCACTCCCAGCACTGATATCTCACTCCCAGCACTGATACCTCACTCCCAGTACTGATAGCCCACTCCCAGCACTGATATCTCACTCCCAGCACTGATATCTCACTCCCAGCACTGATATCTCACTCCCAGCTCTGATATCCCACTCCCAGCACTGATATCTCACTCCCAGTACTGATATCTCACTCCCAGCACTGATATCTCACTCCCAGCACTGATATCTCACTCCCAGCACTGATATCTCACTCCCAGCACTGATATCTCACTCCCAGCACTGATATCTCACTCCCAGAACTGATATCTCACTCCCAGCACTGATATCACACTCCCAGTACTGATATCCCACCCCTAGCACTGATATCTCACTCCCAGCACTGATATCTCATCCCCAGCACTGATATCTCACTCCCAGCACTGATATCTCACTCCCAGCACTGATATCCCACCCCTAGCACTGATATCTCACTCCCAGCACGGATACCTCACTCCCAGCACTGATATCTCTCTCACAGTACTGATACCCCACCCCTAGCACTGATATCTGACTCCCAGCACGGATATCTCACTCCCAGCACTGATATCTCTCTCCCAGTACTGATATCCCACCCCTAGCACTGATATCCCACTCCCAGCACTGATATCCCACTCCCAGCACTGATATCTCATCCACAGCACTGATATCTCACTCCCAGCACTGATATCTCAATCCCAGCACTGATATCTCACTCCCAGCACTGATATCTCACTCCCAGCACTGATATCTCACTCCCAGTACTGATATCCCACCCCTAGCACTGATATCCCACTCCCAGCACTGATATCCCACTCCCAGCACTGATATCTCATTCCCTGCACTGATATCCCACTCCCAGCACTGATATCCCACTCCCAGCACTGATATCCCACCCCTAGCACTGATATCCCACTCCCAGCACTGATATCCCACTCCCAGCACTGATATCCCATTCCCAGCACTGATATCTCACTCCCAGCACTGATATCTCACCCCTAGCACTGATATCCCACTCCCAGCACTGATATCCCACTCCCAGCACTGATATCCCATCCCCAGCACTGATATCTCACTCCCAGCACTGATATCTCACTCCCACCCCTGATATCTCACTCCCAGCACTGATATCTCACTCCCAGCACTGATATCTCACTCCCAGCACTGATATCTCACTCCCACCCCTGATACCTCACTCCCAGCACTGGTATCTCACTTCCAGCACTGATATCTCACTCCCAGCACTGATATCTCACTCCCAGCACTGATATCTCACTCCCAGCACTGATATCTCACTCCCAGCACTGATATCCCACCCCTAGCACTGATATCTCACTCCCAGCACTGATATCTCACTCCCAGCACTGATATCTCACTCCCAGCACTGATACCCCACCCCTAGCACTGATATCCCACTCCCAGCACTGATATCCCACTCCCAGCACTGATATCTCATCCCCAGCACTGATATCTCACTCCCAGCACTGATATCTCACTCCCAGCACTGATATCTCACTCCCAGTACTGATATCCCACCCCTAGCACTGATATCCCACTCCCAGCACTGATATCCCACTCCCAGCACTGATATGCCACCCCTAGCACTGATTTCCCACTACCAGCACTGATATCTCACCCCTAGCACTGATATCTCACTCCCAGCACTGACATCTCACTCCCAGCACTGATATCCCACCCCTAGCACTGATATCTCACTCCCAGCACTGATATCTCACTCCCAGTACAAATATCCCACCCCTAGCACTGATATCCCACTCCCAGCACTGATATCCCACTCCCATCACTGATATCCCACTCCCAGCACTGATATCCCACTCCCAGCACTGATATCTCATCCCCAGCACTGATATCTCACTCCCAGCACTGATATCTCACTCCCAGCACTGATATCTCACTCCCAGCACTGATATCTCGCTCCCAGTACTGATATCCCACCCCGAGCACTGATATCCCACTCCCAGCACTGATATCCCACTCCCAGCACTGATATGCCACCCCTAGCACTGATTTCCCACTACCAGCACTGATATCTCACCCCTGGCACTGATATCTCACTCCCAGCACTGACATCTCACTCCCAGCACTGATATCCCACCCCTAGCACTGATATCTCACTCCCAGCACTGATATCTCACTCCCAGTACTGATATCCCACCTCTAGCACTGATATCCCACTCCCAGCACTGATATCCCACTCCCAGCACTGATATTCCACTCCCAGCACCGATATCTCATCCCCAGCACTGATATCTCAATCCCAGCACTGATATCTCACTCCCAGCACTGATATCCCACTCCCGGCACTGATATGCCACCCCTAGCACTGATATCCCACTCCCAGCACTGATATCTCACCCCTAGCACTGATATCTCACTCCCAGCACTGACATCTCACTCCCAGTACTGATATCTCACCCCGAGCACTGATATCCCACTCCCAGCACTGATATCCCACTCCCAGCACTGATATCCCACCCCCAGCACTGATATCTCACTCCCAGCACTGATATCCCACCCCCAGCACTGATATCTCACTCCCAGTTCTGATATCTCACTCCCAGCACTGATATCTCACTCCCAGCACTGATATCTCACTTCCAGCACTGATATCTCACTTCCACCACTGACATCTCACTCCCAGCACTGATATCTCACCCCTAGCACTGATATCTCACTCCCAGCACTGATATCCCACTCCCAGTACTGATATCTCACTCCCAGCACTGATATCTCACCCCTAGCACTGATATCTCACTCCCAGCACTGACATCTCACTCCCAGCACTGATATCTCACTCCCAGTACTGATATCCCTCCCCTAGCACTGATATCCCACTCCCAGCACTGATATCCCACTCCCATCACTGATATCCCACTCCCAGCACTGATATCTCATCCCCAGCACTGATATCTCACTCCCAGCACTGATATCTCACTCCCAGCACTGATATCTCACTCCCAGCACTGATATCTCACTCCCAGTACTGATATCCCACCCCTAGCACTGATATCCCACTCCCAGCACTGATATCCCACTCCCAGCACTGATATCCCACTCCCAGCACTGATATGCCACCCCTAGCACTGATATCCCACTCCCAGCACTGATATCTCACCCCTAGCACTGATATCTCACTCCCAGCACTGACATCTCACTCCCAGTACTGATATCCCACTCCCAGCACTGATATCTCATCCCCAGCACTGATATCTCACTCCCAGCACTGATATCTCACTCCCAGCACTGATATCTCACCCCTAGCACTGATATCCCACTCCCAGCACTGATATCTCACTCCTAGCACTGATATCTCACTCCCAGCACTGATATCTCACTCCCAGCACTGATATCTCACTCCCAGCACTGATATCTCACTCCCAGTACTGATATCCCACCCCTAGCACTGATATCCCACTCCCAGCACTGATATCCCACTCCCAGCACTGATATCTCATCCCCAGCACTGATACCTCACTCCCAGCACTGACATCTCCCTCCCAGCACTGATATCTCACCCCTAGCACTGATATCCCACTCCCAGCACTGATATCCCACTCCCAGCACTGATATCCCACCCCCAGCACTGATATCTCACTCCCAGCACTGATATCCCACCCCCAGCACTGATATCTCACTCCCAGCACTGATATCTCACTCCCAGCACTGATATCTCACTCCCAGCACTGATATCTCACTTCCAGCACTGATATCTCACTTCCAGCACTGATATCTCACTCCCAGCACTGATATCTCACTCCCAGCACTGGTATCCCACTCCCAGTACTGATATCTCACTCCCAGCACTGATATCTCACTCCCAGCACTGATATCCCACCCCTAGCACTGATATCCCACTCCCAGCACTGACATCCCACTCCCAGCACTGATATCCCACCCCTAGCACTGATATCCCACTCCCAGCACTGATATCTCACCCCTAGCACTGATATCTCACTCCCAGCACTGACATCTCACTCCCAGCACTGATATCTCACCCCTAGCACTGATAGCCAATCCCAGCACTGATATCCCACTCCCAGCACTGATATCTCACTCCCAGCACTGATATCTCACTCCCAGCACTGATATCTCACTCCCAGCACTGATATGTCACTTCCAGCACTGATATCTCACTCCCAGCACTGATATCTCACTCCCAGCACTGATATCTCACTCCCAGCACTGATACCTCACTCCCAGCACTGATATCTCACTCCCAGCACTGATATCCCACCCCTAGCACTGATATCCCACTCCCAGCACTGATATCTCACTCCCAGCACTGATACCTCACTCCCAGCACTGATACCTTATTCCCAGCACTGATACCTCACTCCCAGTACTGATATCCCACTCCCAGCACTGATATCTCACTCCCAGCACTGATATCTCACTCCCAGCACTGATATCTCACTCCCAGCTCTGATATCCCACTCCCAGCACTGATATCTCACTCCCAGTACTCATATCTCACTCCCAGCACTGATATCCCACCCCTAGCACTGATATCCCACTCCCAGCACTGATATCTCACTCCCAGCACTGATACCTCACTCCCAGCACTGATACCTCACTCCCAGCACTGATATCTCACTCCCAGCACTGATATCCCACCCCTAGCACTGATATCCCACTCCCAGCACTGATATCTCACTCCCAGCACTGATACCTCACTCCCAGCACTGATACCTTACTCCCAGCACTGATACCTCACTCCCAGTACTCATATCCCACTCCCAGCACTGATATCTCACTCCCAGCACTGATATCTCACTCCCAGCACTGATATCTCACTCCCAGCTCTGATATCCCACTCCCAGCACTGATATCTCACTCCCAGTACTGATATCTCACTCCCAGCACTGATATCTCACTCCCAGCACTGATATCTCACTCCCAGCACTGATATCTCACTCCCAGCACTGATATCTCACTCCCAGCACTGATATCTCACTCCCAGCACTGATATCACACTCCCAGTACTGATATCCCACCCCTAGCACTGATATCTCACTCCCAGCACTGATATCTCATCCCCAGCACTGATATCTCACTCCCAGCACTGATATCCCACCCCTAGCACTGATATCCCACTCCCAGCACTGATATCCCACTCCCAGCACTGATATCTCATCCACAGCACTGATATCTCACTCCCAGCACTGATATCTCAATCCCAGCACTGATATCTCACTCCCAGCACTGATATCACACTCCCAGCACTGATATCTCACTCCCAGTACTGATATCCCACCCCTAGCACTGATATCCCACTCCCAGCACTGATATCCCACTCCCAGCACTGATATCTCATTCCCAGCACTGATATCTCACTCCCAGCACTGATATCCCACTCCCAGCACTGATATCCCACTCCCAGCACTGATATCCCACCCCTAGCACTGATATC
Source organism: Chiloscyllium punctatum (assembly GCF_047496795.1). Classification (NCBI taxonomy): domain Eukaryota; kingdom Metazoa; phylum Chordata; class Chondrichthyes; order Orectolobiformes; family Hemiscylliidae; genus Chiloscyllium; species Chiloscyllium punctatum. Next base: position 77,763,368 of record NC_092769.1, read on the forward strand.
CCACTCCCAGCACTGATATCCCATTCCCAGCACTGATATCTCACTCCCAGCACTGATATCTCACCCCTAGCACTGATATCCCACTCCCAGCACTGATATCCCACTCCCAGCACTGATATCCCACCCCCAGCACTGATATCTCACTCCCAGCACTGATATCTCACTCCCACCCCTGATATCTCACTCCCAGCACTGATATCTCACTCCCAGCACTGATATCTCACTCCCAGCACTGATATCTCACTCCCACCCCTGATACCTCACTCCCAGCACTGGTATCTCACTTCCAGCACTGATATCTCACTCCCAGCACTGATATCTCACTCCCAGCACTGATATCCCACTCCAAGCACTGATATGCCACCCCTAGCACTGATTTCCCACTACCAGCACTGATATCTCACCCCTAGCACTGATATCTCACTCCCAGCACTGACATCTCACTCCCAGCACTGATATCCCACCCCTAGCACTGATATCTCACTCCCAGCAATGATATCTCACTCCCAGCACTGATATCCCAACCCTAGCACTGATATCTCACTCCCAGCACTGATATCTCACTCCCAGCACTGATATCTCACTCCCAGCACTGATATCCCACCCCTAGCACTAATATCCCACTCCCAGCACTGATATCCCACTCCCAGCACTGATATCTCATCCCCAGCACTGATATCTCACCCCCAGCACTGATATCTCACTCCCAGTACTGATATCCCACCCCTAGCACTGATATCCCACTCCCAGCACTGATATCCCACTCCCAGCACTGATATCCCACTCCCAGCACTGATATGCCACCCCTAGCACTGATTTCCCACTACCAGCACTGATATCTCACCCCTAGCACTGATATCTCACTCCCAGCACTGACATCTCACTCCCAGCACTGATATCCCACCCCTAGCACTGATATCTCACTCCCAGCACTGATATCTCGCTCCCAGTACTAATATCCCACCCCTAGCACTGATATCCCACTCCCAGCACTGATATCCCACTCCCATCACTGATATCCCACTCCCAGCACTGATATCCCACTCCCAGCACTGATATCTCATCCCCAGCACTGATATCTCACTCCCAGCACTGATATCTCACTCCCAGCACTGATATCTCGCTCCCAGTACTGATATCCCACCCCTAGCACTGATATCCCACTCCCAGCACTGATATCCCACTCCCAGCACTGATATGCCACCCCTAGCACTGATTTCCCACTACCAGCACTGATATCTCACCCCTAGCACTGATATCTCACTCCCAGCACTGACATCTCACTCCCAGCACTGATATCCCACCCCTAGCACTGATATCTCACTCCCAGCACTGATATCTCACTCCCAGTACTGATATCCCACCTCTAGCACTGATATCCCACTCCCAGCACTGATATCCCACTCCCAGCACTGATATTCCACTCCCAGCACCGATATCTCATCCCCAGCACTGATATCTCACTCCCAGCACTGATATCTCATTCCCAGCACTGATATCCCACTCCCAGCACTGATATGCCACCCCTAGCACTGATATCCCACTCCCAGCACTGATATCTCACCCCTAGCACTGATATCTCACTCCCAGCACTGACATCTCACTCCCAGTACTGATATCTCACCCCGAGCACTGATATCCCACTCCCAGCACTGATATCCCACTCCCAGCACTGATATCCCACCCCCAGCACTGATATCTCACTCCCAGCACTGATATCCCACCCCCAGCACTGATATCTCACTCCCAGTTCTGATATCTCACTCCCAGCACTGATATCTCACTCCCAGCACTGATATCTCACTTCCAGCACTGATATCTCACTTCCACCACTGATATCTCACTCCCAGCACTGATATCTCACTCCCAGCACTGGTATCCCACTCCCAGTACTGATAACTCACTCCCAGCACTGATATCTCACTCCCAGCACTGATATCTCACTCCCAGCACTGATATCTCACTCCCAGCACTGATATCCCACCCCTAGCACTGATATGCCACTCCCAGCACTGACATCCCACTCCCAGCACTGATATCCCACCCCTAGCACTGATATCCAACTCCCAGCACTGATATCTCACCCCTAGCACTGATATCTCACTCGCAGCACTGACATCTCACTCCCAGCACTGATATCTCACCCCTAGCACTGATATCTCACTCCCAGCACTGATATCCCACTCCCAGTACTGATATCTCACTCCCAGCACTGATATCTCACCCCTAGCACTGATATCTCACTCCCAACACTGACATCTCACTCCCAGCACTGATATCTCACCCCTAGCACTGATATCTCGCTCCCAGCACTGATATCTCACCCCGAGCACTGATATCTCACTCCCAGCACTGACATCTCACTCCCAGTACTGATATCTCACCCCTAGCACTGATATCTCACTCCCAGCACTGATATCTCACTCCCAGCACTGATATCTCACTCCCAGCACTGATATCTCACTCCCAGCACTGATATCTCTCTTCCAGCACTGATATCTCACTCCCAGCACTGATATCTCACTCCCAGCACTGATATCCCACCCCTAGCACTGATATCTCACTCCCAGCTCTGATATCCCACTCCCAGCACTGATATCTCACTCCCAGCACTGATATCCCACCCCTAGCACGGATGTCTCACCCCGAGCACTGATATCTCACTCCCAGCACTGATATCCCACTCCCAGCACTGATATCTCACTCCCAGCACTGATATCTCACTCCCAGCACTGATATCTCACTCCCAGCACTGATATCTCACTCCCAGCACTGATATCTCACTCCCAGCACTGATATCCCAACCCAGCACTGATATCTCACTCCCAGCACTGATATCTCACTCCCAGCACTGATATCTCACTCCCAGCACTGATACCCCACCCCTAGCACTGATATCCCACTCCCAGCACTGATATCCCACTCCCAGCACTGATATCTCATCCCCAGCACTGATATCTCACTCCCAGCACTGATATCTCACTCCCAGCACTGATATCTCACTCCCAGTACTGATATCCCACCCCTAGCACTGATATCCCACTCCCAGCACTGATATCCCACTCCCAGCACTGATATGCCACCCCTAGCACTGATTTCCCACTACCAGCACTGATATCCCACTCCCAGCACTGATATCTCACCCCTAGCACTGATATCTCACTCCCAGCACTGACATCTCACTCCCAGCACTGATATCCCACCCCTAGCACTGATATCTCACTCCCAGCACTGATATCTCACTCCCAGTACTGATATCCCACCCCTAGCACTGATATCCCACTCCCAGCACTGATATCCCACTCCCATCACTGATATCCCACTCCCAGCACTGATATCTCATCCCCAGCACTGATATCTCACTCCCAGCACTGATATCTCACTCCCAGCACTGATATCTCACTCTCAGTACTGATATCCCACCCCTAGCACTGATATCCCACTCCCAGCACTGATATCCCACTCCCAGCACTGATATCCCACTCCCAGCACTGATATGCCACCCCTAGCACTGATATCCCACTCCCAGCACTGATATCTCACCCCTAGCACTGATATCTCACTCCCAGCACTGCCATCTCACTCCCAGTACTGATATCTCACCCCTAGCACTGATATCCCACTCCCAGCACTGATATCCCACTCCCAGCACTGATATCCCACCCCCAGCACTGATATCTCACTCCCAGCACTGATATCCCACCCCCAGCACTGATATCTCACTCCCAGCACTGATATCTCACTCCCAGCACTGATATCTCACTCCCAGCACTGATATCTCACTCCCAGCACTGATATCTCACTTCCAGCACTGATATCTCACTTCCAGCATTGATATCCCACTCACAGCACTGATATCTCACTCCCAGCACTGGTATCCCACTCCCAGTACTGATAACTCACTCCCAGCACTGATATCTCACTCACAGCACTGATATCTCACTCCCAGCACTGATATCCCACCCCTAGCACTGATATGCCACTCCCAGCACTGACATCCCACTCCCAGCACTGATATCCGACCCCTAGCACTGATATCCCACTCCCAGCACTGATATCTCACCCCTAGCACTGATATCTCACTCCCAGCACTGACATCTCACTCCCAGTACTGATATCTCACCCCTAGCACTGATATCTCACTCCCAGCACTGATATCTCGCTCCCAGCACTGATATCTCACCCCTAGCACTGATATCTCACTCCCAGCACTGACATCTCACTCCCAGCACTGATATCTCACCCCTAGCACTGATATCTCACTCCCAGCTCTGATATCCCACTCCCAGCACTGATATCGCACTCCCAGCACTGATATCCCACCCCTAGCACTGATGTCTCACCCCGAGCACTGATATCTCACTCCCAGCACTGATATCTCACTCCCAGCACTGATATCTCACTCCCAGCACTGATATCTCACTCCCAGCACTGATATCTCACTCCCAGCACTGATATCTCACTCCCAGCACTGATATCTCACTCCCAGCACTGATATCCCAACACTAGCACTGATATCTCACTACCAGCACTGATATCTCACTTCCAGCACTGATATCTCACTCCCAGCACTGATATCTCACTCCCAGCACTGATATCCCACCCCTAGCACTGATATCTCACTCCCAGCTCTGATATCCCACTCCCAGCACTGATATCTCACTCCCAGCACTGATATCCCACCCCTAGCACTGATGTCTCACCCCGAGCACTGATATCTCACTCCCAGCACTGATATCTCACTCCCAGCACTGATATCTCACTCCCAGTACTGATATCCCACCCCTAGCACTGATATCCCACTCCCAGCACTGATATCCCACTCCCAGCACTGATATGCCACCCCTAGCACTGATATCCCACTCCCAGCACTGATATCTCACCCTTAGCACTGATATCTCACTCCCAGCACTGACATCTCACTCCCAGCACTGATATCTCACCCCTAGCACTGATATCCCACTCCCAGCACTGATATCTCACTCACAGCACTGATATCCCACCCCTACCACTGATATCTCACTCCCAGCACTGATATCTCACTCCCAGCACTGATATCTCACTCCCAGCACTGATATCCCACCCCTAGCACTGAGATCCCACCCCCAGCACTGATATCCCACTCCCAGCACTGATATCTCACTCCCAGCACTGAAAACTCACTCCCAGCACTGATATCTCACCCCCAGCACTGATATCTCACTCCCAGCACTGATATCTCACTCCCAGCACTGATATCCCACCCCTAGCACTGATATCCCACTCCCAGCACTGATATCCCACTCCCAGCACTGATATCTCATCCCCAGCACTGATATCCCACTCCCAGCACTGTTATCTCACTCCCAGCACTGATATCTCACTCCCAGCACTGATATCTCACTCCCAGCACTGATATCCCACCCCTAGCACTGATATCCCACTCCCAGCACTGATATCCCACTCCCAGCACTGATATCTCATCCCCAGCACTGATACCTCACTCCCAGCACTGATATCTCACTCCCAGCACTGATATCCCACCCCTAGCACTGATATCCCACTCCCAGCACTGATATCTCACTCCCAGCACTGATATCTCACTCCCAGCACTGATATCTCACTCCCAGCACTGATATCTCACTCCCAGCACTGATATGTCACTTCCAGCACTGATATCTCACTCCCAGCACTGATATCTCACTCCCAGCACTGATATCTCACTCCCAGCACTGATACCTCACTCCCAGCACTGATATCTCACTCCCAGCACTGATATCCCACTCCCAGCACTGATATCCCACTCCCAGCACTGATATCCCACTCCCAGCACTGATATCTTATCCCCAGCACTGATACCTCACTCCCAGCACTGATATCTCACTCCCAGCACTGATATCCCACCCCTAGCACTGATATCCCACTCCCAGCACTGATATCTCACTCCCAGCACTGATATCTCACTCCCAGCACTGATATCTCACTCCCAGCACTGATATCTCACTCCCAGCACTGATATCTCACTCCCAGCACTGATATGTCACTTCCAGCACTGATATCTCACTCCCAGCACTGATATCTCACTCCCAGCACTGATATCTCACTCCCAGCACTGATATGTCACTTCCAGCACTGATATCTCACTCCCAGCACTGATATCTCACTCCCAGCACTGATATCTCACTCCCAGCACTGATATCTCACTCCCAGCACTGATATCTCACTCCCAGCACTGATATCCCACCCCTAGCACTGATATCTCACTTCCAGCACTGATATCTCATTCCCAGCACTGATATCTTACTCCCAGCACTGATATCTCACTCCCAGCACTGGTATCCCACTCCCAGTACTGATATCCCACCCCTAGCACTGATATCCCACTCCCAGCACTGATATCTCAATCCCAGCACTGATATCTCATCCCCAGCACTGATATCTCACTCCCAGCACTGATATCTCACTCCCAGCACTGATATCCCACCCCTAGCACTGATATCTCACTCCCAGCACTGATATCTCACTCCCAGCACTGATATCTCACTCCCAGTACTGATATCCCACCCCTAGCACTGATATCCCACTCCCAGCACTGATATCCCACTCCCAGCACTGATATCTCATCCCCAGCACTGATATCTCACTCCCAGCACTGATATCTCACTCCCAGCACTGATATCTCACTCCCAGCACTGATATCTCACTCCCAGCACTGATATCTCACTCCCAGTACTGATATCCCACTCCCAGCACTGATATCTCATCCCCAGCACTGATATCTCACTCCCAGCACTGATATCCCACTCCCAGCACTGATATCCCACTCCCAGCACTGATATCCCACCCCTAGCACTGATATCCCACTCCCAGCACTGATATCTCATTCCCAGCACTGATATCTCACTCCCAGCACTGATATCTCACCCCTAGCACTGATATCCCACTCCCAGCACTGATATCCCACTCCCAGCACTGATATCTCACTCCCAGCACTGATATCTCACTCCCACCCCTGATATCTCACTCCCAGCACTGATATCTCACTCCCAGCACTGATATCTCACTCCCAGCACTGATATCTCACTCCCAGCACTGATATCTCACTCCCAGCACTGATATCTCACCCCTACCACTGATATCTCACTCCCAGCACTGATATCCCACCCCTAGCACTGATATCTCACTCCCAGCACTGATATCTCACTCCCAGCACTGATATCTCACTCCCAGCACTGATACCCCACCCCTAGCACTGATATCCCACTCCCAGCATATTATATCCCACTCCCAGCACTGATATCTCATCCCCAGCACTGATATCTCACTCCCAGCACTGATATCTCACTCCCAGCACTGATATCTCACTCCCAGTACTGATATCCCACCCCTACCACTGATATCCCACTCCCAGCACTGATATCCCACTCCCAGCACTGATATGCCACCCCTAGCACTGATATCCCACTACCAGCACTGATATCTCACCCCTAGCACTGGTATCTCACTCCCAGCACTGACATCTCACTCCCAGCACTGATATCCCACCCCTAGCACTGATATCTGACTCCCAGCACGGATATCTCACTCCCAGCACTGATATCTCTCTCCCAGTACTGATACCCCACCCCTAGCACTGATATCTGACTCCCAGCACGGATATCTCACTCCCAGCACTGATATCTCTCTCCCAGTACTGATATCCCACCCCTAGCACTGATATCCCACTCCCAGCACTGATATCCCACTCCCAGCACTGATATCTCATCCACAGCACTGATATCTCACTCCCAGCACTGATATCTCACTCCCAGCACTGATATCTCACTCCCAGCACTGATATCTCACTCCCAGTACTGATATCCCACCCCTAGCACTGATATCCCACTCCCAGCACTGATATCCCACTCCCAGCACTGATATCTCACCCCTAGCACTGATATCCCACTCCCAGCACTGATATCCCACTCCCAGCACTGATATCCCACCCCCAGCACTGATATCTCACTCCCAGCACTGATATCTCACTCCCACCCCTGATATCTCACTCCCAGCACTGATATCTCACTCCCAGCACTGATATCTCACTCCCAGCACTGATATCTCACTCCTAGCACTGATATCTCACTCCCAGCACTGATATCTCACTCCCAGCACTGATATCTCACTCCCAGCACTGATATCTCACTCCCAGCACTGATATCCCACCCCTAGCACTGATATCTCACTCCCAGCACTGATATCTCACTCCCAGCACTGATATCTCACTCCCAGCACTGATACCCCACCCCTAGCACTGATATCCCACTCCCAGCACTGATATCCCACTCCCAGCACTGATATCTCATCCCCAGCACTGATATCTCACTCCCAGCACTGATATCTCACTCCCAGCACTGATATCTCACTCCCAGTACTGATATCCCACCCCTAGCACTGATATCCCACTCCCAGCACTGATATCCCACTCCCAGCACTGATATGCCACCCCTAGCACTGATTTCCCACTACCAGCACTGATATCTCACCCCTAGCACTGATATCTCACTCCCAGCACTGACATCTCAATCCCAGCACTGATATCCCACCCCTAGCACTGATATCTCACTCCCAGCACTGATATCTCACTCCCAGTACTGATATCCCACCCCTAGCACTGATATCCCACTCCCAGCACTGATATCCCACTCCCAGCACTGATTTCCCACTCCCAGCACTGATTTCCCACTCCCATCACTGATATCCCACTCCCAGCACTGACATCTCATCCCTAGCACTGATATCTCACTCCCAGCACTGATATCTCACTCCCAGCACTGATATCTCACTCCCAGTACTGATATCCCACCCCTAGCACTGATATCCCACTCCCAGCACTGATATCCCACTCCCGGCACTGATATCCCACTCCCAGCACTGTTATGCCAACCCTAGCACTGATATCCCACTCCCAGCACTGATATCTCACCCCTAGCACTGATATCTCACTCCCAGCACTGACATCTCACTCCCAGTACTGATATCTCACCCCTAGCACTGATATCCCACTCCCAGCACTGATATCCCACTCCCAGCACTGATATCCCACCCCCAGCACTGATATCTCACTCCCAGCACTGATATCCCACCCCCAGCACTGATATCTCACTCCCAGCACTGATATCTCACTCCCAGCACTGATATCTCACTCCCAGCACTGGTATCCCACTCCCAGTACTGATAACTCACTCCCAGCACTGATATCTCACTCCCAGCAATGATATCTCACTCCCAGCACTGATATCTCACTCCCAGCACTGATATCCCACCCCTAGCCCTGATATGCCACTCCCAGCACTGACATCCCACTCCCAGCACTGATGTCCCACCCCTAGCACTGATATCCCACTCCCAGCACTGATATCTCACCCCTAGCACTGATATCTCACTCCCAGCACTGACATCTCACTCCCAGCACTGATATCTCACCCCTAGCACTGATATCTCACTCCCAGCACTGATAACTCGCTCCCAGCACTGATATCTCACCCCTAGCACTGATATCTCACTCCCAGCACTGACATCTCACTCCCAGCACTGATATCTCACCCCTAGCACTGATATCTCACTCCCAGCACTGATATCTCACTCCCAGCACTGATATCTCACTCCCAGCACTGATATCTCACTCCCAGCACTGATATCTCTCTCCCAGCACTGATATCTCACTCCCAGCACTGATATCTCACTCCCAGCACTGATATCCCAACCCTAGCACTGATATCTCACTCCCAGCTCTGATATCCCACCCCTAGCACTGATATCTCACTCCCAGCACTGAGATCTCACTCCCAGCACTGATATCCCACCCCTAGCACTGATGTCTCACCCCGAGCACTGATATCTCACTCCCAGCACTGATATCCCACTCCCAGCACTGATATCTCACTCCCAGCACTGATATCTCACTCCCAGCACTGATATCTCACTCCCAGCACTGATATCTCACTCCCAGCACTGATATCTCACTCCCAGCACTGATATCCCACTTCCAGCACTGATACCTCACTCCCAGCACTGATATCTCACTCCCAGCACTGATATCTCACTCCCAGCACTGATATCTCACTCCCAGCACTGATACCCCACCCATAGCACTGATATCCCACTCCCAGCACTGATATCCCACTCCCAGCACTGATATCTCATCCCCAGCACTGATATCTCACTCCCAGCACTGATATCTCACTCCCAGCACTGATATCTCACTCCCAGTACTGATATCCCACCCCTAGCACTGATATCCCACTCCCAGCACTGATATCCCACTCCCAGCACTGATATGCCACCCCTAGCACTGATTTCCCACTACCAGCACTGATATCCCACTCCCAGCACTGATATCTCACTCCCAGCACTGATATCTCACCCCTAGCACTGATATCTCACTCCCAGCACTGACATCTCACTCCCTGCACTGATATCCCACCCCTAGCACTGATATCCCACTCCCAGCACTGATATCCCACTCCCATCACTGATATCCCACTCCCAGCACTGATATCTCATCCCCAGCACTGATATCTCACTCCCAGCACTGATATCTCACTCCCAGCACTGATATCTCACTCCCAGTACTGATATCCCACCCCTAGCACTGATATCCCACTCCCAGCACTGATATCCCACTCCCAGCACTGATATCCCACTCCCAGCACTGATATGCCACCCCTAGCACTGATATCCCACTCCCAGCACTGATATCTCACCCCTAGCACTGATATCTCACTCCCAGCACTGACATCTCACTCCCAGTACTGATATCTCAACCCTAGCACTGATATCCCACTCCCAGCACTGATATCCCACCCCCAGCACTGATATCTCACTCCCAGCACTGATATCCCACCCCCCGCACTGATATCTCACTCCCAGCACTGATATCTCACTCCCAGCACCGATATCTCACTCCCAGCACTGATATCTCACTCCCAGCACTGATATCTCACTTCCAGCATTGATATCCCACTACCAGCACTGATATCTCACTCCCAGCACTGGTATCCCACTCCCAGTACTGATAACTCACTCCCAGCACTGATATCTCACTCCCAGCACTGATATCTCACTCCCAGCACTGATATCCCACCCCTAGCACTGATATGCCACTCCCAGCACTGACATCCCACTCCCAGCACTGATATCCCACCCCTAGCACTGATATCCCACTCCCAGCACTGATATCTCACCCCTAGCACTGATATCTCACTCCCAGCACTGACATCTCACTCCCAGCACTGATATCTCACCCCTAGCACTGATATCTCACTCCCAGCACTGATATCTCGCTCCCAGCACTGATATCTCACCCCTAGCACTGATATCTCACTCCCAGCACTGACATCTCACTCCCAGCACTGATATCTCACCCCTAGCACTGATATCTCACTCCCAGCTCTGATATCCCACTCCCAGCACTGATATCTCACTCCCAGCACTGATATCCCACCCCGAGCACTGATGTCTCACCCCGAGCACTTATATCTCACTCCCAGCACTGATATCCCACTCCCAGCACTGATATCTCACTCCCAGCACTGATATCTCACTCCCAGCACTGATATCTCACTCCCAGCACTGATATCTCACTCCCAGCACTGATACCTCACTCCCAGCACTGATATCTCACTCCCAGCACTGATATCCCAACACTAGCACTGATATCTCACTCCCAGCACTGATATCTCACTTCCAGCACTGATATCTCACTCCCAGCACTGATATCTCACTCCCAGCACTGATATCTCACTCCCAGCACTGATATCCCACCCCTAGGACTGATATCTCACTCCCAGCTCTGATATCCCACTCCCAGCACTGATATCTCACTCCCAGCACTGATATCACACCCCGAGCACTGATGTCTCACCCCGAGCACTGATATCTCACTCCCAGCACTGGTATCCCACTCCCAGTACTGATAACTCACTCCCAGCACTGATATCTCACTCCCAGCAATGATATCTCACTCCCAGCACTGATATCTCACTCCCAGCACTGATATCCCACCCCTAGCCCTGATATGCCACTCCCAGCACTGACATCCCACTCCCAGCACTGATGTCCCACCCCTAGCACTGATATCCCACTCCCAGCACTGATATCTCACCCCTAGCACTGATATCTCACTCCCAGCACTGACATCTCACTCCCAGCACTGATATCTCACCCCTAGCACTGATATCTCACTCCCAGCACTGATAACTCGCTCCCAGCACTGATATCTCACCCCTAGCACTGATATCTCACTCCCAGCACTGACATCTCACTCCCAGCACTGATATCTCACCCCTAGCACTGATATCTCACTCCCAGCACTGATATCTCACTCCCAGCACTGATATCTCACTCCCAGCACTGATATCTCACTCCCAGCACTGATATCTCTCTCCCAGCACTGATATCTCACTCCCAGCACTGATATCTCCCTCCCAGCACTGATATCTCACTCCCAGCACTGATATCCCAACCCTAGCACTGATATCTCACTCCCAGCTCTGATATCCCACCCCTAGCACTGATATCTCACTCCCAGCACTGAGATCTCACTCCCAGCACTGATATCCCACCCCTAGCACTGATGTCTCACCCCGAGCACTGATATCTCACTCCCAGCACTGATATCCCACTCCCAGCACTGATATCTCACTCCCAGCACTGATATCTCACTCCCAGCACTGATATCTCACTCCCAGCACTGATATCTCACTCCCAGCACTGATATCTCACTCCCAGCACTGATATCCCACTTCCAGCACTGATACCTCACTCCCAGCACTGATATCTCACTCCCAGCACTGATATCTCACTCCCAGCACTGATATCTCACTCCCAGCACTGATACCCCACCCATAGCACTGATATCCCACTCCCAGCACTGATATCCCACTCCCAGCACTGATATCTCATCCCCAGCACTGATATCTCACTCCCAGCACTGATATCTCACTCCCAGCACTGATATCTCACTCCCAGCACTGATATCTCACCCCTAGCACTGATATCCCACTCCCAGCACTGATATCTGACTCCCAGCACTGATATGCCACCCCTAGCACTGATTTCCCACTACCAGCACTGATATCCCACTCCCAGCACTGATATCTCACTCCCAGCACTGATATCTCACCCCTAGCACTGATATCTCACTCCCAGCACTGACATCTCACTCCCTGCACTGATATCCCACCCCTAGCACTGATATCCCACTCCCAGCACTGATATCCCACTCCCATCACTGATATCCCACTCCCAGCACTGATATCTCATCCCCAGCACTGATATCTCACTCCCAGCACTGATATCTCACTCCCAGCACTGATATCTCACTCCCAGTACTGATATCCCACCCCTAGCACTGATATCCCACTCCCAGCACTGATATCCCACTCCCAGCACTGATATCCCACTCCCAGCACTGATATGCCACCCCTAGCACTGATATCCCACTCCCAGCACTGATATCTCACCCCTAGCACTGATATCTCACTCCCAGCACTGACATCTCACTCCCAGTACTGATATCTCACCCCTAGCACTGATATCCCACTCCCAGCACTGATATCTCACTCCCAGCACTGATATCTCACTCCCAGCACTGATATCCCACCCCCCGCACTGATATCTCACTCCCAGCACTGATATCCCACTCCCAGCACTGATATCTCAATCCCAGCACTGATATCTCACTCCCAGCACTGATATCTCACTTCCAGCATTGATATCCCACTACCAGCACTGATATCTCACTCCCAGCACTGGTATCCCACTCCCAGTACTGATAACTCACTCCCAGCACTGATATCTCACTCCCAGCACTGATATCTCACTCCCAGCACTGATATCCCACCCCTAGCACTGATATGCCACTCCCAGCACTGACATCCCACTCCCAGCACTGATATCCCACCCCTAGCACTGATATCCCACTCCCAGCACTGATATCTCACCCCTAGCACTGATATCTCACTCCCAGCACTGACATCTCACTCCCAGCACTGATATCTCACCCCTAGCACTGATATCTCACTCCCAGCACTGATATCTCGCTCCCAGCACTGATATCTCACCCCTAGCACTGATATCTCACTCCCAGCACTGACATCTCACTCCCAGCACTGATATCTCACCCCTAGCACTGATATCTCACTCCCAGCTCTGATATCCCACTCCCAGCACTGATATCTCACTCCCAGCACTGATATCCCACCCCGAGCACTGATGTCTCACCCCGAGCACTTATATCTCACTCCCAGCACTGATATCCCACTCCCAGCACTGATATCTCACTCCCAGCACTGATATCTCACTCCCAGCACTGATATCTCACTCCCAGCACTGATATCTCACTCCCAGCACTGATACCTCACTCCCAGCACTGATATCTCACTCCCAGCACTGATATCCCAACACTAGCACTGATATCTCACTCCCAGCACTGATATCTCACTTCCAGCACTGATATCTCACTCCCAGCACTGATATCTCACTCCCAGCACTGATATCTCACTCCCAGCACTGATATCCCACCCCTAGGACTGATATCTCACTCCCAGCTCTGATATCCCACTCCCAGCACTGATATCTCACTCCCAGCACTGATATCACACCCCGAGCACTGATGTCTCACCCCGAGCACTGATATCTCACTCCCAGCAATGATATCTCATCCCCAGCACTGATATCTCACTCCCAGCACTGATATCTCACTCCCAGTACTGATATCCCACCCCTAGCACTGATATCTCACTCCCAGCACTGATATCCCACTCCCAGCACTGATATGCCACCCCTAGCACTGATATCCCACTCCCAGCACTGATATCCCACTCCCAGCACTGATATCTCACCCCTAGCACTGATATCTCACTACCAGCACTGACATCTCACTCCCAGCACTGATATCCCACTCCCAGCACTGACATCTCACTCCCAGCACTGATATCTCACCCCTAGCACTGATATCCCGCTCCCAGCACTGATATCTCACTCCCAGCACTGATATCTCACTCCCAGCACTGATATCCCACCCCTAACACTGATATCTCACTCCCAGCACTGATATCTCACTCCCAGCACTGATATCTCACTCCCAGCACTGATATCTCACTCCCAGCACTGATATCTCACTCCCAGTACTGATATCCCACCCCTAGCACTGATATCCCACTCCCAGCAGTGATATCCCACTCCCAGCACTGATATCTCATCCCCAGCACTGATACCTCACTCCCAGCACTGACATCTCACTCCCAGCGCTGATATCTCACCCCTAGCACTGATATCCCACTGCCAGCACTGATATCCCACTCCCAGCACTGATATCCCACCCCCAGCACTGATATCTCACTCCCAGCACTGATATCCCACCCCCAGCACTGATATCTCACTCCCAGCACTGATATCTCACTCCCAGCACTGATATCTCACTTCCAGCACTGATATCTCACTTCCAGCACTGATATCTCACTCCCAGCACTGATATCTCACTCCCAGCACTGGTATCCCACTCCCAGTACTGATATCTCACTCCCAGCACTGATATCTCACTCCCAGCACTGATATCCAACCCCTAGCACTGATATCCCACTCCCAGCACTGACATCCCACTCCCAGCACTGATATCCCACCCCTAGCACTGATATCCCACTCCCAGCACTGATATCCCACTCCCAGCACTGATATCTCACTCCCAGCACTGACATCTCACTCCCAGCACTGATATCTCACCCCTAGCACTGATATCCCACTCCCAGCACTGATATCTGACTCCCAGCACTGATATCTCACTCCCAGCACTGATATCTCACTCCCAGCACTGATATCTCACTCCCAGCACTGATATGTCACTTCCAGCACTGATATCTCACTCCCAGCACTGATATCTCACTCCCAGCACTGATATCACACTCCCAGCACTGATATCTCACTCCCAGCACTGATATCTCACTCACAGCACTGATATCCCACCCCTAGCACTGATATCTCTCTCCCAGCACTGCTATCTCATTCCCAGCACTGATATCTCACTCCCAGCACTGATATCTCACTCCCAGCACTGATATCTCACTCCCAGCACTGATATCTCACTCCCAGCACTGGTATCCCATTCCCAGTACTGATATCCCACCCCTAGCACTGATATCCCACTCCCAGCACTGATATCTCAATCCCAGCACTGATACCTCATCCCCAGCACTGATATCTCACTCCCAGCACTGATATCTCACTCCCAGCACTGATATCCCACCCCTAGCACTGATATCTCACTCCCAGCACTGATATCCCACTCCCAGCACTGATATCCCACTCCCAGCACTGATATCTCACTCCCAGCACTGATATCCCACCCCCAGCACTGATATCCCCTCCCAGCACTGATATCCCACTCCCAGCACTGATATCTCACTCCCAGCAGTGATATCTCACTCCCAGCACTGATATCTCACTCCCAGCTCTGATACCTCATCCCCAGCACTGATATCTCACTCCCAGCACTGATATCTCACTCCCAGCACTGATATCCCACCCCTAGCACTGATATCCCACTCCCAGCACTGATATCCCACTCCCAGCACTGATATCCCACTCCCAGCACTGATATCTCACTCCCAGCACTGATATCCCACCCCCAGCACTGATATCCCCTCCCAGCACTGATATCCCACTCCCAGCACTGATATCTCACTCCCAGCAGTGATATCTCACTCCCAGCACTGATATCTCACTCCCAGCTCTGATATCCCACTCCCAGCACTGATATCTCACTCCCAGCACTGATATCTCACTCCCAGCACTGATATCTCACTCCCAGCACTGATATCTCACTCCCAGCACTGATATCCCACTCCCAGTACTGAAATCCCACCCCTAGCACGGATATCTCACTCCCAGCACTGATATCTCATCCCCAGCACTGATATCTCACTCCCAGCACTGATATCCCACCCCTAGCACTGATATCTCACTCCCAGCACTGATATCTCACTCCCAGCACTGATATCCGACCCCTAGCACTGATATCTCACTCCCAGCACTGATATCCCATCCCCAGCACTGATATCCCACTCCCAGCACTGATATCCCACTCCCAGCACTGATATTTCACTCCCAGCAGTGATATCTCACTCCCAGCACTGATATCTCACTCCCAGCTCTGATATCCCACTCCCAGCACTGATATCTCACTCCCAGCACTGATATCTCACTCCCAGCACTGATATCCCACTCCCAGCACTGATATGCAACCCCTAGCACTGATATCCCACTCCCAGCACTGATATGCAACCCCTAGCACTGATATGTCACTCCCAGCACTGACATCTCACTTCCAGCACTGACATCTCACCCCTAGCACTGATATCCCACTCCCAGCACTGATATCTCACTCCCAGCACTGATATCTCACTCCCAGCACTGATATCCCACCCCTAGCACTGATATCTCACTCCCAGCACTGATATCTCACTCCCAGCACTGATATCTCACTCCCAGTACTGATATCCCACCCCTAGCACTGATATCCCACTCCCAGCACTGATATCCCACTCCTAGCACTGATATCTCACTCCCAGCACTGATATCCCACTCCCAGCACTGATATCCCATTCCCAGCACTGATATCCCACTCCCAGCACTGATATCTCACTCCCAGCACTGATATCCCACCCCTAGCACTGATATCCCACTCCCAGCACTGATATCCCACTCCCAGCACTGATATCCCACTCCCAGCACTGATATCCCACTCCCAGCACTGATATCCCACTCCCAGCACTGATATCTCACTACCAGCACTGATATCTCACTCCCAGCACGGATATCCCACTCCCAGCACTGATATCCAACCCCTAGCACTGATATCCCACACCCAGCACTGATATCCCACTCCCAGCACTGATATCCCACTCCCAGCACTGATATCTCACTCCCAGCACTGATATCTCACTCCCAGCACTGATATCCCACTCCCAGCACTGATATCTCACTCCCAGTACTGATACCCCACCCCTAGCACTGATATCTCACCCCCAGCACTGATATCCCACTCCCACCCCTGATATCTCACTCCCAGCACTGATATCTCACTTCCAGCACTGAAATCTCACTCCCAGTACTGATAACTCACTCCCAGCACTGATATCTCACTCCCAGCACTGATATCTCACTCCCAGCACTGTTATCCCACTCCCAGCACTGATATCCCACCCCTAGCACTGATGTCTCACCCCGAGCACTGATATCTCACTTCCAGCACTGATATCCCACCCCTAGCACTGATAGCCCACTCCCAGCACTGATATCCCACTCCCAGCACTGATATCCCACTCCCAGCACTGATATCCCACTCCCAGCACTGATATCTCACTCCCAGCACTGATATCTCACTCCCAGCACGGATATCCCACTCCCAGCACTGATATCCAACCCCTAGCACTGATATCCCACACCCAGCACTGATATCTCATCCCCAGCACTGATATCTCATCCCCAGCACTGATATCTCACTCCCAGCACTGATATCTCACTCCCAGCACTGATATCTCACTCCCAGTACTGATATCCCACCCCGAGCACTGATATCCCACTCCCAGCACTGATATCCCACTCCCGGCACTGATATCCCACTCCCAGCACTGTTATGCCACCCCTAGCTCTGATTTCCCACTACCATCTCTGATATCTCACCCCTGGCACTGATATCTCACTCCCCGCACTGACATCTCACTCCCAGCACTGATATCCCACCCCTAGCACTGATATCTCACTCCCAGCACGGATATCTCACTCCCAGTACTGATATCCCACCCCTAGCACTGATATCCCACTCCCAGCACTGATATCCCACTCCCATCACTGATATCCCACTCCCAGCACTGATATCTCATCCCCAGCACTGATATCTCATCCCCAGCACTGATATCTCACTCCCAGCACTGATATCTCACTCCCAGCACTGATATCTCACTCCCAGTACTGATATCCCACCCCGAGCACTGATATCCCACTCCCAGCACTGATATCCCACTCCCGGCACTGATATCCCACTCCCAGCACTGTTATGCCACCCCTAGCACTGATATCCCACTCCCAGCACTGATATCTCACCCCTAGCACTGATATCTCACTCCCAGCACTGACATCTCACTCCCAGTACTGATATCTCACCCCTAGCACTGATATCCCACTCCCAGCACTGATATCCCACTCCCAGCACATATATCCCACCCCCAGCACTGATATCTCACTCCCAGCACTGATATCCCACCCCCAGCACTGATATCTCACTCCCAGCACTGATATCTCACTCCCAGCACTGATATCTCACTCCCAGCACTGATATCTCACTCCCAGCACTGCTATCTCACTTCCAGCACTGATATCTCACTTCCAGCACTGATATCTCACTCCCAGCACTGGTATTCCACTCCCAGTACTGGTATCCCACTCCCAGCACTGATAACTCACTCCCAGCACTGATATCTCACTCCCAGCACTGATATCTCACTCCCAGCACTGATATCTCACTCCCAGTACTGATATCCCACCCCTAGCACTGATATCCCACTCCCAGCACTGATATCCCACTCCCAGCACTGATATCTCACTCCCAGCACTGATATCCCACCCCTAGCACTGATATCCCACTCCCAGCACTGATATCCCACTCCCAGCACCGATATCCCACACCCAGCGCTGATATCCCACTCCCAGCGCTGATATCTCACTCCCAGCACTGATATCTCACTCCCAGCACTGATATCCCACTCCCAGCACTGATATCCCACCCCTAGCACTGATATCCCACACCCAGCACTGATATCCCACTCCCAGCACTGATATCCCACTCCCAGCATTAATATCCCACTCCCAGCACTGATATCTCACTCCCAGCACTGATATCCCACCCCTAGCACTGATATCCCACTCCCAGCACTGATATCCCACTCCCAGCACTGATATCCCACTCCCAGCACTGATATCTCACTCCCAGCACTGATATCCCACCCCCAGCACTGATATCCCACTCCCAGCACTGATATCCCACTCCCAGCACTGATATCTCACTCCCAGCAGTGATATCTCACTCCCAGCACTGATATCTCACTCCCAGCTCTGATATCCCACTCCCTGCACTGATATCTCACTCCCAGCACTGATATCTCACTCCCAGCACTGATATCTCACTCCCAGCACTGATATCTCACTCCCAGCACTGATATCCCACTCCCAGTACTGAAATCCCACCCCTAGCACGGATATCTCACTCCCAGCACTGATATCTCATCCCCAGCACTGATATCTCACTCCCAGCACTGATATCCCACCCCTAGCACTGATATCTCACTCCCAGCACTGATATCTCACTCCCAGCACTGATATCCGACCCCTAGCACTGATATCTCACTCCCAGCACTGATATCCCATCCCCAGCACTGATATCCCACTCCCAGCTCTGATATCCCACTCCCAGCACTGATATTTCACTCCCAGCAGTGATATCTCACTCCCAGCACTGATATCTCACTCCCAGCTCTGATATCCCACTCCCAGCACTGATATCTCACTCCCAGCACTGATATCTCACTCCCAGCACTGATATCTCACTCCCAGCACTGATATCCCACTCCCAGCACTGATATGCAACCCCTAGCACTGATATCCCACTCCCAGCACTGATATGCAACCCCTAGCACTGATATGTCACTCCCAGCACTGACATCTCACTCCCAGCACTGACATCTCACCCCTAGCACTGATATCCCACTCCCAGCACTGATATCTCACTCCCAGCACTGATATCTCACTCCCAGCACTGATATCCCACCCCTAGCACTGATATCTCACTCCCAGCACTGATATCTCACTCCCAGCACTGATATCTCACTCCCAGTACTGATATCCCACCCCTAGCACTGATATCCCACTCCCAGCACTGATATCCCACTCCTAGCACTGATATCTCACTCCCAGCACTGATATCCCACTCCCAGCACTGATATCCCATTCCCAGCACTGATATCCCACTCCCAGCACTGATATCTCACTCCCAGCACTGATATCCCACCCCTAGCACTGATATCCCACTCCCAGCACTGATATCCCACTCCCAGCACTGATATCCCACTCCCAGCACTGATATCCCACTCCCAGCACTGATATCCCACTCCCAGCACTGATATCTCACTACCAGCACTGATATCTCACTCCCAGCACGGATATCCCACTCCCAGCACTGATATCCAACCCCTAGCACTGATATCCCACACCCAGCACTGATATCCCACTCCCAGCACTGATATCCCACTCCCAGCACTGATATCTCACTCCCAGCACTGATATCTCACTCCCAGCACTGATATCCCACTCCCAGCACTGATATCTCACTCCCAGTACTGATACCCCACCCCTAGCACTGATATCTCACCCCCAGCACTGATATCCCACTCCCACCCCTGATATCTCACTCCCAGCACTGATATCTCACTTCCAGCACTGAAATCTCACTCCCAGTACTGATAACTCACTCCCAGCACTGATATCTCACTCCCAGCACTGATATCTCACTCCCAGCACTGTTATCCCACTCCCAGCACTGATATCCCACCCCTAGCACTGATGTCTCACCCCGAGCACTGATATCTCACTTCCAGCACTGATATCCCACTCCCAGCACTGATATCCCACTCCCAGCACTGATATCCCACCCCTAGCACTGATGTCTCACCCCGAGCACTGATATCTCACTTCCAGCACTGATATCCCACCCCTAGCACTGATATCCCACTCCCAGCACTGATATCCCACTCCCAGCACTGATATCCCACTCCCAGCACTGATATCTCACTCCCAGTACTGATATCCCACCCCTAGCACTGATATCCCACTCCCAGCACTGATATCCCACTCCCAGCACTGATATGCCACCCCTAGCACTGATTTCCCACTACCAGCACTGATATCTCACCCCTAGCACTGATATCTCACTCCCAGCACTGACATCTCACTCCCAGTACTGATATCTCACCCCTAGCACTGATATCCCACTCCCAGCACTGATATCCCACTCCCAGCACTGATATCCCACCCCCAGCACTGATATCTCACTCCCAGCACTGATATCCCACTCCCAGCACTGATATCTCACTCCCAGCACTGATATCTCACTCCCAGCACTGATATCTCACTCCCAGCACTGATATCTCACTCCCAGCACTGATATCTCACTTCCAGCACTGATATCTCACTTCCAGCACTGATATCTCACTCCCAGCACTGGTATCCCACTCCCAGTACTGGTATCCCAATCCCAGCACTGATAACTCACTCCCAGCACTGATATCTCACTCCCAGCACTGATATCTCACTCCCAGCACTGATATCTCACTCCCAGTACTGATATCCCACCCCTAGCACTGATATCCCACTCCCAGCACTGATATCCCACTCCCAGCACTGATATCTCACTCCCAGCACTGATATCCCACCCCTAGCACTGATATCCCACTCCCAGCACTGATATCCCACTCCCAGCACTGATATCCCACTCCCAGCGCTGATATCCCACTCCCAGCGCTGATATCTCACTCCCAGCACTGATATCTCACTCCCAGCACTGATATCCCACTCCCAGCACTGATATCCCACCCCTAGCACTGATATCCCACACCCAGCACTGATATCCCACTCCCAGCACTGATATCCCACTCCCAGCACTAATATCCCACTCCCAGCACTGATATCTCACTCCCAGCACTGATATCCCACCCCTAGCACTGATATCCCACTCCCAGCACTGATATCCCACTCCCAGCACTGATATCCCACTCCCAGCACTGATATCCCACTCCCAGCACTGATATCTCACTCCCAGCACTGATATCCCACCCCCAGCACTGATATCCCACTCCCAGCACTGATATCCCACTCCCAGCACTGATATCTCACTCCCAGCAGTGATATCTCACTCCCAGCACTGATATCTCACTCCCAGCTCTGATATCCCACTCCCAGCACTGATATCTCACTCCCAGCACTGATATCTCACTCCCAGCACTGATATCTCACTCCCAGCACTGATATCTCACTCCCAGCACTGATATCCCACTCCCAGTACTGAAATCCCACCCCTAGCACGGATATCTCACTCCCAGCACTGATATCTCATCCCCAGCACTGATATCTCACTCCCAGCACTGATATCCCACCCCTAGCACTGATATCTCACTCCCAGCACTGATATCTCACTCCCAGCACTGATATCCGACCCCTAGCACTGATATCTCACTCCCAGCACTGATATCCCATCCCCAGCACTGATATCCCACTCCCAGCACTGATATCTCACTCCCAGCACTGATATTTCACTCCCAGCAGTGATATCTCACTCCCAGCACTGATATCTCACTCCCAGCTCTGATATCCCACTCCCAGCACTGATATCTCACTCCCAGCACTGATATCTCACTCCCAGCACTGATATCTCACTCCCAGCACTGATATCCCACTCCCAGCACTGATATGCAACCCCTAGCACTGATATCCCACTCCCAGCACTGATATGCAACCCCTAGCACTGATATGTCACTCCCAGCACTGACATCTCACTCCCAGCACTGACATCTCACCCCTAGCACTGATATCCCACTCCCAGCACTGATATCCCACTCCCAGCACTGATATCTCACTCCCAGCACTGATATCCCACCCCTAGCACTGATATCCCACTCCCAGCACTGATATCCCACTCCCAGCACTGATATCCCACTCCCAGCACTGATATCCCACTCCCAGCACTGATATCTCACTCCCAGCACTGATATCCCACCCCCAGCACTGATATCCCACTCCCAGCACTGATATCCCACTCCCAGCACTGATATCTCACTCCCAGCAGTGATATCTCACTCCCAGCTCTGATATCCCACTCCCAGCACTGATATCTCACTCCCAGCACTGATATCTCACTCCCAGCTCTGATATCCCACTCCCAGCACTGATATCTCACTCCCAGCACTGATATCTCACTCCCAGCACTGATATCTCACTCCCAGCACTGATATCTCACTCCCAGCACTGATATCCCACTCCCAGTACTGAAATCCCACCCCTAGCACGGATATCTCACTCCCAGCACTGATATCTCATCCCCAGCACTGATATCTCACTCCCAGCACTGATATCCCACCCCTAGCACTGATATCTCACTCCCAGCACTGATATCTCACTCCCAGCACTGATATCCGACCCCTAGCACTGATATCTCACTCCCAGCACTGATATCCCATCCCCAGCACTGATATCCCACTCCCAGCACTGATATCCCACTCCCAGCACTGATATTTCACTCCCAGCAGTGATATCTCACTCCCAGCACTGATATCTCACTCCCAGCACTGATATCCCACTCCCAGCACTGATATCTCACTCCCAGCACTGATATCTCACTCCCAGCACTGATATCTCACTCCCAGCACTGATATCCCACTCCCAGCACTGATATGCCACCCCTAGCACTGATATCCCACTCCCAGCACTGATATGCAACCCCTAGCACTGATATGTCACTCCCAGCACTGACATCTCACTCCCAGCACTGATATCTCACCCCTAGCACTGATATCCCACTCCCAGCACTGATATCTCACTCCCAGCACTGATATCTCACTCCCAGCACTGATAACCCACCCCTAGCACTGATACCTCACTCCCAGCACTGATATCTCACTCCCAGCACTGATATCTCACTCCCAGTACTGATATCCCACCCCTAGCACTGATATCCCACTCCCAGCACTGATATCCCACTCCTAGCACTGATATCCCACTCCCAGCACTGATATGCAACCCCTAGCACTGATATGTCACTCCCAGCACTGACATCTCACTCCCAGCACTGACATCTCACCCCTAGCACTGATATCCCACTCCCAGCACTGATATCCCACTCCCAGCACTGATATCCCACTCCCAGCACTGATATCCCACCCCTAGCACTGATATACCACTCCCAGCACTGATATCTCATTCCCAGCACTGATATCTCACTCCCAGCACTGATATCTCACCCCTAGCACTGATATCCCGCTCCCAGCACTGATATCCCACTCCCAGCACTGATATCCCACTCCCAGCACTGATATCTCACTCCCACCCCTGATATCTCACTCCCAGCACTGATATCTCACTCCCAGCACTGATATCTCACTCCCAGCACTGATATCTCACTCCCAGGACTGATATCCCACTCCCAGCACTGATATCTCACTCCCAGCACTGATATCTCACTCCCAGCACTGATATCCCACCCCTAGCACTGATATCTCACTCCCAGCACTGATATCTCACTCCCAGCACTGATATCTCACTCCCAGTACTGATACCCCACCACTAGCACTGATATCCCACTCCCAGCACTGATATCCCACTCCCAGCACTGATATCTCATCCCCAGCACTGATATCTCACTCCCAGCACTGATATCTCACTCCCAGCACTGATATCTCACTCCCAGTACTGATATCCCACCCCTAGCACTGATATCCCACTCCCAGCACTGATATCCCACACCCAGCACTGATATCCCACCCCTAGCACTGATATCTCACTCCCAGCACGGATATCTCACTCCCAGTACTGATATCCCACCCCTAGCACTGATATCCCACTCCCAGCACTGATATCCCACTCCCATCACTGATATCCCACTCCCAGCACTGATATCTCATCCCCAGCACTGATATCTCATCCCCAGCACTGATATCTCACTCCCAGCACTGATATCTCACTCCCAGCACTGATATCTCACTCCCAGTACTGATATCCCACCCCGAGCACTGATATCCCACTCCCAGCACTGATATCCCACTCCCGGCACTGATATCCCACTCCCAGCACTGTTATGCCACCCCTAGCACTGATATCCCACTCCCAGCACTGATATCTCACCCCTAGCACTGATATCTCACTCCCAGCACTGACATCTCACTCCCAGTACTGATATCTCACCCCTAGCACTGATATCCCACTCCAAGCACTGATATCCCACTCCCAGCACTGATATCCCACTCCCAGCACTGATATCCCACTCCCAGCACTGATATCTCACTCCCAGCACTGATATCCCACCCCCAGCACTGATATCTCACTCCCAGCACTGATATCTCACTCCCAGCACTGATATCTCACTCCCAGCACTGATATCTCACTCCCAGCACTGATATCTCACTTCCAGCACTGATATCTCACTTCCAGCACTGATATCTCACTCCCAGCACTGATATCTCACTCCCAGCACTGGTATCCCACTCCCAGTACTGATAACTCACTCCCAGCACTGATATCTCACTCCCAGCACTGATATCTCACTCCCAGCACTGATATCTCACTCCCAGTACTGATATCCCACCCCTAGCACTGATATCCCACTCCCAGCACTGATATCCCACTCCCAGCACTGATATCTCACTCCCAGCACTGATATCCCACCCCTAGCACTGATATCCCACTCCCAGCACTGATATCCCACTCCCAGCACTGATATCCCACTCCCAGCACTGATATCCCACTCCCAGCGCTGATATCTCACTCCCAGCACTGATATCTCACTCCCAGCACTGATATCCCACCCCTAGCACTGATATCCCACACCCAGCACTGATATCCCACTCCCAGCACTGATATCCCACTCCCAGCACTGATATCTCACTCCCAGCACTGATATCCCACCCCTAGCACTGATATCCCACTCCCAGCACTGATATCCCACTCCCAGCACTGATATCCCACTCCCAGCACTGATATCCCACTCCCAGCACTGATATCTCACTCCCAGCACTGATATCCCACCCCCAGCACTGATATCCCACTCCCAGCACTGATATCCCACTCCCAGCACTGATATCTCACTCCCAGCAGTAATATCTCACTCCCAGCTCTGATATCTCACTCCCAGCTCTGATATCCCACTCCCAGCACTGATATCTCAATCCCAGCACTGATATCTCACTCCCAGCACTGATATCTCACTCCCAGCACTGATATCTCACTCCCAGCACTGATATCCCACTCCCAGTACTGATATCCCACCCCTAGCACGGATATCTCACTCCCAGCACTGATATCTCATCCCCAGCACTGATATCTCACTCCCAGCACTGATATCCCAACCCTAGCACTGATATCTCACTCCCAGCACTGATATCTCACTCCCAGCACTGATATCCGACCCCTAGCACTGATATCTCACTCCCAGCACTGATATCCCACACCCAGCACTGATATCCCACTCCCAGCACTGATATCCCACTCCCAGCACTGATATCCCACTCCCAGCACTGATATTTCACTCCCAGCAGTGATATCTCACTCCCAGCACTGATGTCTCACTCCCAGCTCTGATATCCCACTCCCAGCACTGATATCTCACTCCCAGCACTGATATCTCACTCCCAGCACTGATATCTCACTCCCAGCACTGATATCCCACTCCCAGCACTGATATGCAACCCCTAGCACTGATATCCCACTCCCAGCACTGATATCTCACCCCTAGCACTGATATGTCACTCCCAGCACTGACATCTCACTCCCAGCACTGACATCTCACCCCTAGCACTGATATCCCACTCCCAGCACTGATATCTCACTCCCAGCACTGATATCTCACTCCCAGCACTGATATCCCACCCCTAGCACTGATATCTCACTCCCAGCACTGATATCTCACTCCCAGCACTGATATCTCACTCCCAGTACTGATATCCCACCCCTAGCACTGATATCTCACTCCCAGCACTGATATCTCACTCCCAGCACTGATATCTCACTCCCAGTACTGATACCCCACCCCTAGCACTGATATCCCACTCCCAGCACTGATATCCCACTCCCAGCACTGATATCTCACCCCCAGCACTGATATCTCACTCCCAGCACTGATATCTCACTCCCAGCACTGATATCTCACTCCCAGTACTGATATCCCACCCCTAGCACTGATATCCCACTCCCAGCACTGATATCCCACTCCCAGCACTGATATGCCACCCCTAGCACTGATTTCCCACTACCAGCACTGATATCTCACCCCTAGCACTGATATCTCACTCCCAGCACTGACATCTCACTCCCAGTACTGATATCTCACCCCTAGCACTGATATCCCACTCCCAGCACTGATATCCCACTCCCAGCACTGATATCCCACCCCCAGCACTGATATCTCACTCGCAGCACTGATATCCCACCCCCAGCACTGATATCTCACTCCCAGCACTGATATCTCACTCCCAGCACTGATATCTCACTCCCAGCACTGATATCTCACTCCCAGCACTGATATCTCACTTCCAGCACTGATATCTCACTTCCAGCACTGATATCTCACTCCCAGCACTGGTATCCCACTCCCAGTACTGGTATCCCACTCCCAGCACTGATAACTCACTCCCAGCACTGATATCTCACTCCCAGCACTGATATCTCAATCCCAGCACTGATATCTCACTCCCAGTACTGATATCCCACCCCTAGCACTGATATCCCACTCCCAGCACTGATATCCCACTCCCAGCACTGATATCTCACTCCCAGCACTGATATCCCACCCCTAGCACTGATATCCCACTCCCAGCACTGATATCCCACTCCCAGCACTGATATCCCACTCCCAGCGCTGATATCCCACTCCCAGCGCTGATATCTCACTCCCAGCACTGATATCTCACTCCCAGCACTGATATCCCACTCCCAGCACTGATATCCCACCCCTAGCACTGATATCCCACACCCAGCACTGATATCCCACTCCCAGCACTGATATCCCACTCCCAGCACTAATATCCCACTCCCAGCACTGATATCTCACTCCCAGCACTGATATCCCACCCCTAGCACTGATATCCCACTCCCAGCACTGATATCCCACTCCCAGCACTGATATCCCACTCCCAGCACTGATATCCCACTCCCAGCACTGATATCTCACTCCCAGCACTGATATCCCACCCCCAGCACTGATATCCCACTCCCAGCACTGATATCCCACTCCCAGCACTGATATCTCACTCCCAGCAGTGATATCTCACTCCCAGCACTGATATCTCACTCCCAGCTCTGATATCCCACTCCCAGCACTGATATCTCACTCCCAGCACTGATATCTCACTCCCAGCACTGATATCTCACTCCCAGCACTGATATCTCACTCCCAGCACTGATATCCCACTCCCAGTACTGAAATCCCACCCCTAGCACGGATATCTCACTCCCAGCACTGATATCTCATCCCCAGCACTGATATCTCACTCCCAGCACTGATATCCCACCCCTAGCACTGATATCTCACTCCCAGCACTGATATCTCACTCCCAGCACTGATATCCGACCCCTAGCACTGATATCTCACTCCCAGCACTGATATCCCATCCCCAGCACTGATATCCCACTCCCAGCACTGATATCTCACTCCCAGCACTGATATTTCACTCCCAGCAGTGATATCTCACTCCCAGCACTGATATCTCACTCCCAGCTCTGATATCCCACTCCCAGCACTGATATCTCACTCCCAGCACTGATATCTCACTCCCAGCACTGATATCCCACTCCCAGCACTGATATGCAACCCCTAGCACTGATATCCCACTCCCAGCACTGATATGCAACCCCTAGCACTGATATGTCACTCCCAGCACTGACATCTCACTCCCAGCACTGACATCTCACCCCTAGCACTGATATCCCACTCCCAGCACTTATATCTCACTCCCAGCACTGATATCTCACTCCCAGCACTGATATCCCACCCCTAGCACTGATATCTCACTCCCAGCACTGATATCTCACTCCCAGCACTGATATCTCACTCCCAGTACTGATATCCCACCCCTAGCACTGATATCCCACTCCCAGCACTGATATCCCACTCCTAGCACTGATATCTCACTCCCAGCACTGATATCCCACTCCCAGCACTGATATCCCATTCCCAGCACTGATATCCCACTCCCAGCACTGATATCTCACTCCCAGCACTGATATCCCACCCCTAGCACTGATATCCCACTCCCAGCACTGATATCCCACTCCCAGCACTGATATCCCACTCCCAGCACTGATATCCCACTCCCAGCACTGATATCTCACTCCCAGCACTGATATCTCACTCCCAGCACGGATATCCCACTCCCAGCACTGATATCCAACCCCTAGCACTGATATCCCACACCCAGCACTGATATCCCACTCCCAGCACTGATATCCCACTCCCAGCACTGATATCCCACTCCCAGCACTGATATCTCACTCCCAGCACTGATATCCCACTGCCAGCACTGATATCTCACTCCCAGCACTGATATCTCACTCCCAGCACTGATATCTCACTCCCAGTACTGATATCCCACCCCTAGCACTGATATCCCACTCCCAGCACTGATATCCCACTCCCAGCACTGATATCTCATCCCCAGCACTGATATCTCACTCCCAGCACTGATATCCCACTCCCAGCACTGATATCCCACTCCCAGCACTGATATCCCACCCCTAGCACTGATATACCACTCCCAGCACTGATATCTCATTCCCAGCACTGATATCTCACTCCCAGCACTGATATCTCACCCCTAGCACTGATATCCCACTCCCAGCACTGATATCCCACTCCCAGCACTGATATCCCACCCCCAGCACTGATATCTCACTCCCAGCACTGATATCTCACTCCCACCCCTGATATCTCACTCCCAGCACTGATATCTCACTCCCAGCACTGATATCTCACTCCCAGCACTGATATCCCACTCCCAGCACTGATATCTCACTCCCAGCACTGATATCTCACTCCCAGCACTGATATCCCACCCCTAGCACTGATATCTCACTCCCAGCACTGATATCTCACTCCCAGCACTGATATCTCACTCCCAGTACTGATACCCCACCCCTAGCACTGATATCCCACTCCCAGCACTGATATCCCACTCCCAGCACTGATATCTCATCCCCAGCACTGATATCTCACTCCCAGCACTGATATCTCACTCCCAGCACTGATATCTCACTCCCAGTACTGATATCCCACCCCTAGCACTGATATCCCACTCCCAGCACTGATATCCCACTCCCAGCACTGATATGCCACCCCTAGCACTGATTTCCCACTACCAGCACTGATATCTCACCCCTGGCACTGATATCTCACTCCCAGCACTGACATCTCACTCCCAGCACTGATATCCCACCCCTAGCACTGATATCTCACTCCCAGCACGGATATCTCACTCCCAGTACTGATATCCCACCCCTAGCACTGATATCCCACTCCCAGCACTGATATCCCACTCCCATCACTGATATCCCACTCCCAGCACTGATATCTCATCCCCAGCACTGATATCTCATCCCCAGCACTGATATCTCACTCCCAGCACTGATATCTCACTCCCAGCACTGATATCTCACTCCCAGTACTGATATCCCACCCCGAGCACTGATATCCCACTCCCAGCACTGATATCCCACTCCCGGCACTGATATCCCACTCCCAGCACTGTTATGCCACCCCTAGCACTGATATCCGACTCCCAGCACTGATATCTCACCCCTAGCACTGATATCTCACTCCCAGCACTGACATCTCACTCCCAGTACTGATATCTCACCCCTAGCACTGATATCCCACTCCCAGCACTGATATCCCACTCCCAGCACTGATATCCCACTCCCAGCACTGATATCCCACCCCCAGCACTGATATCTCACTCCCAGCACTGATATCCCACCCCCAGCACTGATATCTCACTCCCAGCACTGATATCTCACTCCCAGCACTGATATCTCACTCCCAGCACTGATATCTCACTCCCAGCACTGATATCTCACTCCCAGCACTGATATCTCACTCCCAGCACTGATATCTCACTCCCAGCACTGATATCTCACTCCCAGTACTGATATCCCACCCCTAGCACTGATATCCCACTCCCAGCACTGATATCCCACTCCCAGCACTGATATCTCACTCCCAGCACTGATATCCCACCCCTAGCACTGATATCCCACTCCCAGCACTGATATCCCACTCCCAGCACTGATATCCCACTCCCAGCACTGATATCCCACTCCCAGCGCTGATATCTCACTCCCAGCACTGATATCTCACTCCCAGCACTGATATCCCACTCCCAGCACTGATATCCCACCCCTAGCACTGATATCCCACACCCAGCACTGATATCCCACTCCCAGCACTGATATCCCACTCCCAGCACTGATATCTCACTCCCAGCACTGATATCCCACCCCTAGCACTGATATCCCACTCCCAGCACTGATATCCCACTCCCAGCACTGATATCCCACTCCCAGCACTGATATCCCACTCCCAGCACTGATATCTCACTCCCAGCACTGATATCCCACCCCCAGCACTGATATCCCACTCCCAGCACTGATATCCCACTCCCAGCACTGATATCTCACTCCCAGCAGTGATATCTCACTCCCAGCACTGATATCTCACTCCCAGCTCTGATATCCCACTCCCAGCACTGATATCTCAATCCCAGCACTGATATCTCACTCCCAGCACTGATATCTCACACCCAGCACTGATATCTCACTCCCAGCACTGATATCCCACTCCCAGTACTGATATCCCACCCCTAGCACGGATATCTCACTCCCAGCACTGATATCTCATCCCCAGCACTGATATCTCACTCCCAGCACTGATATCCCAACCCTAGCACTGATATCTCACTCCCAGCACTGATATCTCACTCCCAGCACTGATATCCGACCCCTAGCACTGATATCTCACTCCCAGCACTGATATCCCACCCCCAGCACTGATATCCCACTCCCAGCACTGATATCCCACTCCCAGCACTGATATTTCACTCCCAGCAGTGATATCTCACTCCCAGCACTGATATCTCACTCCCAGCTCTGATATCCCACTCCCAGCACTGATATCTCACTCCCAGCACTGATATCTCACTCCCAGCACTGATATCTCACTCCCAGCACTGATATCCCACTCCCAGCACTGATATGCAACCCCTAGCACTGATATCCCACTCCCAGCACTGATATCTCACCCCTAGCACTGATATGTCACTCCCAGCACTGACATCTCACTCCCAGCACTGACATCTCACCCCTAGCACTGATATCCCACTCCCAGCACTGATATCGCACTCCCAGCACTGATATCTCACTCCCAGCACTGATATCCCACCCCTAGCACTGATATCTCACTCCCAGCACTGATATCTCACTCCCAGCACTGATATCTCACTCCTAGTACTGATATCCCACCCCTAGCACTGATATCTCACTCCCAGCACTGATATCTCACTCCCAGCACTGATATCTCACTCCCAGTACTGATACCCCACCCCTAGCACTGATATCCCACTCCCAGCACTGATATCCCACTCCCAGCACTGATATCTCATCCCCAGCACTGATATCTCACTCCCAGCACTGATATCTCACTCCCAGCACTGATATCTCACTCCCAGTACTGATATCCCACCCCTAGCACTGATATCCCACTCCCAGCACTGATATCCCACTCCCAGCACTGATATGCCACCCCTAGCTCTGATTTCCCACTACCAGCACTGATATCTCACCCCTGGCACTGATATCTCACTCCCAGCACTGACATCTCACTCCCAGCACTGATATCCCACCCCTAGCACTGATATCTCACTCCCAGCACGGATATCTCACTCCCAGTACTGATATCCCACCCCTAGCACTGATATCCCACTCCCAGCACTGATATCCCACTCCCATCACTGATATCCCACTCCCAGCACTGATATCTCATCCCCAGCACTGATATCTCATCCCCAGCACTGATATCTCACTCCCAGCACTGATATCTCACTCCCAGCACTGATATCTCACTCCCAGTACTGATATCCCACCCCGAGCACTGATATCCCACTCCCAGCACTGATATCCCACTCCCGGCACTGATATCCCACTCCCAGCACTGTTATGCCACCCCTAGCACTGATATCCCACTCCCAGCACTGATATCTCACCCCTAGCACTGATATCTCACTCCCAGCACTGACATCTCACTCCCAGTACTGATATCTCACCCCTAGCACTGATATCCCACTCCCAGCACTGATATCCCACTCCCAGCACATATATCCCACCCCCAGCACTGATATCTCACTCCCAGCACTGATATCCCACCCCCAGCACTGATATCTCACTCCCAGCACTGATATCTCACTCCCAGCACTGATATCTCACTCCCAGCACTGATATCTCACTCCCAGCACTGATATCTCACTTCCAGCACTGATATCTCACTTCCAGCACTGATATCTCACTCCCAGCACTGGTATCCCACTCCCAGTACTGGTATCCCACTCCCAGCACTGATAACTCACTCCCAGCACTGATATCTCACTCCCAGCACTGATATCTCACTCCCAGCACTGATATCTCACTCCCAGTACTGATATCCCACCCCTAGCACTGATATCCCACTCCCAACACTGATATCCCACTCCCAGCACTGATATCTCACTCCCAGCACTGATATCCCACCCCTAGCACTGATATCCCACTCCCAGCACTGATATCCCACTCCCAGCACTGATATCCCACACCCAGCGCTGATATCCCACTCCCAGCGCTGATATCTCACTCCCAGCACTGATATATCACTCCCAGCACTGATATCCCACTCCCAGCACTGATATCCCACCCCTAGCACTGATATCCCACACCCAGCACTGATATCCCACTCCCAGCACTGATATCCCACTCCCAGCATTAATATCCCACTCCCAGCACTGATATCTCACTCCCAGCACTGATATCCCACCCCTAGCACTGATATCCCACTCCCAGCACTGATATCCCACTCCCAGCACTGATATCCCACTCCCAGCACTGATATCTCACTCCCAGCACTGATATCCCACCCCCAGCACTGATATCCCACTCCCAGCACTGATATCCCACTCCCAGCACTGATATCTCACTCCCAGCAGTGATATCTCACTCCCAGCACTGATATCTCACTCCCAGCTCTGATATCCCACTCCCAGCACTGATATCTCACTCCCAGCACTGATATCTCACTCCCAGCACTGATATCTCACTCCCAGCACTGATATCTCACTCCCAGCACTGATATCCCACTCCCAGTACTGAAATCCCACCCCTAGCACGGATATCTCACTCCCAGCACTGATATCTCATCCCCAGCACTGATATCTCACTCCCAGCACTGATATCCCACCCCTAGCACTGATATCTCACTCCCAGCACTGATATCTCACTCCCAGCACTGATATCCGACCCCTAGCACTGATATCTCACTCCCAGCACTGATATCCCATCCCCAGCACTGATATCCCACTCCCAGCACTGATATCCCACTCCCAGCACTGATATTTCACTCCCAGCAGTGATATCTCACTCCCAGCACTGATATCTCACTCCCAGCTCTGATATCCCACTCCCAGCACTGATATCTCACTCCCAGCACTGATATCTCACTCCCAGCACTGATATCCCACTCCCAGCACTGATATGCAACCCCTAGCACTGATATCCCACTCCCAGCACTGATATGCAACCCCTAGCACTGATATGTCACTCCCAGCACTGACATCTCACTCCCAGCACTGACATCTCACCCCTAGCACTGATATCCCACTCCCAGCACTGATATCTCACTCCCAGCACTGATATCTCACTCCCAGCACTGATATCCCACCCCTAGCACTGATATCTCACTCCCAGCACTGATATCTCACTCCCAGCACTGATATCTCACTCCCAGTACTGATATCCCACCCCTAGCACTGATATCCCACTCCCAGCACTGATATCCCACTCCTAGCACTGATATCTCACTCCCAGCACTGATATCCCACTCCCAGCACTGATATCCCATTCCCAGCACTGATATCCCACTCCCAGCACTGATATCTCACTCCCAGCACTGATATCCCACCCCTAGCACTGATATCCCACTCCCAGCACTGATATCCCACTCCCAGCACTGATATCCCACTCCCAGCACTGATATCCCACTCCCAGCACTGATATCCCACTCCCAGCACTGATATCTCACTACCAGCACTGATATCTCACTCCCAGCACGGATATCCCACTCCCAGCACTGATATCCAACCCCTAGCACTGATATCCCACACCCAGCACTGATATCCCACTCCCAGCACTGATATCCCACTCCCAGCACTGATATCTCACTCCCAGCACTGATATCTCACTCCCAGCACTGATATCCCACTCCCAGCACTGATATCTCACTCCCAGTACTGATACCCCACCCCTAGCACTGATATCTCACCCCCAGCACTGATATCCCACTCCCACCCCTGATATCTCACTCCCAGCACTGATATCTCACTTCCAGCACTGAAATCTCACTCCCAGTACTGATAACTCACTCCCAGCACTGATATCTCACTCCCAGCACTGATATCTCACTCCCAGCACTGTTATCCCACTCCCAGCACTGATATCCCACCCCTAGCACTGATGTCTCACCCCGAGCACTGATATCTCACTTCCAGCACTGATATCCCACCCCTAGCACTGATATCCCACTCCCAGCACTGATATCCCACTCCCAGCACTGATATCCCACTCCCAGCACTGATATCCCACTCCCAGCACTGATATCTCACTCCCAGCACTGATATCTCACTCCCAGCACGGATATCCCACTCCCAGCACTGATATCCAACCCCTAGCACTGATATCCCACACCCAGCACTGATATCTCATCCCCAGCACTGATATCTCATCCCCAGCACTGATATCTCACTCCCAGCACTGATATCTCACTCCCAGCACTGATATCTCACTCCCAGTACTGATATCCCACCCCGAGCACTGATATCCCACTCCCAGCACTGATATCCCACTCCCGGCACTGATATCCCACTCCCAGCACTGTTATGCCACCCCTAGCTCTGATTTCCCACTACCATCTCTGATATCTCACCCCTGGCACTGATATCTCACTCCCAGCACTGACATCTCACTCCCAGCACTGATATCCCACCCCTAGCACTGATATCTCACTCCCAGCACGGATATCTCACTCCCAGTACTGATATCCCACCCCTAGCACTGATATCCCACTCCCAGCACTGATATCCCACTCCCATCACTGATATCCCACTCCCAGCACTGATATCTCATCCCCAGCACTGATATCTCATCCCCAGCACTGATATCTCACTCCCAGCACTGATATCTCACTCCCAGCACTGATATCTCACTCCCAGTACTGATATCCCACCCCGAGCACTGATATCCCACTCCCAGCACTGATATCCCACTCCCGGCACTGATATCCCACTCCCAGCACTGTTATGCCACCCCTAGCACTGATATCCCACTCCCAGCACTGATATCTCACCCCTAGCACTGATATCTCACTCCCAGCACTGACATCTCACTCCCAGTACTGATATCTCACCCCTAGCACTGATATCCCACTCCCAGCACTGATATCCCACTCCCAGCACATATATCCCACCCCCAGCACTGATATCTCACTCCCAGCACTGATATCCCACCCCCAGCACTGATATCTCACTCCCAGCACTGATATCTCACTCCCAGCACTGATATCTCACTCCCAGCACTGATATCTCACTCCCAGCACTGCTATCTCACTTCCAGCACTGATATCTCACTTCCAGCACTGATATCTCACTCCCAGCACTGGTATCCCACTCCCAGTACTGGTATCCCACTCCCAGCACTGATAACTCACTCCCAGCACTGATATCTCACTCCCAGCACTGATATCTCACTCCCAGCACTGATATCTCACTCCCAGTACTGATATCCCACCCCTAGCACTGATATCCCACTCCCAGCACTGATATCCCACTCCCAGCACTGATATCTCACTCCCAGCACTGATATCCCACCCCTAGCACTGATATCCCACTCCCAGCACTGATATCCCACTCCCAGCACCGATATCCCACACCCAGCGCTGATATCCCACTCCCAGCGCTGATATCTCACTCCCAGCACTGATATCTCACTCCCAGCACTGATATCCCACTCCCAGCACTGATATCCCACCCCTAGCACTGATATCCCACACCCAGCACTGATATCCCACTCCCAGCACTGATATCCCACTCCCAGCATTAATATCCCACTCCCAGCACTGATATCTCACTCCCAGCACTGATATCCCACCCCTAGCACTGATATCCCACTCCCAGCACTGATATCCCACTCCCAGCACTGATATCCCACTCCCAGCACTGATATCTCACTCCCAGCACTGATATCCCACCCCCAGCACTGATATCCCACTCCCAGCACTGATATCCCACTCCCAGCACTGATATCTCACTCCCAGCAGTGATATCTCACTCCCAGCACTGATATCTCACTCCCAGCTCTGATATCCCACTCCCAGCACTGATATCTCACTCCCAGCACTGATATCTCACTCCCAGCACTGATATCTCACTCCCAGCACTGATATCTCACTCCCAGCACTGATATCCCACTCCCAGTACTGAAATCCCACCCCTAGCACGGATATCTCACTCCCAGCACTGATATCTCATCCCCAGCACTGATATCTCACTCCCAGCACTGATATCCCACCCCTAGCACTGATATCTCACTCCCAGCACTGATATCTCACTCCCAGCACTGATATCCGACCCCTAGCACTGATATCTCACTCCCAGCACTGATATCCCATCCCCAGCACTGATATCCCACTCCCAGCTCTGATATCCCACTCCCAGCACTGATATTTCACTCCCAGCAGTGATATCTCACTCCCAGCACTGATATCTCACTCCCAGCTCTGATATCCCACTCCCAGCACTGATATCTCACTCCCAGCACTGATATCTCACTCCCAGCACTGATATCTCACTCCCAGCACTGATATCCCACTCCCAGCACTGATATGCAACCCCTAGCACTGATATCCCACTCCCAGCACTGATATGCAACCCCTAGCACTGATATGTCACTCCCAGCACTGACATCTCACTCCCAGCACTGACATCGCACCCCTAGCACTGATATCCCACTCCCAGCACTGATATCTCACTCCCAGCACTGATATCTCACTCCCAGCACTGATATCCCACCCCTAGCACTGATATCTCACTCCCAGCACTGATATCTCACTCCCAGCACTGATATCTCACTCCCAGTACTGATATCCCACCCCTAGCACTGATATCCCACTCCCAGCACTGATATCCCACTCCTAGCACTGATATCTCACTCCCAGCACTGATATCCCACTCCCAGCACTGATATCCCATTCCCAGCACTGATATCCCACTCCCAGCACTGATATCTCACTCCCAGCACTGATATCCCACCCCTAGCACTGATATCCCACTCCCAGCACTGATATCCCACTCCCAGCACTGATATCCCACTCCCAGCACTGATATCCCACTCCCAGCACTGATATCCCACTCCCAGCACTGATATCTCACTACCAGCACTGATATCTCACTCCCAGCACGGATATCCCACTCCCAGCACTGATATCCAACCCCTAGCACTGATATCCCACACCCAGCACTGATATCCCACTCCCAGCACTGATATCCCACTCCCAGCACTGATATCTCACTCCCAGCACTGATATCTCACTCCCAGCACTGATATCCCACTCCCAGCACTGATATCTCACTCCCAGTACTGATACCCCACCCCTAGCACTGATATCTCACCCCCAGCACTGATATCCCACTCCCACCCCTGATATCTCACTCCCAGCACTGATATCTCACTTCCAGCACTGAAATCTCACTCCCAGTACTGATAACTCACTCCCAGCACTGATATCTCACTCCCAGCACTGATATCTCACTCCCAGCACTGTTATCCCACTCCCAGCACTGATATCCCACCCCTAGCACTGATGTCTCACCCCGAGCACTGATATCTCACTTCCAGCACTGATATCCCACCCCTAGCACTGATATCCCACTCCCAGCACTGATATCCCACTCCCAGCACTGATATCCCACTCCCAGCACTGATATCTCACTCCCAGCACTGATATCTCACTCCCAGCACGGATATCCCACTCCCAGCACTGATATCCAACCCCTAGCACTGATATCCCACACCCAGCACTGATATCCCACTCCCAGCACTGATATCCCACTCCCAGCACTGAGATCTCACTCCCAGCACTGATATCTCACTCCCAGCACTGATATCCCACTCCCAGCACTGATATCTCACTCCCTGTACTGATACCCCACCCCTAGCACTGATATCTCACCCCCAGCACTGATATCCCACTCCCACCCCTGATATCTCACTCCCAGCACTGATATCTCACTTCCAGCACTGAAATCTCACTCCCAGTACTGATAACTCACTCCCAGCACTGATATCTCACTCCCAGCACTGATATCTCACTCCCAGTACTGATATCCCACTCCCAGCACTGATATCCCACCCCTAGCACTGATGTCTCACCCCGAGCACTGATATCTCACTCCCAGCACTGATATCTCTCTCCCAGTACTGATATCCCACCCCTAGCACTGATATCCCACTCCCAGCACTGATATCCCACTCCCAGCACTGATATCTCATCCACAGCACTGATATCTCACTCCCAGCACTGATATCTCACTCCCAGCACTGATATCTCACTCCCAGCACTGATATCTCACTCCCAGTACTGATATCCCACCCCTAGCACTGATATCCCACTCCCAGCACTGATATCCCACTCCCAGCACTGATATCTCATCCCCAGCAGTGATATCTCACTCCCAGCACTGATATCCCACTCCCAGCACTGATATCCCACTCCCAGCACTGATATCCCACCCCTAGCACTGATATCCCACTCCCAGCACTGATATCTCATTCCCAGCACTGATATCTCACTCCCAGCACTGATATCTCACCCCTAGCACTGATATCCCACTCCCAGCACTGATATCCCACTCCCAGCACTGATATTCCACCCCCAGCACTGATATCTCACTCCCAGCACTGATATCTCACTCCCACCCCTGATATCTCACTCCCAGCACTGATATCTCACTCCCAGTACTCATATCTCACTCCCAGCACTGATATCTCACTCCCAGCACTGATATCTCACTCTCAGCACTGATATCCCACCCCTAGCACTGATATCCCACTCCCAGCACTGATATCCCACTCCCAGCACTGATATCTCACTCCCAGCACTGATATCCCACCCCTAGCACTGATATCCCACTCCCAGCACTGATATCCCACTCCCAGCACTGATATCCCACTCCCAGCGCTGATATCCCACTCCCAGCGCTGATATCTCACTCCCAGCACTGATATCCCACTCCCAGCACTGATATCCCACACACAGCACTGATATCCCACCCCTAGCACTGATATCCCACCCCTAGCACTGATATCCCACACCCAGCACTGATATCCCACTCCCAGCACTGATATCCCACTCCCAGCACTAATATCCCACTCCCAGCACTGATATCTCACTCCCAGCAATGATATCCCACCCCTAGCACTGATATCCCACTCCCAGCACTGATATCCCACTCCCAGCACTGATATCCCACTCCCAGCACTGATATCCCACTCCCAGCACTGATATCTCACTCCCAGCACTGGTATCCAACTCCCAGTACTGGTATCCCACTCCCAGCACTGATAACTCACTCCCAGCACTGATATCTCACTCCCAGCACTGATATCTCACTCCCAGCACTGATATCTCACTCCCAGTACTGATATCCCACCCCTAGCACTGATATCCCACTCCCAGCACTGATATCCCACTCCCAGCACTGATATCTCACTCCCAGCACTGATATCCCACCCCTAGCACTGATATCCCACTCCCAGCACTGATATCCCACTCCCAGCACCGATATCCCACACCCAGCGCTGATATCCCACTCCCAGCGCTGATATCTCACTCCCAGCACTGATATCTCACTCCCAGCACTGATATCCCACTCCCAGCACTGATATCCCACTCCTAGCACTGATATCCCACACCCAGCACTGATATCCCACTCCCAGCACTGATATCCCACTCCCAGCATTAATATCCCACTCCCAGCACTGATATCTCACTCCCAGCACTGATATCCCACCCCTAGCACTGATATCCCACTCCCAGCACTGATATCCCACTCCCAGCACTGATATCCCACTCCCAGCACTGATATCTCACTCCCAGCACTGATATCCCACCCCCAGCACTGATATCCCACTCCCAGCACTGATATCCCACTCCCAGCACTGATATCTCACTCCCAGCAGTGATATCTCACTCCCAGCACTGATATCTCACTCCCAGCTCTGATATCCCACTCCCAGCACTGATATCTCACTCCCAGCACTGATATCTCACTCCCAGCACTGATATCTCACTCCCAGCACTGATATCTCACTCCCAGCACTGATATCCCACTCCCAGTACTGAAATCCCACCCCTAGCACGGATATCTCACTCCCAGCACTGATATCTCATCCCCAGCACTGATATCTCACTCCCAGCACTGATATCCCACCCCTAGCACTGATATCTCACTCCCAGCACTGATATCTCATCCCAGCACTGATATCCGACCCCTAGCACTGATATCTCACTCCCAGCACTGATATCCCATCCCCAGCACTGATATCCCACTCCCAGCTCTGATATCCCACTCCCAGCACTGATATTTCACTCCCAGCAGTGATATCTCACTCCCAGCACTGATATCTCACTCCCAGCTCTGATATCCCACTCCCAGCACTGATATCTCACTCCCAGCACTGATATCTCACTCCCAGCACTGATATCTCACTCCCAGCACTGATATCCCACTCCCAGCACTGATATGCAACCCCTAGCACTGATATCCCACTCCCAGCACTGATATGCAACCCCTAGCACTGATATGTCACTCCCAGCACTGACATCTCACTCCCAGCACTGACATCGCACCCCTAGCACTGATATCCCACTCCCAGCACTGATATCTCACTCCCAGCACTGATATCTCACTCCCAGCACTGATATCCCACCCCTAGCACTGATATCTCACTCCCAGCACTGATATCTCACTCCCAGCACTGATATCTCACTCCCAGTACTGATATCCCACCCCTAGCACTGATATCCCACTCCCAGCACTGATATCCCACTCCTAGCACTGATATCTCACTCCCAGCACTGATATCCCACTCCCAGCACTGATATCCCATTCCCAGCACTGATATCCCACTCCCAGCACTGATATCTCACTCCCAGCACTGATATCCCACCCCTAGCA
The DNA here is from genome assembly GCF_047496795.1 of Chiloscyllium punctatum. NCBI lineage: Eukaryota > Metazoa > Chordata > Chondrichthyes > Orectolobiformes > Hemiscylliidae > Chiloscyllium > Chiloscyllium punctatum. Next base: position 77,806,717 of record NC_092769.1, read on the forward strand.
CTGATATCCCACTCCCAGCACTGATATCCCACTCCCAGCACTGATATCCCACTCCCAGCACTGATATCCCACTCCCAGCACTGATATCCCACTCCCAGCACTGATATCTCACTACCAGCACTGATATCTCACTCCCAGCACGGATATCCCACTCCCAGCACTGATATCCAACCCCTAGCACTGATATCCCACACCCAGCACTGATATCCCACTCCCAGCACTGATATCCCACTCCCAGCACTGATATCTCACTCCCAGCACTGATATCTCACTCCCAGCACTGATATCCCACTCCCAGCACTGATATCTCACTCCCAGTACTGATACCCCACCCCTAGCACTGATATCTCACCCCCAGCACTGATATCCCACTCCCACCCCTGATATCTCACTCCCAGCACTGATATCTCACTTCCAGCACTGAAATCTCACTCCCAGTACTGATAACTCACTCCCAGCACTGATATCTCACTCCCAGCACTGATATCTCACTCCCAGCACTGTTATCCCACTCCCAGCACTGATATCCCACCCCTAGCACTGATGTCTCACCCCGAGCACTGATATCTCACTTCCAGCACTGATATCCCACCCCTAGCACTGATATCCCACTCCCAGCACTGATATCCCACTCCCAGCACTGATATCCCACTCCCAGCACTGATATCCCACTCCCAGCACTGATATCTCACTCCCAGCACTGATATCTCACTCCCAGCACGGATATCCCACTCCCAGCACTGATATCCAACCCCTAGCACTGATATCCCACACCCAGCACTGATATCCCACTCCCAGCACTGATATCCCACTCCCAGCACTGAGATCTCACTCCCAGCACTGATATCTCACTCCCAGCACTGATATCCCACTCCCAGCACTGATATCTCACTCCCTGTACTGATACCCCACCCCTAGCACTGATATCTCACCCCCAGCACTGATATCCCACTCCCACCCCTGATATCTCACTCCCAGCACTGATATCTCACTTCCAGCACTGAAATCTCACTCCCAGTACTGATAACTCACTCCCAGCACTGATATCTCACTCCCAGCACTGATATCTCACTCCCAGTACTGATATCCCACTCCCAGCACTGATATCCCACCCCTAGCACTGATGTCTCACCCCGAGCACTGATATCTCACTCCCAGCACTGATATCTCTCTCCCAGTACTGATATCCCACCCCTAGCACTGATATCCCACTCCCAGCACTGATATCCCACTCCCAGCACTGATATCTCATCCACAGCACTGATATCTCACTCCCAGCACTGATATCTCACTCCCAGCACTGATATCTCACTCCCAGCACTGATATCTCACTCCCAGTACTGATATCCCACCCCTAGCACTGATATCCCACTCCCAGCACTGATATCCCACTCCCAGCACTGATATCTCATCCCCAGCAGTGATATCTCACTCCCAGCACTGATATCCCACTCCCAGCACTGATATCCCACTCCCAGCACTGATATCCCACCCCTAGCACTGATATCCCACTCCCAGCACTGATATCTCATTCCCAGCACTGATATCTCACTCCCAGCACTGATATCTCACCCCTAGCACTGATATCCCACTCCCAGCACTGATATCCCACTCCCAGCACTGATATTCCACCCCCAGCACTGATATCTCACTCCCAGCACTGATATCTCACTCCCACCCCTGATATCTCACTCCCAGCACTGATATCTCACTCCCAGTACTCATATCTCACTCCCAGCACTGATATCTCACTCCCAGCACTGATATCTCACTCTCAGCACTGATATCCCACCCCTAGCACTGATATCCCACTCCCAGCACTGATATCCCACTCCCAGCACTGATATCTCACTCCCAGCACTGATATCCCACCCCTAGCACTGATATCCCACTCCCAGCACTGATATCCCACTCCCAGCACTGATATCCCACTCCCAGCGCTGATATCCCACTCCCAGCGCTGATATCTCACTCCCAGCACTGATATCCCACTCCCAGCACTGATATCCCACACACAGCACTGATATCCCACCCCTAGCACTGATATCCCACCCCTAGCACTGATATCCCACACCCAGCACTGATATCCCACTCCCAGCACTGATATCCCACTCCCAGCACTATAATCCCACTCCCAGCACTGATATCTCACTCCCAGCAATGATATCCCACCCCTAGCACTGATATCCCACTCCCAGCACTGATATCCCACTCCCAGCACTGATATCCCACTCCCAGCACTGATATCCCACTCCCAGCACTGATATCTCACTCCCAGCACTGATATCCCACCCCCAGCACTGATATCCCACTCCCAGCACTGATATCCCACTCCCAGCACTGATATCTCACTCCCAGCAGTGATATCTCACTCCCAGCACTGATATCTCACTCCCAGCTCTGACATCCCACTCCCAGCACTGATATCTCACTCCCAGCACTGATATCTCACTCCCAGCACTGATATCTCACTCCCAGCACTGATATCTCACTCCCAGCACTGATATCCCACTCCCAGTACTGAAATCCCACCCCTAGCACGTATATCTCACTCCCAGCACTGATATCTCATCCCCAGCACTGATATCTCACTCCCAGCACTGATATCCCACCCCTAGCACTGATATCTCACTCCCAGCACTGATATCTCACTCCCAGCACTGATATCCGACCCCTAGCACTGATATCTCACTCCCAGCACTGATATCCCATCCCCAGCACTGATATCCCACTCCCAGCACTGATATCCCACTCCCAGCACTGATATTTCACTCCCAGCAGTGATATCTCACTCCCAGCACTGATATCTCACTCCCAGCTCTGATATCCCACTCCCAGCACTGATATCTCACTCCCAGCACTGATATCTCACTCCCAGCACTGATATCTCACTCCCAGCACTGATATCCCACTCCCAGCACTGATATGCAACCCCTAGCACTGATATCCCACTCCCAGCACTGATATGCAACCCCTAGCACTGATATGTCACTCCCAGCACTGACATCTCACTCCCAGCACTGACATCTCACCCCTAGCACTGATATCCCACTCCCAGCACTGATATCTCACTCCCAGCACTGATATCTCACTCCCAGCACTGATATCCCACCCCTAGCACTGATATCTCACTCCCAGCACTGATATCTCACTCCCAGCACTGATATCCCACTCCCAGCACTGATATGCAACCCCTAGCACTGATATCCCACTCCCAGCACTGATATGCAACCCCTAGCACTGATATGTCACTCCCAGCACTGACATCTCACTCCCAGCACTGACATCTCACCCCTAGCACTGATATCCCACTCCCAGCACTGATATCTCACTCCCAGCACTGATATCTCACTCCCAGCACTGATATCCCACCCCTAGCACTGATATCTCACTCCCAGCACTGATATCTCACTCGCAGTACTGATATCCCACCCCTAGCACTGATATCCCACTCCCAGCACTGATATCCCACTCCTAGCACTGATATCTCACTCCCAGCACTGATATCCCACGCCCAGCACTGATATCCCATTCCCAGCACTGATATCCCACTCCCAGCACTGATATCCCACTCCCAGCACTGATATCTCACTCCCAGCACTGATATCCCACCCCTAGCACTGATATCCCACTCCCAGCACTGATATCCCACTCCCAGCACTGATATCCCACTCCCAGCACTGATATCCCACTCCCAGCACTGATATCTCACTCCCAGCACTGATATCTCACTCCCAGCACGGATATCCCACTCCCAGCACTGATATCCAACCCCTAGCACTGATATCCCACACCCAGCACTGATATCCCACTCCCAGCACTGATATCCCACTCCCAGCACTGATATCCCACTCCCAGCACTGATATCTCACTCCCAGCACTGATATCTCACTCCCAGCACTGATATCCCACTCCCACCCCTGATATCTCACTCCCAGCACAGATATCTCACTTCCAGCACTGAAATCTCACTCCCAGTACTGATAACTCACTCCCAGCACTGATATCTCACTCCCAGCACTGATATCTCACTCCCAGCACTGTTATCCCACCCCTACCACTGATAAACCACCCCTTGCACTGATATCTCACTCCCAGCACTGATATCTCACTCCCAGCACTGATATCCCACTCCCAGCACTGATATCCCACTCCCAGCACTGATATCTCACTCCCAGCACTGATATCCCACCCCTAGCACTGATGTCTCACCCCGAGCACTGATATCTCACTCCCAGCACTGATATCCCACTCCCAGCGCTGATATCTCACTCCCAGCACTGATATCTCATTCCCAGCACTGATATCCCACTCCCAGCACTGATATCCCACCCCTAGCACTGATATCCCACACACAGCACTGATATCCCACCCCCAGCACTGATATCCCACCCCTAGCACTGATATCTGACTCCCAGCACGGATATCTCACTCCCAGCACTGATATCTCTCTCCCAGTACTGATACCCCACCCCTAGCACTGATATCTGACTCCCAGCACGGATATCTCACTCCCAGCACTGATATCTCTCTCCCAGTACTGATATCCCACCCCTAGCACTGATATCCCACTCCCAGCACTGATATCCCACTCCCAGCACTGATATCTTATCCACAGCACTGATATCTCACTCCCAGCACTGATATCTCACTCCCAGCACTGATATCTCACTCCCAGCACTGATATCTCACTCCCAGTACTGATATCCCACCCCTAGCACTGATATCCCACTCCCAGCACTGATATCCCACTCCCAGCACTGATATCTCATCCCCAGCACTGATATCTCACTCCCAGCACTGATATCCCACTCCCAGCACTGATATCCCACTCCCAGCACTGATATCCCACCCCTAGCACTGATATACCACTCCCAGCACTGATATCTCATTCCCAGCACTGATATCTCACTCCCAGCACTGATATCTCACCCCCAGCACTGATATCCCACTCCCAGCACTGATATCCCACTCCCAGCACTGATATCCCACCCCCAGCACTGATATCTCACTCCCAGCACTGATATCTCACTCCCACCCCTGATATCTCACTCCCAGCACTGATATCTCACTCCCAGCACTGATATCTCACTCCCAGCACTGATATCTCACTCCCAGCACTGATATCTCACTCCCAGCACTGATATCTCACTCCCAGCACTGATATCCCACCCCTAGCACTGATATCTCACTCCCAGCACTGATATCTCACTCCCAGCACTGATATCTCACTCCCAGTACTGATACCCCACCCCTAGCACTGATATCCCACTCCCAGCACTGATATCCCACTCCCAGCACTGATATCTCACTCCCAGTACTGATATCCCACCCCCAGCACTGATATCTCACTCCCAGCACTGATATCCCACCCCCAGCACTGATATCTCACTCCCAGCACTGATTTCCCACTACCAGCACTGATATCTCACCCCTAGCACTGATATCTCACTCCCAGCACTGACATCTCACTCCCAGCACTGATATCCCACCCCTAGCACTGATATCTCACTCCCAGCACGGATATCTACTCCCAGTACTGATATCTCACTCCCAGCACGGATATCTACTCCCAGTACTGATATCTCACTCCCAGCACTGATATCCAACCCCTAGCACTGATATCCCACTCCCATCACTGATATCCCACTCCCAGCACTGATATCTCATCCCCAGCACTGATATCTCATCCCCAGCACTGATATCTCACTCCCAGCACTGATATCTCACTCCCAGCACTGATATCTCACTCCCAGTACTGATATCCCACCCCCAGCACTGATATCCCACTCCCGGCACTGATATCCCACTCCCTGCACTGATATCTCACTCCCAGCACTGATATCTCACTCCCAGCACTGATATCTCACTCCCAGCACTGATATGTCACTTCCAGCACTGATATCTCACTCCCAGCACTGATATCTCACTCCCAGCACTGATATCTCACTCCCAGCACTGATATCTCACTCCCAGCACTGATATCTCGCTCACAGCACTGATATCCCACCCCTAGCACTGATATCTCTCTCCCAGCACTGATATCTCATTCCCAGCACTGATATCTCACTCCCAGCACTGATATCTCACTCCCAGCACTGATATCTCACTCCCAGCACTGATATCTCACTCCCTGCACTGGTATCCCATTCCCAGTACTGATATCCCACCCCTAGCACTGATATCCCACTCCCAGCACTGATATCTCAATCCCAGCACTGATGTCTCATCCCCAGCACTGATATCTCACTCCCAGCACTGATATCTCACTCCCAGCACTGATATCCCACCCCTAGCACTGATATGCCACTCCCAGCACTGACATCCCACTCCCAGCACTGATATCCCACCCCTAGCACTGATATCCCACTCCCAGCACTGATATCTCACCCCTAGCACTGATATCTCACTCCCAGCACTGACATCTCACTCCCAGCACTGATATCTCACCCCTAGCACTGATATCTCACTCCCAGCACTGATATCTCGCTCCCAGCACTGATATCTCACCACTAGCACTGATATCTCACTCCCAGCACTGACATCTCACTCCCAGCACTGATATCTCACCCCTAGCACTGATATCTCACTCCCAGCACTGATATCTCACTCCCAGCACTGATATCTCACTCCCAGCACTGATATCTCACTCCCAGCACTGATATCCCACCCCTACCACTGATATCTCACTCCCAGCTCTGATATCCCACTCCCAGCACTGATATCTCACTCCCAGCACTGATATCCCACCCCTAGCACTGATGTCTCACCCCGAGCACTGATATCTCACTCACAGCACTGATATCCCACTCCCAGCACTGATATCTCACTCCCAGCACTGATATCTCACTCCCAGCACTGATATCTCACTCCCAGCTCTGATATCTCACTCCCAGCACTGATATCTCACTCCCAGCACTGATATCTCACTCCCAGCACTGATATCCCACTCCCAGCACTGATATCTCACTCCCAGCACTGATATCTCACTCCCAGCACTGATATCTCACTCCCAGCACTGATATCTCACTCCCAGCACTGATACCCCACCCCTAGCACTGATATCCCACTCCCAGCACTGATATCCCACTCCCAGCACTGATATCTCATCCCCAGCACTGATATCTCACTCCCAGCACTGATATCTCACTCCCAGCACTGATATCTCACTCCCAGTACTGATATCCCACCACTAGCACTGATATCCCACTCCCAGCACTGATATCCCACTCCCAGCACTGATATGCCACCCCTAGCACTGATTTCCCACTACCAGCACGGATATCCCACTCCCAGCACTGATATCTCAATCCCAGTACTGATATCCCACCCCTAGCACTGATATCCCACTCCCAGCACTGATATCCCACTCCCATCACTGATATCCCACTCCCAGCACTGATATCTCATCCCCAGCACTGATATCTCACTCCCAGCACTGATATCTCACTCCCAGCACTGATATCTCACTCCCAGTACTGATATCCCACCCCTAGCACTGATATCCCACTCCCAGCACTGATATCCCACTCCCAGCACTGATATCCCACTCCCAGCACTGATATGCCACCCCTAGCACTGATATCCCACTCCCAGCACTGATATCTCACCCCTAGCACTGATATCTCACTCCCAGCACTGACATCTCACTCCCAGTACTGATATCTCACCCCTAGCACTGATATCCCACTCCCAGCACTGATATCCCACTCCCAGCACTGATATCCCACCCCCAGCACTGATATCTCACTCCCAGCACTGATATCCCACCCCCAGCACTGATATCTCACTCCCAGCACTGATATCTCACTCCCAGCACTGATATCTCACTCCCAGCCCTGATATCTCACTCCCAGCACTGATATCTCACTTCCAGCACTGATATCTCACTTCCAGCATTGATATCTCACTCCCAGCACTGATATCTCACTCCCAGCACTGGTATCCCACTCCCAGTACTGATAACTCACTCCCAGCACTGATATCTCACTCCCAGCACTGATATCTCACTCCCAGCACTGATATCCCACCCCTAGCACTGATATGCCACTCCCATCACTGACATCCCACTCCCAGCACTGATATCCCACCCCTAGCACTGATATCCCACTCCCAGCACTGATATCTCACCCCTAGCACTGATATCTCACTCCCAGCACTGATATCTCGCTCCCAGCACTGATATCTCACCCCTAGCACTGATATCTCACTCCCAGCACTGACATCTCACTCCCAGCACTGATATCTCACTCCTAGCACTGATATCTCACTCCCAGCTCTGATATCCCACTCCCAGCACTGATATCTCACTCCCAGCACTGATATCTCCCTCCCAGCACTGATATCCCACCCCTAGCACTGATGTCTCACCCCGAGCACTGATATCTCACTCCCAGCACTGATATCCCACTCCCAGCACTGATATCTCACTCCCAGCACTGATATCTCACTCCCAGCACTGATATCTCACTCCCAGCACTGATATCTCACTCCCAGCACTGATATCTCACTCCCAGCACTGATATCTCACTCCCAGCTCTGATATCCCACTCCCAGCACTGATATCTCACTCCCAGCACTGATATCCCACCCCTAGCACTGATGTCTCACCCCGAGCACTGATATCTCACTCCCAGCACTGATATCTCATCCCCAGCACTGATATCTCACTCCCAGCACTGATATCTCACTCCCAGCACTGATATCTCACTCCCAGTACTGATATCCCACCCCTAGCACTGATATCCCACTCCCAGCACTGATATCCCACTACCAGCACTGATATGCCACCCCTAGCACTGATATCCCACTCCCAGCACTGATATCCCACTCCCAGCACTGATATGCCACCCCTAGCACGGATATCTCACTCCCAGCACTGATATCTCATCCCCAGCACTGATATCTCACTCCCAGCACTGATATCTCACTCCCAGCACTGATATCTCACTCCCAGTACTGATATCCCACCCCTAGCACTGATATCTCACTCCCAGCACTGATATCTCACCCCTAGCACTGATATCTCACTCCCAGCACTGACATCTCACTCCCAGCACTGATATCCCACCCCTAGCACTGATATCCCACCCCTAGAACTGATATCTCACTCCCAGCACTGATATCTCACCCCTAGCACTGATATCTCACTCCCAGCACTGACATCTCACTCCCAGCACTGATATCTCACCCCTAGCACTGATATCCCACTCCCAGCACTGATATCTCACTCCCAGCACTGATATCTCACTCCCAGCACTGATATTCCACCCCTAGCACTGATATCCCACTCCCAGCACTGATATCTCACTCCTAGCACTGACATCTCACTCCCAGCACTGATATCTCACCCCTAGCACTGATATCCCACTCCCAGCACTGATATCTCACTCCCAGCACTGATATCTCACTCCCAGCACTGATATCTCACCCCTAGCACTGATATCCCACTCCCAGCACTGATATCTCACTCCTAGCACTGATATCTCACTCCCAGCACTGATATCTCACCCCTAGCACTGATATCCCACTCCCAGCACTGATATCTCACTCCTAGCACTGATATCTCACTCCCAGCACTGATATCTCACTCCCAGCACTGATATCTCACTCCCAGCACTGATATCTCACTCCCAGTACTGATATCCCACCCCTAGCACTGATATCCCACTCCCAGCACTGATATCTCATCCCCAGCACTGATACCTCACTCCCAGCACTGACATCTCCCTCCCAGCACTGATATCTCACCCCTAGCACTGATATCCCACTCCCAGCACTGATATCCCACTCCCAGCACTGATATCCCACCCCCAGCACTGATATCTCACTCCCAGCACTGATATCCCACCCCCAGCACTGATATCTCACTCCCAGCACTGATATCTCACTCCCAGCACTGATATCTCACTCCCAGCACTGATATCTCACTTCCAGCACTGATATCTCACTCCCAGCACTGATATCTCACTCCCAGCACTGGTATCCCACTCCCAGTACTGATATCTCACTCCCAGCACTGATATCCCACTCCCAGCACTGATATCTCACTCCCAGCACTGATATCTCACTCCCAGCACTGATATCTCACCCCTAGCACTGATATCCCACTCCCAGCACTGATGTCTCACTCCCTGCACTGATATCTCACTCCCAGCACTGGTATCCCACTCCCAGTACTGATATCTCACCCCTAGCACTGATATCCCACTCCCAGCACTGATATCTCACTCCCAGCACTGATATCTCACTCCCAGCACTGATATCTCACCCCTAGCACTGATATCCCACTCCCAGCACTGATATCTCACTCCTAGCACTGATATCTCACTCCCAGCACTGATATCTCACCCCTAGCACTGATATCCCACTCCCAGCACTGATATCCCACCCCTAGCACTGATATCCCACTCCCAGCACTGACATCCCACTCCCAGCACTGATATCCCACCCCTAGCACTGATATCCCACTCCCAGCACAGATATCTCACCCCTAGCACTGATATCTCACTCCCAGCACTGACATCTCACTCCCAGCACTGAAATCTCACCCCTAGCACTGATAGCCAATCCCAGCACTGATATCCCACTCCCAGCACTGATATCTCACTCCCAGCACTGATATCTCACTCCCAGCACTGATATCTCACTCCCAGCACTGATATGTCACTTCCAGCACTGATATCTCACTCCCAGCACTGATATCTCACTCCCAGCACTGATATCTCACTCCCAGCACTGATATCTCACTCCCAGCACTGATACCTCACTCCCAGCACTGATATCTCACTCCCAGCACTGATATCCCACCCCTAGCACTGATATCCCACTCCCAGCACTGATATCTCACTCCCAGCACTGATACCTCACTCCCAGCACTGATACCTTATTCCCAGCACTGATACCTCACTCCCTGTACTGATATCCCACTCCCAGCACTGATATCTCACTCCCAGCACTGATATCTCACTCCCAGCACTGATATCTCACTCCCAGCTCTGATATCCCACTCCCAGCACTGATATCTCACTCCCAGTACTCATATCTCACTCCCAGCACTGATATCCCACCCCTAGCACTGATATCCCACTCCCAGCACTGATATCTCACTCCCAGCACTGATACTTCACTCCCAGCACTGATACCTCACTCCCAGCACTGATATCTCACTCCCAGCACTGATATCCCACCCCTAGCACTGATATCCCACTCCCAGCACTGATATCTCACTCCCAGCACTGATACCTCACTCCCAGCACTGATACCTTACTCCCAGCACTGATACCTCACTCCCAGTACTCATATCCCACTCCCAGCACTGATATCTCACTCCCAGCACTGATATCTCACTCCCAGCACTGATATCTCACTCCCAGCTCTGATATCCCACTCCCAGCACTGATATCTCACTCCCAGCACTGATATCCCACCCCTAGCACTGATATCCCACCCCTAGCACTGATATCTCACTCCCAGCACTGATATCTCACTCCTAGCACTGACATCTCACTCCCAGCACTGATATCTCACCCCTAGCACTGATATCCCACTCCCAGCACTGATATCTCACTCCCAGCACTGATATCTCACTCCCAGCACTGATATCTCACCCCTAGCACTGATATCCCACTCCCAGCACTGATATCTCACTCCTAGCACTGATATCTCACTCCCAGCACTGATATCTCACCCCTAGCACTGATATCCCACTCCCAGCACTGATATCTCACTCCTAGCACTGATATCTCACTCCCAGCACTGATATCTCACTCCCAGCACAGACATCTCACTTCCAGCACTGATATCTCACTCCCAGTACTGATATCCCACCCCTAGCACTGATATCCCACTCCCAGCACTGATATCCCACTCCCAGCACTGATATCTCATCCCCAGCACTGATACCTCACTTCCAGCACTGATATCTCACCCCTAGCACTGATATCCGACTCCCAGCACTGATATCCCACTCCCAGCACTGATATCCCACCCCCAGCACTGATATCTCACTCCCAGCACTGATATCCCACCCCCAGCACTGATATCTCACTCCCAGCACTGATATCTCACTCCCAGCACTGATATCTCACTCCCAGCACTGATATCTCACTTCCAGCACTGATATCTCACTTCCAGCACTGATATCTCACTCCCAGCACTGATATCTCACTCCCAGCACTGGTATCCCACTCCCAGTACTGATATCTCACTCCCAGCACTGATATCTCACTCCCAGCACTGATATCCCACCCCTAGCACTGATATCCCACTCCCAGCACTGACATCCCACTCCCAGCACTGATATCCCACCCCTAGCACTGATATCCCACTCCCAGCACTGATATCTCACCCCTAGCACTGATATCTCACTCCCAGCACTGACATCTCACTCCCAGCACTGATATCTCACCCCTAGCACTGATAGCCAATCCCAGCACTGATATCCCACTCCCAGCACTGATATCTCACTCCCAGCACTGATATCTCACTCCCAGCACTGATATCTCACTCCCAGCACTGATATGTCACTTCCAGCACTGATATCTCACTCCCAGCACTGATATCTCACTCCCAGCACTGATATCTCACTCCCAGCACTGATATCTCACTCCCAGCACTGATACCTCACTCCCAGCACTGATATCTCACTCCCAGCACTGATATCCCACCCCTAGCACTGATATCCCACTCCCAGCACTGATATCTCACTCCCAGCACTGATACCTCACTCCCAGCACTGATACCTTATTCCCAGCACTGATACCTCACTCCCAGTACTGATATCCCACTCCCAGCACTGATATCTCACTCCCAGCACTGATATCTCACTCCCAGCACTGATATCTCACTCCCAGCTCTGATATCCCACTCCCAGCACTGATATCTCACTCCCAGTACTCATATCTCACTCCCAGCACTGATATCCCACCCCTAGCACTGATATCCCACTCCCAGCACTGATATCTCACTCCCAGCACTGATACCTCACTCCCAGCACTGATACCTCACTCCCAGCACTGATATCTCACTCCCAGCACTGATATCCCACCCCTAGCACTGATATCCCACTCCCAGCACTGATATCTCACTCCCAGCACTGATACCTCACTCCCAGCACTGATATCTCACTCCCAGCACTGATACCTCACTCCCAGTACTGATAGCCCACTCCCAGCACTGATATCTCACTCCCAGCACTGATATCTCACTCCCAGCACTGATATCTCACTCCCAGCTCTGATATCCCACTCCCAGCACTGATATCTCACTCCCAGTACTGATATCTCACTCCCAGCACTGATATCTCACTCCCAGCACTGATATCTCACTCCCAGCACTGATATCTCACTCCCAGCACTGATATCTCACTCCCAGCACTGATATCTCACTCCCAGAACTGATATCTCACTCCCAGCACTGATATCACACTCCCAGTACTGATATCCCACCCCTAGCACTGATATCTCACTCCCAGCACTGATATCTCATCCCCAGCACTGATATCTCACTCCCAGCACTGATATCTCACTCCCAGCACTGATATCCCACCCCTAGCACTGATATCTCACTCCCAGCACGGATACCTCACTCCCAGCACTGATATCTCTCTCACAGTACTGATACCCCACCCCTAGCACTGATATCTGACTCCCAGCACGGATATCTCACTCCCAGCACTGATATCTCTCTCCCAGTACTGATATCCCACCCCTAGCACTGATATCCCACTCCCAGCACTGATATCCCACTCCCAGCACTGATATCTCATCCACAGCACTGATATCTCACTCCCAGCACTGATATCTCAATCCCAGCACTGATATCTCACTCCCAGCACTGATATCTCACTCCCAGCACTGATATCTCACTCCCAGTACTGATATCCCACCCCTAGCACTGATATCCCACTCCCAGCACTGATATCCCACTCCCAGCACTGATATCTCATTCCCAGCACTGATATCCCACTCCCAGCACTGATATCCCACTCCCAGCACTGATATCCCACCCCTAGCACTGATATCCCACTCCCAGCACTGATATCCCACTCCCAGCACTGGTATCCCATTCCCAGCACTGATATCTCACTCCCAGCACTGATATCTCACCCCTAGCACTGATATCCCACTCCCAGCACTGATATCCCACTCCCAGCACTGATATCCCATCCCCAGCACTGATATCTCACTCCCAGCACTGATATCTCACTCCCACCCCTGATATCTCACTCCCAGCACTGATATCTCACTCCCAGCACTGATATCTCACTCCCAGCACTGATATCTCACTCCCACCCCTGATACCTCACTCCCAGCACTGGTATCTCACTTCCAGCACTGATATCTCACTCCCAGCACTGATATCTCACTCCCAGCACTGATATCTCACTCCCAGCACTGATATCTCACTCCCAGCACTGATATCCCACCCCTAGCACTGATATCTCACTCCCAGCACTGATATCTCACTCCCAGCACTGATATCTCACTCCCAGCACTGATACCCCACCCCTAGCACTGATATCCCACTCCCAGCACTGATATCCCACTCCCAGCACTGATATCTCATCCCCAGCACTGATATCTCACTCCCAGCACTGATATCTCACTCCCAGCACTGATATCTCACTCCCAGTACTGATATCCCACCCCTAGCACTGATATCCCACTCCCAGCACTGATATCCCACTCCCAGCACTGATATGCCACCCCTAGCACTGATTTCCCACTACCAGCACTGATATCTCACCCCTAGCACTGATATCTCACTCCCAGCACTGACATCTCACTCCCAGCACTGATATCCCACCCCTAGCACTGATATCTCACTCCCAGCACTGATATCTCACTCCCAGTACAAATATCCCACCCCTAGCACTGATATCCCACTCCCAGCACTGATATCCCACTCCCATCACTGATATCCCACTCCCAGCACTGATATCCCACTCCCAGCACTGATATCTCATCCCCAGCACTGATATCTCACTCCCAGCACTGATATCTCACTCGCAGCACTGATATCTCACTCCCAGCACTGATATCTCGCTCCCAGTACTGATATCCCACCCCGAGCACTGATATCCCACTCCCAGCACTGATATCCCACTCCCAGCACTGATATGCCACCCCTAGCACTGATTTCCCACTACCAGCACTGATATCTCACCCCTGGCACTGATATCTCACTCCCAGCACTGACATCTCACTCCCAGCACTGATATCCCACCCCTAGCACTGATATCTCACTCCCAGCACTGATATCTCACTCCCAGTACTGATATCCCACCTCTAGCACTGATATCCCACTCCCAGCACTGATATCCCACTCCCAGCACTGATATTCCACTCCCAGCACCGATATCTCATCCCCAGCACTGATATCTCAATCCCAGCACTGATATCTCACTCCCAGCACTGATATCCCACTCCCGGCACTGATATGCCACCCCTAGCACTGATATCCCACTCCCAGCACTGATATCGCACCCCTAGCACTGATATCTCACTCCCAGCACTGACATCTCACTCCCAGTACTGATATCTCACCCCGAGCACTGATATCCCACTCCCAGCACTGATATCCCACTCCCAGCACTGATATCCCACCCCCAGCACTGATATCTCACTCCCAGCAC
Organism: Chiloscyllium punctatum; assembly: GCF_047496795.1. Lineage (NCBI taxonomy): Eukaryota > Metazoa > Chordata > Chondrichthyes > Orectolobiformes > Hemiscylliidae > Chiloscyllium > Chiloscyllium punctatum. Next base: position 77,822,354 of record NC_092769.1, read on the forward strand.
TGATATCCCACCCCCAGCACTGATATCTCACTCCCAGTTCTGATATCTCACTCCCAGCACTGATATCTCACTCCCAGCACTGATATCTCACTTCCAGCACTGATATCTCACTTCCACCACTGACATCTCACTCCCAGCACTGATATCTCACCCCTAGCACTGATATCTCACTCCCAGCACTGATATCCCACTCCCAGTACTGATATCTCACTCCCAGCACTGATATCTCACCCCTAGCACTGATATCTCACTCCCAGCACTGACATCTCACTCCCAGCACTGATATCTCACTCCCAGTACTGATATCCCTCCCCTAGCACTGATATCCCACTCCCAGCACTGATATCCCACTCCCATCACTGATATCCCACTCCCAGCACTGATATCTCATCCCCAGCACTGATATCTCACTCCCAGCACTGATATCTCACTCCCAGCACTGATATCTCACTCCCAGCACTGATATCTCACTCCCAGTACTGATATCCCACCCCTAGCACTGATATCCCACTCCCAGCACTGATATCCCACTCCCAGCACTGATATCCCACTCCCAGCACTGATATGCCACCCCTAGCACTGATATCCCACTCCCAGCACTGATATCTCACCCCTAGCACTGATATCTCACTCCCAGCACTGACATCTCACTCCCAGTACTGATATCCCACTCCCAGCACTGATATCTCATCCCCAGCACTGATATCTCACTCCCAGCACTGATATCTCACTCCCAGCACTGATATCTCACCCCTAGCACTGATATCCCACTCCCAGCACTGATATCTCACTCCTAGCACTGATATCTCACTCCCAGCACTGATATCTCACTCCCAGCACTGATATCTCACTCCCAGCACTGATATCTCACTCCCAGTACTGATATCCCACCCCTAGCACTGATATCCCACTCCCAGCACTGATATCCCACTCCCAGCACTGATATCTCATCCCCAGCACTGATACCTCACTCCCAGCACTGACATCTCCCTCCCAGCACTGATATCTCACCCCTAGCACTGATATCCCACTCCCAGCACTGATATCCCACTCCCAGCACTGATATCCCACCCCCAGCACTGATATCTCACTCCCAGCACTGATATCCCACCCCCAGCACTGATATCTCACTCCCAGCACTGATATCTCACTCCCAGCACTGATATCTCACTCCCAGCACTGATATCTCACTCCCAGCCCTGATATCCCACTCCCAGCACTGATATCTCACTCCCAGTACTCATATCTCACTCCCAGCACTGATATCCCACCCCTAGCACTGATATCCCACTCCCAGCACTGATATCTCACTCCCAGCACTGATACTTCACTCCCAGCACTGATACCTCACTCCCAGCACTGATATCTCACTCCCAGCACTGATATCCCACCCCTAGCACTGATATCCCACTCCCAGCACTGATATCTCACTCCCAGCACTGATACCTCACTCCCAGCGCTGATACCTTACTCCCAGCACTGATACCTCACTCCCAGTACTCATATCCCACTCCCAGCACTGATATCTCACTCCCAGCACTGATATCTCACTCCCAGCACTGATATCTCACTCCCAGCTCTGATATCCCACTCCCAGCACTGATATCTCACTCCCAGCACTGATATCCCACCCCTAGCACTGATATCCCACCCCTAGCACTGATATCTCACTCCCAGCACTGATATCTCACTCCTAGCACTGACATCTCACTCCCAGCACTGATATCTCACCCCTAGCACTGATATCCCACTCCCAGCACTGATATCTCACTCCCAGCACTGATATCTCACTCCCAGCACTGATATCTCACCCCTAGCACTGATATCCCACTCCCAGCACTGATATCTCACTCCCAGCACAGACATCTCACTTCCAGCACTGATATCTCACTCCCAGTACTGATATCCCACCCCTAGCACTGATATCCCACTCCCAGCACTGATATCCCACTCCCAGCACTGATATCTCATCCCCAGCACTGATACCTCACTTCCAGCACTGATATCTCACCCCTAGCACTGATATCCGACTCCCAGCACTGATATCCCACTCCCAGCACTGATATCCCACCCCCAGCACTGATATCTCACTCCCAGCACTGATATCCCACCCCCAGCACTGATATCTCACTCCCAGCACTGATATCTCACTCCCAGCACTGATATCTCACTCCCAGCACTGATATCTCACTTCCAGCACTGATATCTCACTTCCAGCACTGATATCTCACTCCCAGCACTGATATCTCACTCCCAGCACTGGTATCCCACTCCCAGTACTGATATCTCACTCCCAGCACTGATATCTCACTCCCAGCACTGATATCCCACCCCTAGCACTGATATCCCACTCCCAGCACTGACATCCCACTCCCAGCACTGATATCCCACCCCTAGCACTGATATCCCACTCCCAGCACTGATATCTCACCCCTAGCACTGATATCTCACTCCCAGCACTGACATCTCACTCCCAGCACTGATATCTCACCCCTAGCACTGATAGCCAATCCCAGCACTGATATCCCACTCCCAGCACTGATATCTCACTCCCAGCACTGATATCTCACTCCCAGCACTGATATCTCACTCCCAGCACTGATATGTCACTTCCAGCACTGATATCTCACTCCCAGCACTGATATCTCACTCCCAGCACTGATATCTCACTCCCAGCACTGATATCTCACTCCCAGCACTGATACCTCACTCCCAGCACTGATATCTCACTCCCAGCACTGATATCCCACCCCTAGCACTGATATCCCACTCCCAGCACTGATATCTCACTCCCAGCACTGATACCTCACTCCCAGCACTGATACCTTATTCCCAGCACTGATACCTCACTCCCAGTACTGATATCCCACTCCCAGCACTGATATCTCACTCCCAGCACTGATATCTCACTCCCAGCACTGATATCTCACTCCCAGCTCTGATATCCCACTCCCAGCACTGATATCTCACTCCCAGTACTCATATCTCACTCCCAGCACTGATATCCCACCCCTAGCACTGATATCCCACTCCCAGCACTGATATCTCACTCCCAGCACTGATACCTCACTCCCAGCACTGATACCTCACTCCCAGCACTGATATCTCACTCCCAGCACTGATATCCCACCCCTAGCACTGATATCCCACTCCCAGCACTGATATCTCACTCCCAGCACTGATACCTCACTCCCAGCACTGATATCTCACTCCCAGCACTGATACCTCACTCCCAGTACTGATAGCCCACTCCCAGCACTGATATCTCACTCCCAGCACTGATATCTCACTCCCAGCACTGATATCTCACTCCCAGCTCTGATATCCCACTCCCAGCACTGATATCTCACTCCCAGCACTGATATCTCATCCCCAGCACTGATATCTCACTCCCAGCACTGATATCTCACTCCCAGCACTGATATCCCACCCCTAGCACTGATATCTCACTCCCAGCACGGATACCTCACTCCCAGCACTGATATCTCTCTCACAGTACTGATACCCCACCCCTAGCACTGATATCTGACTCCCAGCACGGATATCTCACTCCCAGCACTGATATCTCTCTCCCAGTACTGATATCCCACCCCTAGCACTGATATCCCACTCCCAGCACTGATATCCCACTCCCAGCACTGATATCTCATCCACAGCACTGATATCTCACTCCCAGCACTGATATCTCAATCCCAGCACTGATATCTCACTCCCAGCACTGATATCTCACTCCCAGCACTGATATCTCACTCCCAGTACTGATATCCCACCCCTAGCACTGATATCCCACTCCCAGCACTGATATCCCACTCCCAGCACTGATATCTCATTCCCAGCACTGATATCCCACTCCCAGCACTGATATCCCACTCCCAGCACTGATATCCCACCCCTAGCACTGATATCCCACTCCCAGCACTGATATCCCACTCCCAGCACTGATATCCCATTCCCAGCACTGATATCTCACTCCCAGCACTGATATCTCACCCCTAGCACTGATATCCCACTCCCAGCACTGATATCCCACTCCCAGCACTGATATCCCATCCCCAGCACTGATATCTCACTCCCAGCACTGATATCTCACTCCCACCCCTGATATCTCACTCCCAGCACTGATATCTCACTCCCAGCACTGATATCTCACTCCCAGCACTGATATCTCACTCCCACCCCTGATACCTCACTCCCAGCACTGGTATCTCACTTCCAGCACTGATATCTCACTCCCAGCACTGATATCTCACTCCCAGCACTGATATCTCACTCCCAGCACTGATATCTCACTCCCAGCACTGATATCCCACCCCTAGCACTGATATCTCACTCCCAGCACTGATATCTCACTCCCAGCACTGATATCTCACTCCCAGCACTGATACCCCACCCCTAGCACTGATATCCCACTCCCAGCACTGATATCCCACTCCCAGCACTGATATCTCATCCCCAGCACTGATATCTCACTCCCAGCACTGATATCTCACTCCCAGCACTGATATCTCACTCCCAGTACTGATATCCCACCCCTAGCACTGATATCCCACTCCCAGCACTGATATCCCACTCCCAGCACTGATATGCCACCCCTAGCACTGATTTCCCACTACCAGCACTGATATCTCACCCCTAGCACTGATATCTCACTCCCAGCACTGACATCTCACTCCCAGCACTGATATCCCACCCCTAGCACTGATATCTCACTCCCAGCACTGATATCTCACTCCCAGTACAAATATCCCACCCCTAGCACTGATATCCCACTCCCAGCACTGATATCCCACTCCCATCACTGATATCCCACTCCCAGCACTGATATCCCACTCCCAGCACTGATATCTCATCCCCAGCACTGATATCTCACTCCCAGCACTGATATCTCACTCCCAGCACTGATATCTCACTCCCAGCACTGATATCTCGCTCCCAGTACTGATATCCCACCCCGAGCACTGATATCCCACTCCCAGCACTGATATCCCACTCCCAGCACTGATATGCCACCCCTAGCACTGATTTCCCACTACCAGCACTGATATCTCACCCCTGGCACTGATATCTCACTCCCAGCACTGACATCTCACTCCCAGCACTGATATCCCACCCCTAGCACTGATATCTCACTCCCAGCACTGATATCTCACTCCCAGTACTGATATCCCACCTCTAGCACTGATATCCCACTCCCAGCACTGATATCCCACTCCCAGCACTGATATTCCACTCCCAGCACCGATATCTCATCCCCAGCACTGATATCTCAATCCCAGCACTGATATCTCACTCCCAGCACTGATATCCCACTCCCGGCACTGATATGCCACCCCTAGCACTGATATCCCACTCCCAGCACTGATATCTCACCCCTAGCACTGATATCTCACTCCCAGCACTGACATCTCACTCCCAGTACTGATATCTCACCCCGAGCACTGATATCCCACTCCCAGCACTGATATCCCACTCCCAGCACTGATATCCCACCCCCAGCACTGATATCTCACTCCCAGCACTGATATCCCACCCCCAGCACTGATATCTCACTCCCAGTTCTGATATCTCACTCCCAGCACTGATATCTCACTCCCAGCACTGATATCTCACTTCCAGCACTGATATCTCACTTCCACCACTGACATCTCACTCCCAGCACTGATATCTCACCCCTAGCACTGATATCTCACTCCCAGCACTGATATCCCACTCCCAGTACTGATATCTCACTCCCAGCACTGATATCTCACCCCTAGCACTGATATCTCACTCCCAGCACTGACATCTCACTCCCAGCACTGATATCTCACTCCCAGTACTGATATCCCTCCCCTAGCACTGATATCCCACTCCCAGCACTGATATCCCACTCCCATCACTGATATCCCACTCCCAGCACTGATATCTCATCCCCAGCACTGATATCTCACTCCCAGCACTGATATCTCACTCCCAGCACTGATATCTCACTCCCAGCACTGATATCTCACTCCCAGTACTGATATCCCACCCCTAGCACTGATATCCCACTCCCAGCACTGATATCCCACTCCCAGCACTGATATCCCACTCCCAGCACTGATATGCCACCCCTAGCACTGATATCCCACTCCCAGCACTGATATCTCACCCCTAGCACTGATATCTCACTCCCAGCACTGACATCTCACTCCCAGTACTGATATCCCACTCCCAGCACTGATATCTCATCCCCAGCACTGATATCTCACTCCCAGCACTGATATCTCACTCCCAGCACTGATATCTCACCCCTAGCACTGATATCCCACTCCCAGCACTGATATCTCACTCCTAGCACTGATATCTCACTCCCAGCACTGATATCTCACTCCCAGCACTGATATCTCACTCCCAGCACTGATATCTCACTCCCAGTACTGATATCCCACCCCTAGCACTGATATCCCACTCCCAGCACTGATATCCCACTCCCAGCACTGATATCTCATCCCCAGCACTGATACCTCACTCCCAGCACTGACATCTCCCTCCCAGCACTGATATCTCACCCCTAGCACTGATATCCCACTCCCAGCACTGATATCCCACTCCCAGCACTGATATCCCACCCCCAGCACTGATATCTCACTCCCAGCACTGATATCCCACCCCCAGCACTGATATCTCACTCCCAGCACTGATATCTCACTCCCAGCACTGATATCTCACTCCCAGCACTGATATCTCACTTCCAGCACTGATATCTCACTTCCAGCACTGATATCTCACTCCCAGCACTGATATCTCACTCCCAGCACTGGTATCCCACTCCCAGTACTGATATCTCACTCCCAGCACTGATATCTCACTCCCAGCACTGATATCCCACCCCTAGCACTGATATCCCACTCCCAGCACTGACATCCCACTCCCAGCACTGATATCCCACCCCTAGCACTGATATCCCACTCCCAGCACTGATATCTCACCCCTAGCACTGATATCTCACTCCCAGCACTGACATCTCACTCCCAGCACTGATATCTCACCCCTAGCACTGATAGCCAATCCCAGCACTGATATCCCACTCCCAGCACTGATATCTCACTCCCAGCACTGATATCTCACTCCCAGCACTGATATCTCACTCCCAGCACTGATATGTCACTTCCAGCACTGATATCTCACTCCCAGCACTGATATCTCACTCCCAGCACTGATATCTCACTCCCAGCACTGATACCTCACTCCCAGCACTGATATCTCACTCCCAGCACTGATATCCCACCCCTAGCACTGATATCCCACTCCCAGCACTGATATCTCACTCCCAGCACTGATACCTCACTCCCAGCACTGATACCTTATTCCCAGCACTGATACCTCACTCCCAGTACTGATATCCCACTCCCAGCACTGATATCTCACTCCCAGCACTGATATCTCACTCCCAGCACTGATATCTCACTCCCAGCTCTGATATCCCACTCCCAGCACTGATATCTCACTCCCAGTACTCATATCTCACTCCCAGCACTGATATCCCACCCCTAGCACTGATATCCCACTCCCAGCACTGATATCTCACTCCCAGCACTGATACCTCACTCCCAGCACTGATACCTCACTCCCAGCACTGATATCTCACTCCCAGCACTGATATCCCACCCCTAGCACTGATATCCCACTCCCAGCACTGATATCTCACTCCCAGCACTGATACCTCACTCCCAGCACTGATACCTTACTCCCAGCACTGATACCTCACTCCCAGTACTCATATCCCACTCCCAGCACTGATATCTCACTCCCAGCACTGATATCTCACTCCCAGCACTGATATCTCACTCCCAGCTCTGATATCCCACTCCCAGCACTGATATCTCACTCCCAGTACTGATATCTCACTCCCAGCACTGATATCTCACTCCCAGCACTGATATCTCACTCCCAGCACTGATATCTCACTCCCAGCACTGATATCTCACTCCCAGCACTGATATCTCACTCCCAGCACTGATATCACACTCCCAGTACTGATATCCCACCCCTAGCACTGATATCTCACTCCCAGCACTGATATCTCATCCCCAGCACTGATATCTCACTCCCAGCACTGATATCCCACCCCTAGCACTGATATCCCACTCCCAGCACTGATATCCCACTCCCAGCACTGATATCTCATCCACAGCACTGATATCTCACTCCCAGCACTGATATCTCAATCCCAGCACTGATATCTCACTCCCAGCACTGATATCACACTCCCAGCACTGATATCTCACTCCCAGTACTGATATCCCACCCCTAGCACTGATATCCCACTCCCAGCACTGATATCCCACTCCCAGCACTGATATCTCATTCCCAGCACTGATATCTCACTCCCAGCACTGATATCCCACTCCCAGCACTGATATCCCACTCCCAGCACTGATATCCCACCCCTAGCACTGATATCCCACTCCCAGCACTGATATCCCATTCCCAGCACTGATATCTCACTCCCAGCACTGATATCTCACCCCTAGCACTGATATCCCACTCCCAGCACTGATATCCCACTCCCAGCACTGATATCCCACCCCCAGCACTGATATCTCACTCCCAGCACTGATATCTCACTCCCACCCCTGATATCTCACTCCCAGCACTGATATCTCACTCCCAGCACTGATATCTCACTCCCAGCACTGATATCTCACTCCCACCCCTGATACCTCACTCCCAGCACTGGTATCTCACTTCCAGCACTGATATCTCACTCCCAGCACTGATATCTCACTCCCAGCACTGATATCCCACTCCAAGCACTGATATGCCACCCCTAGCACTGATTTCCCACTACCAGCACTGATATCTCACCCCTAGCACTGATATCTCACTCCCAGCACTGACATCTCACTCCCAGCACTGATATCCCACCCCTAGCACTGATATCTCACTCCCAGCAATGATATCTCACTCCCAGCACTGATATCCCAACCCTAGCACTGATATCTCACTCCCAGCACTGATATCTCACTCCCAGCACTGATATCTCACTCCCAGCACTGATATCCCACCCCTAGCACTAATATCCCACTCCCAGCACTGATATCCCACTCCCAGCACTGATATCTCATCCCCAGCACTGATATCTCACCCCCAGCACTGATATCTCACTCCCAGTACTGATATCCCACCCCTAGCACTGATATCCCACTCCCAGCACTGATATCCCACTCCCAGCACTGATATCCCACTCCCAGCACTGATATGCCACCCCTAGCACTGATTTCCCACTACCAGCACTGATATCTCACCCCTAGCACTGATATCTCACTCCCAGCACTGACATCTCACTCCCAGCACTGATATCCCACCCCTAGCACTGATATCTCACTCCCAGCACTGATATCTCACTCCCAGTACTAATATCCCACCCCTAGCACTGATATCCCACTCCCAGCACTGATATCCCACTCCCATCACTGATATCCCACTCCCAGCACTGATATCCCACTCCCAGCACTGATATCTCATCCCCAGCACTGATATCTCACTCCCAGCACTGATATCTCACTCCCAGCACTGATATCTCGCTCCCAGTACTGATATCCCACCCCTAGCACTGATATCCCACTCCCAGCACTGATATCCCACTCCCAGCACTGATATGCCACCCCTAGCACTGATTTCCCACTACCAGCACTGATATCTCACCCCTAGCACTGATATCTCACTCCCAGCACTGACATCTCACTCCCAGCACTGATATCCCACCCCTAGCACTGATATCTCACTCCCAGCACTGATATCTCACTCCCAGTACTGATATCCCACCTCTAGCACTGATATCCCACTCCCAGCACTGATATCCCACTCCCAGCACTGATATTCCACTCCCAGCACCGATATCTCATCCCCAGCACTGATATCTCACTCCCAGCACTGATATCTCATTCCCAGCACTGATATCCCACTCCCAGCACTGATATGCCACCCCTAGCACTGATATCCCACTCCCAGCACTGATATCTCACCCCTAGCACTGATATCTCACTCCCAGCACTGACATCTCACTCCCAGTACTGATATCTCACCCCGAGCACTGATATCCCACTCCCAGCACTGATATCCCACTCCCAGCACTGATATCCCACCCCCAGCACTGATATCTCACTCCCAGCACTGATATCCCACCCCCAGCACTGATATCTCACTCCCAGTTCTGATATCTCACTCCCAGCACTGATATCTCACTCCCAGCACTGATATCTCACTTCCAGCACTGATATCTCACTTCCACCACTGATATCTCACTCCCAGCACTGATATCTCACTCCCAGCACTGGTATCCCACTCCCAGTACTGATAACTCACTCCCAGCACTGATATCTCACTCCCAGCACTGATATCTCACTCCCAGCACTGATATCTCACTCCCAGCACTGATATCCCACCCCTAGCACTGATATGCCACTCCCAGCACTGACATCCCACTCCCAGCACTGATATCCCACCCCTAGCACTGATATCCAACTCCCAGCACTGATATCTCACCCCTAGCACTGATATCTCACTCGCAGCACTGACATCTCACTCCCAGCACTGATATCTCACCCCTAGCACTGATATCTCACTCCCAGCACTGATATCCCACTCCCAGTACTGATATCTCACTCCCAGCACTGATATCTCACCCCTAGCACTGATATCTCACTCCCAACACTGACATCTCACTCCCAGCACTGATATCTCACCCCTAGCACTGATATCTCGCTCCCAGCACTGATATCTCACCCCGAGCACTGATATCTCACTCCCAGCACTGACATCTCACTCCCAGTACTGATATCTCACCCCTAGCACTGATATCTCACTCCCAGCACTGATATCTCACTCCCAGCACTGATATCTCACTCCCAGCACTGATATCTCACTCCCAGCACTGATATCTCTCTTCCAGCACTGATATCTCACTCCCAGCACTGATATCTCACTCCCAGCACTGATATCCCACCCCTAGCACTGATATCTCACTCCCAGCTCTGATATCCCACTCCCAGCACTGATATCTCACTCCCAGCACTGATATCCCACCCCTAGCACGGATGTCTCACCCCGAGCACTGATATCTCACTCCCAGCACTGATATCCCACTCCCAGCACTGATATCTCACTCCCAGCACTGATATCTCACTCCCAGCACTGATATCTCACTCCCAGCACTGATATCTCACTCCCAGCACTGATATCTCACTCCCAGCACTGATATCCCAACCCAGCACTGATATCTCACTCCCAGCACTGATATCTCACTCCCAGCACTGATATCTCACTCCCAGCACTGATACCCCACCCCTAGCACTGATATCCCACTCCCAGCACTGATATCCCACTCCCAGCACTGATATCTCATCCCCAGCACTGATATCTCACTCCCAGCACTGATATCTCACTCCCAGCACTGATATCTCACTCCCAGTACTGATATCCCACCCCTAGCACTGATATCCCACTCCCAGCACTGATATCCCACTCCCAGCACTGATATGCCACCCCTAGCACTGATTTCCCACTACCAGCACTGATATCCCACTCCCAGCACTGATATCTCACCCCTAGCACTGATATCTCACTCCCAGCACTGACATCTCACTCCCAGCACTGATATCCCACCCCTAGCACTGATATCTCACTCCCAGCACTGATATCTCACTCCCAGTACTGATATCCCACCCCTAGCACTGATATCCCACTCCCAGCACTGATATCCCACTCCCATCACTGATATCCCACTCCCAGCACTGATATCTCATCCCCAGCACTGATATCTCACTCCCAGCACTGATATCTCACTCCCAGCACTGATATCTCACTCTCAGTACTGATATCCCACCCCTAGCACTGATATCCCACTCCCAGCACTGATATCCCACTCCCAGCACTGATATCCCACTCCCAGCACTGATATGCCACCCCTAGCACTGATATCCCACTCCCAGCACTGATATCTCACCCCTAGCACTGATATCTCACTCCCAGCACTGCCATCTCACTCCCAGTACTGATATCTCACCCCTAGCACTGATATCCCACTCCCAGCACTGATATCCCACTCCCAGCACTGATATCCCACCCCCAGCACTGATATCTCACTCCCAGCACTGATATCCCACCCCCAGCACTGATATCTCACTCCCAGCACTGATATCTCACTCCCAGCACTGATATCTCACTCCCAGCACTGATATCTCACTCCCAGCACTGATATCTCACTTCCAGCACTGATATCTCACTTCCAGCATTGATATCCCACTCACAGCACTGATATCTCACTCCCAGCACTGGTATCCCACTCCCAGTACTGATAACTCACTCCCAGCACTGATATCTCACTCACAGCACTGATATCTCACTCCCAGCACTGATATCCCACCCCTAGCACTGATATGCCACTCCCAGCACTGACATCCCACTCCCAGCACTGATATCCGACCCCTAGCACTGATATCCCACTCCCAGCACTGATATCTCACCCCTAGCACTGATATCTCACTCCCAGCACTGACATCTCACTCCCAGTACTGATATCTCACCCCTAGCACTGATATCTCACTCCCAGCACTGATATCTCGCTCCCAGCACTGATATCTCACCCCTAGCACTGATATCTCACTCCCAGCACTGACATCTCACTCCCAGCACTGATATCTCACCCCTAGCACTGATATCTCACTCCCAGCTCTGATATCCCACTCCCAGCACTGATATCGCACTCCCAGCACTGATATCCCACCCCTAGCACTGATGTCTCACCCCGAGCACTGATATCTCACTCCCAGCACTGATATCTCACTCCCAGCACTGATATCTCACTCCCAGCACTGATATCTCACTCCCAGCACTGATATCTCACTCCCAGCACTGATATCTCACTCCCAGCACTGATATCTCACTCCCAGCACTGATATCCCAACACTAGCACTGATATCTCACTACCAGCACTGATATCTCACTTCCAGCACTGATATCTCACTCCCAGCACTGATATCTCACTCCCAGCACTGATATCCCACCCCTAGCACTGATATCTCACTCCCAGCTCTGATATCCCACTCCCAGCACTGATATCTCACTCCCAGCACTGATATCCCACCCCTAGCACTGATGTCTCACCCCGAGCACTGATATCTCACTCCCAGCACTGATATCTCACTCCCAGCACTGATATCTCACTCCCAGTACTGATATCCCACCCCTAGCACTGATATCCCACTCCCAGCACTGATATCCCACTCCCAGCACTGATATGCCACCCCTAGCACTGATATCCCACTCCCAGCACTGATATCTCACCCTTAGCACTGATATCTCACTCCCAGCACTGACATCTCACTCCCAGCACTGATATCTCACCCCTAGCACTGATATCCCACTCCCAGCACTGATATCTCACTCACAGCACTGATATCCCACCCCTACCACTGATATCTCACTCCCAGCACTGATATCTCACTCCCAGCACTGATATCTCACTCCCAGCACTGATATCCCACCCCTAGCACTGAGATCCCACCCCCAGCACTGATATCCCACTCCCAGCACTGATATCTCACTCCCAGCACTGAAAACTCACTCCCAGCACTGATATCTCACCCCCAGCACTGATATCTCACTCCCAGCACTGATATCTCACTCCCAGCACTGATATCCCACCCCTAGCACTGATATCCCACTCCCAGCACTGATATCCCACTCCCAGCACTGATATCTCATCCCCAGCACTGATATCCCACTCCCAGCACTGTTATCTCACTCCCAGCACTGATATCTCACTCCCAGCACTGATATCTCACTCCCAGCACTGATATCCCACCCCTAGCACTGATATCCCACTCCCAGCACTGATATCCCACTCCCAGCACTGATATCTCATCCCCAGCACTGATACCTCACTCCCAGCACTGATATCTCACTCCCAGCACTGATATCCCACCCCTAGCACTGATATCCCACTCCCAGCACTGATATCTCACTCCCAGCACTGATATCTCACTCCCAGCACTGATATCTCACTCCCAGCACTGATATCTCACTCCCAGCACTGATATGTCACTTCCAGCACTGATATCTCACTCCCAGCACTGATATCTCACTCCCAGCACTGATATCTCACTCCCAGCACTGATACCTCACTCCCAGCACTGATATCTCACTCCCAGCACTGATATCCCACTCCCAGCACTGATATCCCACTCCCAGCACTGATATCCCACTCCCAGCACTGATATCCCACTCCCAGCACTGATATCTCACTCCCAGCACTGATATCTCACTCCCAGCACTGATACCTCACTCCCAGCACTGATATCTCACTCCCAGCACTGATATCCCACCCCTAGCACTGATATCCCACTCCCAGCACTGATATCTCACTCCCAGCACTGATATCTCACTCCCAGCACTGATATCTCACTCCCAGCACTGATATCTCACTCCCAGCACTGATATCTCACTCCCAGCACTGATATGTCACTTCCAGCACTGATATCTCACTCCCAGCACTGATATCTCACTCCCAGCACTGATATCTCACTCCCAGCACTGATATGTCACTTCCAGCACTGATATCTCACTCCCAGCACTGATATCTCACTCCCAGCACTGATATCTCACTCCCAGCACTGATATCTCACTCCCAGCACTGATATCTCACTCCCAGCACTGATATCCCACCCCTAGCACTGATATCTCACTTCCAGCACTGATATCTCATTCCCAGCACTGATATCTTACTCCCAGCACTGATATCTCACTCCCAGCACTGGTATCCCACTCCCAGTACTGATATCCCACCCCTAGCACTGATATCCCACTCCCAGCACTGATATCTCAATCCCAGCACTGATATCTCATCCCCAGCACTGATATCTCACTCCCAGCACTGATATCTCACTCCCAGCACTGATATCCCACCCCTAGCACTGATATCTCACTCCCAGCACTGATATCTCACTCCCAGCACTGATATCTCACTCCCAGTACTGATATCCCACCCCTAGCACTGATATCCCACTCCCAGCACTGATATCCCACTCCCAGCACTGATATCTCATCCCCAGCACTGATATCTCACTCCCAGCACTGATATCTCACTCCCAGCACTGATATCTCACTCCCAGCACTGATATCTCACTCCCAGCACTGATATCTCACTCCCAGTACTGATATCCCACTCCCAGCACTGATATCTCATCCCCAGCACTGATATCTCACTCCCAGCACTGATATCCCACTCCCAGCACTGATATCCCACTCCCAGCACTGATATCCCACCCCTAGCACTGATATCCCACTCCCAGCACTGATATCTCATTCCCAGCACTGATATCTCACTCCCAGCACTGATATCTCACCCCTAGCACTGATATCCCACTCCCAGCACTGATATCCCACTCCCAGCACTGATATCTCACTCCCAGCACTGATATCTCACTCCCACCCCTGATATCTCACTCCCAGCACTGATATCTCACTCCCAGCACTGATATCTCACTCCCAGCACTGATATCTCACTCCCAGCACTGATATCTCACTCCCAGCACTGATATCTCACCCCTACCACTGATATCTCACTCCCAGCACTGATATCCCACCCCTAGCACTGATATCTCACTCCCAGCACTGATATCTCACTCCCAGCACTGATATCTCACTCCCAGCACTGATACCCCACCCCTAGCACTGATATCCCACTCCCAGCATATTATATCCCACTCCCAGCACTGATATCTCATCCCCAGCACTGATATCTCACTCCCAGCACTGATATCTCACTCCCAGCACTGATATCTCACTCCCAGTACTGATATCCCACCCCTACCACTGATATCCCACTCCCAGCACTGATATCCCACTCCCAGCACTGATATGCCACCCCTAGCACTGATATCCCACTACCAGCACTGATATCTCACCCCTAGCACTGGTATCTCACTCCCAGCACTGACATCTCACTCCCAGCACTGATATCCCACCCCTAGCACTGATATCTGACTCCCAGCACGGATATCTCACTCCCAGCACTGATATCTCTCTCCCAGTACTGATACCCCACCCCTAGCACTGATATCTGACTCCCAGCACGGATATCTCACTCCCAGCACTGATATCTCTCTCCCAGTACTGATATCCCACCCCTAGCACTGATATCCCACTCCCAGCACTGATATCCCACTCCCAGCACTGATATCTCATCCACAGCACTGATATCTCACTCCCAGCACTGATATCTCACTCCCAGCACTGATATCTCACTCCCAGCACTGATATCTCACTCCCAGTACTGATATCCCACCCCTAGCACTGATATCCCACTCCCAGCACTGATATCCCACTCCCAGCACTGATATCTCACCCCTAGCACTGATATCCCACTCCCAGCACTGATATCCCACTCCCAGCACTGATATCCCACCCCCAGCACTGATATCTCACTCCCAGCACTGATATCTCACTCCCACCCCTGATATCTCACTCCCAGCACTGATATCTCACTCCCAGCACTGATATCTCACTCCCAGCACTGATATCTCACTCCTAGCACTGATATCTCACTCCCAGCACTGATATCTCACTCCCAGCACTGATATCTCACTCCCAGCACTGATATCTCACTCCCAGCACTGATATCCCACCCCTAGCACTGATATCTCACTCCCAGCACTGATATCTCACTCCCAGCACTGATATCTCACTCCCAGCACTGATACCCCACCCCTAGCACTGATATCCCACTCCCAGCACTGATATCCCACTCCCAGCACTGATATCTCATCCCCAGCACTGATATCTCACTCCCAGCACTGATATCTCACTCCCAGCACTGATATCTCACTCCCAGTACTGATATCCCACCCCTAGCACTGATATCCCACTCCCAGCACTGATATCCCACTCCCAGCACTGATATGCCACCCCTAGCACTGATTTCCCACTACCAGCACTGATATCTCACCCCTAGCACTGATATCTCACTCCCAGCACTGACATCTCAATCCCAGCACTGATATCCCACCCCTAGCACTGATATCTCACTCCCAGCACTGATATCTCACTCCCAGTACTGATATCCCACCCCTAGCACTGATATCCCACTCCCAGCACTGATATCCCACTCCCAGCACTGATTTCCCACTCCCAGCACTGATTTCCCACTCCCATCACTGATATCCCACTCCCAGCACTGACATCTCATCCCTAGCACTGATATCTCACTCCCAGCACTGATATCTCACTCCCAGCACTGATATCTCACTCCCAGTACTGATATCCCACCCCTAGCACTGATATCCCACTCCCAGCACTGATATCCCACTCCCGGCACTGATATCCCACTCCCAGCACTGTTATGCCAACCCTAGCACTGATATCCCACTCCCAGCACTGATATCTCACCCCTAGCACTGATATCTCACTCCCAGCACTGACATCTCACTCCCAGTACTGATATCTCACCCCTAGCACTGATATCCCACTCCCAGCACTGATATCCCACTCCCAGCACTGATATCCCACCCCCAGCACTGATATCTCACTCCCAGCACTGATATCCCACCCCCAGCACTGATATCTCACTCCCAGCACTGATATCTCACTCCCAGCACTGATATCTCACTCCCAGCACTGGTATCCCACTCCCAGTACTGATAACTCACTCCCAGCACTGATATCTCACTCCCAGCAATGATATCTCACTCCCAGCACTGATATCTCACTCCCAGCACTGATATCCCACCCCTAGCCCTGATATGCCACTCCCAGCACTGACATCCCACTCCCAGCACTGATGTCCCACCCCTAGCACTGATATCACACTCCCAGCACTGATATCTCACCCCTAGCACTGATATCTCACTCCCAGCACTGACATCTCACTCCCAGCACTGATATCTCACCCCTAGCACTGATATCTCACTCCCAGCACTGATAACTCGCTCCCAGCACTGATATCTCACCCCTAGCACTGATATCTCACTCCCAGCACTGACATCTCACTCCCAGCACTGATATCTCACCCCTAGCACTGATATCTCACTCCCAGCACTGATATCTCACTCCCAGCACTGATATCTCACTCCCAGCACTGATATCTCACTCCCAGCACTGATATCTCTCTCCCAGCACTGATATCTCACTCCCAGCACTGATATCTCACTCCCAGCACTGATATCCCAACCCTAGCACTGATATCTCACTCCCAGCTCTGATATCCCACCCCTAGCACTGATATCTCACTCCCAGCACTGAGATCTCACTCCCAGCACTGATATCCCACCCCTAGCACTGATGTCTCACCCCGAGCACTGATATCTCACTCCCAGCACTGATATCCCACTCCCAGCACTGATATCTCACTCCCAGCACTGATATCTCACTCCCAGCACTGATATCTCACTCCCAGCACTGATATCTCACTCCCAGCACTGATATCTCACTCCCAGCACTGATATCCCACTTCCAGCACTGATACCTCACTCCCAGCACTGATATCTCACTCCCAGCACTGATATCTCACTCCCAGCACTGATATCTCACTCCCAGCACTGATACCCCACCCATAGCACTGATATCCCACTCCCAGCACTGATATCCCACTCCCAGCACTGATATCTCATCCCCAGCACTGATATCTCACTCCCAGCACTGATATCTCACTCCCAGCACTGATATCTCACTCCCAGTACTGATATCCCACCCCTAGCACTGATATCCCACTCCCAGCACTGATATCCCACTCCCAGCACTGATATGCCACCCCTAGCACTGATTTCCCATTACCAGCACTGATATCCCACTCCCAGCACTGATATCTCACTCCCAGCACTGATATCTCACCCCTAGCACTGATATCTCACTCCCAGCACTGACATCTCACTCCCTGCACTGATATCCCACCCCTAGCACTGATATCCCACTCCCAGCACTGATATCCCACTCCCATCACTGATATCCCACTCCCAGCACTGATATCTCATCCCCAGCACTGATATCTCACTCCCAGCACTGATATCTCACTCCCAGCACTGATATCTCACTCCCAGTACTGATATCCCACCCCTAGCACTGATATCCCACTCCCAGCACTGATATCCCACTCCCAGCACTGATATCCCACTCCCAGCACTGATATGCCACCCCTAGCACTGATATCCCACTCCCAGCACTGATATCTCACCCCTAGCACTGATATCTCACTCCCAGCACTGACATCTCACTCCCAGTACTGATATCTCAACCCTAGCACTGATATCCCACTCCCAGCACTGATATCCCACCCCCAGCACTGATATCTCACTCCCAGCACTGATATCCCACCCCCCGCACTGATATCTCACTCCCAGCACTGATATCTCACTCCCAGCACCGATATCTCACTCCCAGCACTGATATCTCACTCCCAGCACTGATATCTCACTTCCAGCATTGATATCCCACTACCAGCACTGATATCTCACTCCCAGCACTGGTATCCCACTCCCAGTACTGATAACTCACTCCCAGCACTGATATCTCACTCCCAGCACTGATATCTCACTCCCAGCACTGATATCCCACCCCTAGCACTGATATGCCACTCCCAGCACTGACATCCCACTCCCAGCACTGATATCCCACCCCTAGCACTGATATCCCACTCCCAGCACTGATATCTCACCCCTAGCACTGATATCTCACTCCCAGCACTGACATCTCACTCCCAGCACTGATATCTCACCCCTAGCACTGATATCTCACTCCCAGCACTGATATCTCGCTCCCAGCACTGATATCTCACCCCTAGCACTGATATCTCACTCCCAGCACTGACATCTCACTCCCAGCACTGATATCTCACCCCTAGCACTGATATCTCACTCCCAGCTCTGATATCCCACTCCCAGCACTGATATCTCACTCCCAGCACTGATATCCCACCCCGAGCACTGATGTCTCACCCCGAGCACTTATATCTCACTCCCAGCACTGATATCCCACTCCCAGCACTGATATCTCACTCCCAGCACTGATATCTCACTCCCAGCACTGATATCTCACTCCCAGCACTGATATCTCACTCCCAGCACTGATACCTCACTCCCAGCACTGATATCTCACTCCCAGCACTGATATCCCAACACTAGCACTGATATCTCACTCCCAGCACTGATATCTCACTTCCAGCACTGATATCTCACTCCCAGCACTGATATCTCACTCCCAGCACTGATATCTCACTCCCAGCACTGATATCCCACCCCTAGGACTGATATCTCACTCCCAGCTCTGATATCCCACTCCCAGCACTGATATCTCACTCCCAGCACTGATATCACACCCCGAGCACTGATGTCTCACCCCGAGCACTGATATCTCACTCCCAGCACTGGTATCCCACTCCCAGTACTGATAACTCACTCCCAGCACTGATATCTCACTCCCAGCAATGATATCTCACTCCCAGCACTGATATCTCACTCCCAGCACTGATATCCCACCCCTAGCCCTGATATGCCACTCCCAGCACTGACATCCCACTCCCAGCACTGATGTCCCACCCCTAGCACTGATATCCCACTCCCAGCACTGATATCTCACCCCTAGCACTGATATCTCACTCCCAGCACTGACATCTCACTCCCAGCACTGATATCTCACCCCTAGCACTGATATCTCACTCCCAGCACTGATAACTCGCTCCCAGCACTGATATCTCACCCCTAGCACTGATATCTCACTCCCAGCACTGACATCTCACTCCCAGCACTGATATCTCACCCCTAGCACTGATATCTCACTCCCAGCACTGATATCTCACTCCCAGCACTGATATCTCACTCCCAGCACTGATATCTCACTCCCAGCACTGATATCTCTCTCCCAGCACTGATATCTCACTCCCAGCACTGATATCTCCCTCCCAGCACTGATATCTCACTCCCAGCACTGATATCCCAACCCTAGCACTGATATCTCACTCCCAGCTCTGATATCCCACCCCTAGCACTGATATCTCACTCCCAGCACTGAGATCTCACTCCCAGCACTGATATCCCACCCCTAGCACTGATGTCTCACCCCGAGCACTGATATCTCACTCCCAGCACTGATATCCCACTCCCAGCACTGATATCTCACTCCCAGCACTGATATCTCACTCCCAGCACTGATATCTCACTCCCAGCACTGATATCTCACTCCCAGCACTGATATCTCACTCCCAGCACTGATATCCCACTTCCAGCACTGATACCTCACTCCCAGCACTGATATCTCACTCCCAGCACTGATATCTCACTCCCAGCACTGATATCTCACTCCCAGCACTGATACCCCACCCATAGCACTGATATCCCACTCCCAGCACTGATATCCCACTCCCAGCACTGATATCTCATCCCCAGCACTGATATCTCACTCCCAGCACTGATATCTCACTCCCAGCACTGATATCTCACTCCCAGCACTGATATCTCACCCCTAGCACTGATATCCCACTCCCAGCACTGATATCTGACTCCCAGCACTGATATGCCACCCCTAGCACTGATTTCCCACTACCAGCACTGATATCCCACTCCCAGCACTGATATCTCACTCCCAGCACTGATATCTCACCCCTAGCACTGATATCTCACTCCCAGCACTGACATCTCACTCCCTGCACTGATATCCCACCCCTAGCACTGATATCCCACTCCCAGCACTGATATCCCACTCCCATCACTGATATCCCACTCCCAGCACTGATATCTCATCCCCAGCACTGATATCTCACTCCCAGCACTGATATCTCACTCCCAGCACTGATATCTCACTCCCAGTACTGATATCCCACCCCTAGCACTGATATCCCACTCCCAGCACTGATATCCCACTCCCAGCACTGATATCCCACTCCCAGCACTGATATGCCACCCCTAGCACTGATATCCCACTCCCAGCACTGATATCTCACCCCTAGCACTGATATCTCACTCCCAGCACTGACATCTCACTCCCAGTACTGATATCTCACCCCTAGCACTGATATCCCACTCCCAGCACTGATATCTCACTCCCAGCACTGATATCTCACTCCCAGCACTGATATCCCACCCCCCGCACTGATATCTCACTCCCAGCACTGATATCCCACTCCCAGCACTGATATCTCAATCCCAGCACTGATATCTCACTCCCAGCACTGATATCTCACTTCCAGCATTGATATCCCACTACCAGCACTGATATCTCACTCCCAGCACTGGTATCCCACTCCCAGTACTGATAACTCACTCCCAGCACTGATATCTCACTCCCAGCACTGATATCTCACTCCCAGCACTGATATCCCACCCCTAGCACTGATATGCCACTCCCAGCACTGACATCCCACTCCCAGCACTGATATCCCACCCCTAGCACTGATATCCCACTCCCAGCACTGATATCTCACCCCTAGCACTGATATCTCACTCCCAGCACTGACATCTCACTCCCAGCACTGATATCTCACCCCTAGCACTGATATCTCACTCCCAGCACTGATATCTCGCTCCCAGCACTGATATCTCACCCCTAGCACTGATATCTCACTCCCAGCACTGACATCTCACTCCCAGCACTGATATCTCACCCCTAGCACTGATATCTCACTCCCAGCTCTGATATCCCACTCCCAGCACTGATATCTCACTCCCAGCACTGATATCCCACCCCGAGCACTGATGTCTCACCCCGAGCACTTATATCTCACTCCCAGCACTGATATCCCACTCCCAGCACTGATATCTCACTCCCAGCACTGATATCTCACTCCCAGCACTGATATCTCACTCCCAGCACTGATATCTCACTCCCAGCACTGATACCTCACTCCCAGCACTGATATCTCACTCCCAGCACTGATATCCCAACACTAGCACTGATATCTCACTCCCAGCACTGATATCTCACTTCCAGCACTGATATCTCACTCCCAGCACTGATATCTCACTCCCAGCACTGATATCTCACTCCCAGCACTGATATCCCACCCCTAGGACTGATATCTCACTCCCAGCTCTGATATCCCACTCCCAGCACTGATATCTCACTCCCAGCACTGATATCACACCCCGAGCACTGATGTCTCACCCCGAGCACTGATATCTCACTCCCAGCAATGATATCTCATCCCCAGCACTGATATCTCACTCCCAGCACTGATATCTCACTCCCAGTACTGATATCCCACCCCTAGCACTGATATCTCACTCCCAGCACTGATATCCCACTCCCAGCACTGATATGCCACCCCTAGCACTGATATCCCACTCCCAGCACTGATATCCCACTCCCAGCACTGATATCTCACCCCTAGCACTGATATCTCACTACCAGCACTGACATCTCACTCCCAGCACTGATATCCCACTCCCAGCACTGACATCTCACTCCCAGCACTGATATCTCACCCCTAGCACTGATATCCCGCTCCCAGCACTGATATCTCACTCCCAGCACTGATATCTCACTCCCAGCACTGATATCCCACCCCTAACACTGATATCTCACTCCCAGCACTGATATCTCACTCCCAGCACTGATATCTCACTCCCAGCACTGATATCTCACTCCCAGCACTGATATCTCACTCCCAGTACTGATATCCCACCCCTAGCACTGATATCCCACTCCCAGCAGTGATATCCCACTCCCAGCACTGATATCTCATCCCCAGCACTGATACCTCACTCCCAGCACTGACATCTCACTCCCAGCGCTGATATCTCACCCCTAGCACTGATATCCCACTGCCAGCACTGATATCCCACTCCCAGCACTGATATCCCACCCCCAGCACTGATATCTCACTCCCAGCACTGATATCCCACCCCCAGCACTGATATCTCACTCCCAGCACTGATATCTCACTCCCAGCACTGATATCTCACTTCCAGCACTGATATCTCACTTCCAGCACTGATATCTCACTCCCAGCACTGATATCTCACTCCCAGCACTGGTATCCCACTCCCAGTACTGATATCTCACTCCCAGCACTGATATCTCACTCCCAGCACTGATATCCAACCCCTAGCACTGATATCCCACTCCCAGCACTGACATCCCACTCCCAGCACTGATATCCCACCCCTAGCACTGATATCCCACTCCCAGCACTGATATCCCACTCCCAGCACTGATATCTCACTCCCAGCACTGACATCTCACTCCCAGCACTGATATCTCACCCCTAGCACTGATATCCCACTCCCAGCACTGATATCTGACTCCCAGCACTGATATCTCACTCCCAGCACTGATATCTCACTCCCAGCACTGATATCTCACTCCCAGCACTGATATGTCACTTCCAGCACTGATATCTCACTCCCAGCACTGATATCTCACTCCCAGCACTGATATCACACTCCCAGCACTGATATCTCACTCCCAGCACTGATATCTCACTCACAGCACTGATATCCCACCCCTAGCACTGATATCTCTCTCCCAGCACTGATATCTCATTCCCAGCACTGATATCTCACTCCCAGCACTGATATCTCACTCCCAGCACTGATATCTCACTCCCAGCACTGATATCTCACTCCCAGCACTGGTATCCCATTCCCAGTACTGATATCCCACCCCTAGCACTGATATCCCACTCCCAGCACTGATATCTCAATCCCAGCACTGATACCTCATCCCCAGCACTGATATCTCACTCCCAGCACTGATATCTCACTCCCAACACTGATATCCCACCCCTAGCACTGATATCTCACTCCCAGCACTGATATCTCACTCCCAGCACTGATATCTCACTCCCAGTACTGATATCCCAACCCTAGCACTGATATCCCACTCCCAGCACTGATATCCCACTCCCAGCACTGATATCTCATCCCCAGCACTGATATCTCACTCCCAGCACTGATATCTCACTCCCAGTACTGATATCCCACCCCTAGCCCTGATATCCCACTCCCAGCACTGATATCCCACTCCCAGCACTGATATCTCACTCCCAGCACTGATATCTCACTCCCAGCACTGATATCTCACTCCCAGCACTGATATCTCACTCCCAGCACTGATATCTCACTCCCAGCACTGATATCCCACTCCCAGCACTGATATCCCACTCCCAGCACTGATATCACACCCCTAGCACTGATATCCCACTCCCAGCACTGATATCTCATTCCCAGCACTGATATCTCACTCCCAGCACTGATATCTCACCCCGAGCACTGATATCCCACTCCCAGCACTGATATCCCACTCCCAGCACTGATATCTCACTCCCAGCACTGATATCTCACTCCCACCCCTGATATCTCACTCCCAGCACTGATATCTCACTCCCAGCACTGATATCTCACTCCCAGCACTGATATCTCACTCCCAGCACTGATATCCCACCCCTAGCACTGATATCTCACTCCCAGCACTGATATCTCACTCCCAGCACTGATATCTCACTCCCAGCACTGATACCCCACCCCTAGCACTGATATCCCCCTCCCAGCACATTATATCCCACTCCCAGCACTGATATCTCATCCCCAGCACTGATATCTCACTCCCAGCACTGATATCTCACTCCCAGCACTGATATCTCACTCCCAGGACTGATATCCCACCCCTAGCACTGATATCCCACTCCCAGCACTGATATCCCACTCCCAGCACTGATATGCCACCCCTAGCACTGATATCCCACTACCAGCACTGATATCTCACCCCTAGCACTGGCATCTCACTCCCAGCACTGATATCCCACTCCCAGCACTGATATCTCACTCCCAGCACTGATATCTCACTCCCACCCCTGATATCTCACTCCCAGCACTGATATCTCACTCCCAGCACTGATATCTCACTCCCAGCACTGATATCTCACTCCCAGCACTGATATCCCACCCCTAGCACTGATATCTCACTCCCAGCACTGATATCCCACTCCCAGCACTGATATCTCACTCCCAGCACTGATACCCCACCCCTAGCACTGATATCCCCCTCCCAGCACATTATATCCCACTCCCAGCACTGATATCTCATCCCCAGCACTGATATCTCACTCCCAGCACTGATATCTCACTCCCAGCACTGATATCTCACTCCCAGGACTGATATCCCACTCCCAGCACTGATATCCCACTCCCAGCACTGATATGCCACCCCTAGCACTGATATCCCACTACCAGCACTGATATCTCACCCCTAGCACTGGTATCTCACTCCCAGCACTGACATCTCACTCCCAGCACTGATATCCCACCCCTAGCACTGATATCTCACTCCCAGCACTGATATCTGACTCCCAGTACTGATATCCCACCCCTAGCACTGATATCCCACTCCCAGCACTGATATCCCACTCCCAGCACTGATATCCCACTCCCAGCACTGATATCTCATCCCCAGCACTGATATCTCACTCCCAGCACTGACATCTCACTCCCAGCACTGATATCTCAATCCCAGTACTGATATCCCACCCCTAGCACTTATATCCCACTCCCAGCACTGATATCCCACTCCCAGCACTGATATCCCACTCCCAGCACTGATATCTCACCCCAATCACTGATATCTCACTCCCAGCACTGACATCTCACTCCCAGTACTGATATCTCACCCCTAGCACTGATATCCGACTCCCAGCACTGATATCCCACTCCCAGCACTGATATCCCACCCCCAGCACTGATATCTCACTCCCAGCACTGATATCCCACCCCCAGCACTGATATCTCACTCCCAGCACTGATATCTCACTCCCAGCACTGATATCTCACTCCCAGCACTGATATCTCACTTCCAGCACTGATATCTCACTTCCAGCACTGATATCTCACTCCCAGCACTGATTTCTCACTCCCAGCACTGGTATCCCACTCCCAGTACTGATATCTCACTCCCAGCACTGATATCTCACTCCCAGCACTGATGTCTCACTCCCAGCACTGATATCCCACCCCTAGCACTGATATCCCACTCCCAGCACTGACATCCCACTCCCAGCACTGATATCCCACCCCTAGCACTGATATCCCACTCCCAGCACTGATATCTCACCCCTAGCACTGATATCTCACTCCCAGCACTGACATCTCACTCCCAGCACTGATATCTCACCCCTAGCACTGGTATCTCACTCCCAGCACTGATATCTCGCTCCCAGCACTGATATCTCACCCCTAGCACTGATATCTCACTCCCAGCACTGACATCTCACTCCCAGCACTGACATCTCACTCCCAGCACTGATATCTCACTCCCAGCACTGATATCTCACTCCCAGCACTGATATCTCACTCCCAGCACTGATATCCCACCCCTAGCACTGATATCTCACTCCCAGCTCTGATATCCCACTCCCAGCACTGATATCTCACTCCCAGCACTGATATCCCACCCCTAGCACTGATGTCTCACCCCGAGCACTGATATTTCACTCCCAGCACTGATATCCCACCCCCAGCACTGATATCTCACTCCCAGCACTGATATCTCACTCCCAGCACTGATATCTCACTCCCAGTACTGATATCCCACCCCTAGCACTGATATCCCACTCCCAGCACTGATATCCCACTCCCAGCACTGATATGCCACCCCTAGCACTGATATCCCACTCCCAGCACTGATATCTCACCCCTAGCACTGATATCTCACTCCCAGCACTGACATCTCACTCCCAGCACTGATATCTCACCCCTAGCACTGATATCCCACTCCCAGCACTGATATCCCACTCCCAGCACTGATATCCCACCCCCAGCACTGATATCCCACTCCCAGCACTGATATCCCACCCCCAGCACTGATATCTCACTCCCAGCACTGATATCTCACTCCCAGCACTGATATCTCACTCCCAGTACTGATATCCCACCCCTAGCACTGATATCCCACTCCCAGCACTGATATCCCACTCCCAGCACTGATATCCCACTCCCAGCACTGATATGCCACCCCTAGCACTGATATCCCACTCCCAGCACTGATATCTCACCCCTAGCACTGATATCTCACTCCCAGCACTGACATCTCACTCCCAGTACTGATATCTCACCCCTAGCACTGATATCCCACTCCCAGCACTGATATCCCACCCCCAGCACTGATATCTCACTCCCAGCACTGATATCCCACCCCCAGCACTGATATCTCACTCCCAGCACTGATATCTCACTCCCAGCACTGATATCTCACTCCCAGCACTGATATCTCACTCCCAGCACTGATATCTCACTCCCAGCACTGATATCTCACTTCCAGCATTGATATCTCACTCCCAGCACTGATATCTCACTCCCAGCACTGGTATCCCACTCCCAGTACTGATAACTCACTCCCAGCACTGATATCTCACTCCCAGCACTGATATCTCACTCCCAGCACTGATATCCCACCCCTAGCACTGATATGCCACTCCCAGCACTGACATCCCACTCCCAGCACTGATATCCCACCCCTAGCACTGATATCCCACTCCCAGCACTGATATCTCACCCCTAGCACTGATATCTCACTCCCAGCACTGACATCTCACTCCCAGCACTGATATCTCACCCCTAGCACTGATATCTCACTCCCAGCACTGATATCTCGCTCCCAGCACTGATATCTCACCCCTAGCACTGATATCTCACTCCCAGCACTGACATCTCACTCCCAGCACTGATATCTCACCCCTAGCACTGATATCTCACTCCCAGCTCTGATATCCCACTCCCAGCACTGATATCTCACTCCCAGCACTGATATCCCACCCCGAGCACTGATGTCTCACCCCGAGCACTGATATC
Source organism: Chiloscyllium punctatum (assembly GCF_047496795.1). Lineage (NCBI taxonomy): Eukaryota > Metazoa > Chordata > Chondrichthyes > Orectolobiformes > Hemiscylliidae > Chiloscyllium > Chiloscyllium punctatum. The sequence continues at coordinate 77,851,141 of NC_092769.1, forward strand.
TCACTCCCAGCACTGATATCCCACTCCGAGCACTGATATCTCACTCCCAGCACTGATATCTCACTCCCAGCACTGATATCTCACTCCCAGCACTGATATCTCACTCCCAGCACTGATATCTCACTCCCAGCACTGATACCTCACTCCCAGCACTGATATCTCACTCCCAGCACTGATATCCCAACACTAGCACTGATATCTCACTCCCAGCACTGATATCTCACTTCCAGCACTGATATCTCACTCCCAGCACTGATATCTCACTCCCAGCACTGATATCTCACTCCCAGCACTGATATCCCACCACTAGCACTGATATCCCACCCCTAGCACTGATATCTCACTCCCAGCTCTGATATCCCACTCCCAGCACTGATATCTCACTCCCAGCACTGATATCCCACCCCTAGCACTGATGTCTCACCCCGAGCACTGATATCTCACTCCCAGCAATGATATCTCATCCCCAGCACTGATATCTCACTCCCAGCACTGATATCTCACTCCCAGTACTGATATCCCACCCCTAGCACTGATATCTCACTCCCAGCACTGATATCCCACTCCCAGCACTGATATGCCACCCCTAGCACTGATATCCCACTCCCAGCACTGATATCTCACCCCTAGCACTGATATCTCACTCCCAGCACTGACATCTCACTCCCAGCACTGATATCTCACTCCCAGTACTGATATCCCACCCCTAGCACTGATATCCCACTCCACGCAGTGATATCCCACTCCACGCAGTGATATCTCATCCCCAGCACTGATACCTCACTCCCAGCACTGACATCTCACTCCCAGCACTGATATCTCACCCCTAGCACTGATATCCCACTGCCAGCACTGATATCCCACTCCCAGCACTGATATCCCACCCCCAGCACTGATATCTCACTCCCAGCACTGATATCCCACCCCCAGCACTGATATCTCACTCCCAGCACTGATATCTCACTCCCAGCACTGATATCTCACTCCCAGCACTGATATCTCACTTCCAGCACTGATATCTCACTTCCAGCACTGATATCTCACTCCCAGCACTGATATCTCACTCCCAGCACTGGTATCCCACTCCCAGTACTGATATCTCACTCCCAGCACTGATATCTCACTCCCAGCACTGATATCCAACCCCTAGCACTGATATCCCACTCCCAGCACTGACATCCCACTCCCAGCACTGATATCCCACCCCTAGCACTGATATCCCACTCCCAGCACTGATATCCCACTCCCAGCACTGATATCTCACTCCCAGCACTGACATCTCACTCCCCGCACTGATATCTCACCCCTAGCACTGATATCCCACTCCCAGCACTGATATCTCACTCCCAGCACTGATATCTCACTCCCAGCACTGATATCTCACTCCCAGCACTGATATGTCACTTCCAGCACTGATATCTCACTCCCAGCACTGATATCTCACTCCCAGCACTGATATCTCACTCCCAGCACTGATATCTCACTCACAGCACTGATATCCCACCCCTAGCACTGATATCTCTCTCCCAGCACTGATATCTCATTCCCAGCACTGATATCTCACTCCCAGCACTGATATCTCACTCCCAGCACTGATATCTCACTCCCAGCACTGGTATCCCACTCCCAGTACTGATATCCCACCCCTAGCACTGATATCCCACTCCCAGCACTGATATCTCAATCCCAGCACTGATACCTCATCCCCAGCACTGATATCTCACTCCCAGCACTGATATCTCACTCCCAGCACTGATATCCCACCCCTAGCACTGATATCTCACTCCCAGCACTGATATCTCACTCCCAGCACTGATATCTCACTCCCAGTACTGATATCCCACCCCTAGCACTGATATCCCACTCCCAGCACTGATATCCCACTCCCAGCACTGATATCTCATCCCCAGCACTGATATCTCACTCCCAGCACTGATATCTCACTCCCAGTACTGATATCCCACCCCTAGCCCTGATATCCCACTCCCAGCACTGATATCCCACTCCCAGCACTGATATCTCACTCCCAGCACTGATATCTCACTCCCAGCACTGATATCTCACTCCCAGCACTGATATCTCACTCCCAGCACTGATATCTCACTCCCAGTACTGATATCCCACTCCCAGCACTGATATCTCATCCCCAGCACTGATATCTCATCCCCAGCACTGATATCTCACTCCCAGCACTGATATCCCACTCCCAGCACTGATATCCCACTCCCAGCACTGATATCACACCCCTAGCACTGATATCCCACTCCCAGCACTGATATCTCATTCCCAGCACTGATATCTCACTCCCAGCACTGATATCTCACCCCTAGCACTGATATCCCACTCCCAGCACTGATATCCCACTCCCAGCACTGCTATCTCACTCCCAGCACTGATATCTCACTCCCACCCCTGATATCTCACTCCCAGCACTGATATCTCACTCCCAGCACTGATATCTCACTCCCAGCACTGATATCTCACTCCCAGCACTGATATCTCACTCCCAGCACTGATATCCCACCCCTAGCACTGATATCTCACTCCCAGCACTGATATCTCACTCCCAGCACTGATATCTCACTCCCAGCACTGATACCCCACCCCTAGCACTGATATCCCCCTCCCAGCACATTATATCCCACTCCCAGCACTGATATCTCATCCCCAGCACTGATATCTCACTCCCAGCACTGATATCTCACTCCCAGCACTGATATCTCACTCCCAGGACTGATATCCCACCCCTAGCACTGATATCCCACTCCCAGCACTGATATCCCACTCCCAGCACTGATATGCCACCCCTAGCACTGATATCCCACTACCAGCACTGATATCTCACCCCTAGCACTGGTATCTCACTCCCAGCACTGACATCTCACTCCCAGCACTGATATCCCACCCCTAGCACTGATATCTCACTCCCAGCACTGATATCTCACTCCCAGTACTGATATCCCACCCCTAGCACTGATATCCCACTCCCAGCACTGATATCCCACTCCCAGCACTGATATCCCACTCCCAGCACTGATATCTCATCCCCAGCACTGATATCTCACTCCCAGCACTGACATCTCACTCCCAGCACTGATATCTCAATCCCAGTACTGATATCCCACCCCTAGCACTTATATCCCACTCCCAGCACTGATATCCCACTCCCAGCACTGATATCCCACTCCCAGCACTGATATGCCACCCCTAGCACTGATATCCCACTCCCAGCACTGATATCTCACCCCTATCACTGATATCTCACTCCCAGCACTGACATCTCACTCCCAGTACTGATATCTCACCCCTAGCACTGATATCCGACTCCCAGCACTGATATCCCACTCCCAGCACTGATATCCCACCCCCAGCACTGATATCTCACTCCCAGCACTGATATCCCACCCCCAGCACTGATATCTCACTCCCAGCACTGATATCTCACTCCCAGCACTGATATCTCACTCCCAGCACTGATATCTCATCCCCAGCACTGATATCTCACTTCCAACACTGATATCTCACTCCCAGCACTGATTTCTCACTCCCAGCACTGGTATCCCACTCCCAGTACTGATATCTCACTCCCAGCACTGATATCTCACTCCCAGCACTGATATCTCACTCCCAGCACTGATATCCCACCCCTAGCACTGATATCCCACTCCCAGCACTGACATCCCACTCCCAGCACTGATATCCCACCCCTAGCACTGATATCCCACTCCCAGCACTGATATCTCACCCCTAGCACTGATATCTCACTCCCAGCACTGACATCTCACTCCCAGCACTGATATCTCACCCCTAGCACTGGTATCTCACTCCCAGCACTGATATCTCGCTCCCAGCACTGATATCTCACCCCTAGCACTGATATCTCACTCCCAGCACTGACATCTCACTCCCAGCACTGATATCTCACTCCCAGCACTGATATCTCACTCCCAGCACTGATATCTCACTCCCAGCACTGATATCTCACTCCCAGCACTGATATCCCACCCCTAGCACTGATATCTCACTCCCAGCTCTGATATCCCACTCCCAGCACTGATATCTCACTCCCAGCACTGATATCCCACCCCTAGCACTGATGTCTCACCCCGAGCACTGATATTTCACTCCCAGCACTGATATCCCACCCCCAGCACTGATATCTAACTCCCAGCACTGATATCTCACTCCCAGCACTGATATCTCACTCCCAGTACTGATATCCCACCCCTAGCACTGATATCCCACTCCCAGCACTGATATCCCACTCCCAGCACTGATATGCCACCCCTAGCACTGATATCCCACTCCCAGCACTGATATCTCACCCCTAGCACTGATATCTCACTCCCAGCACTGACATCTCACTCCCAGCACTGACATCTCACTCCCAGCACTGATATCTCACCCCTAGCACTGATATCCCACTCCCAGCACTGATATCCCACTCCCAGCACTGATATCCCACCCCCAGCACTGATATCTCACTCCCAGCACTGATATCCCACCCCCAGCACTGATATCTCACTCCCAGCACTTATATCTCACTCCCAGCACTGATATCTCACTCCCAGCACTGATATCTCACTTCCAGCACTGATATCTCACTTCCAGCACTGATATCTCACTCCCAGCACTGATATCTCATTCCCAGCACTGATATCTCACTCCCAGCACTGATATCTCACTCCCAGCACTGATATCTCACTCCCAGCTCTGATATCTCACTCCCAGCACTGATATCTCACTCCCAGCTCTGATATCTCACTCCCAGCACTGGTATCCCACTCCCAGTACTGATTTCCCACCCCTAGCACTGATGTCTCACCCCGAGCACTGATATTTCACTCCCAGCACTGATATCCCACCCCCAGCACTGAGATCTAACTCCCAGCACTGATATCTCACTCCCAGTACTGATATCCCACCCCTAGCACTGATATCCCACTCCCAGCACTGATATCCCACTCCCAGCACTGATATGCCACCCCTAGCACTGATATCCCACTCCCAGCACTGATATCTCACCCCTAGCACTGATATCTCACTCCCAGCACTGACATCTCACTCCCAGCACCGATATCTCACCCCTAGCACTGATATCCCACTCCCAGCACTGATATCCCACTCCCAGCACTGATATCCCACCCCCAGCACTGATATCTCACTCCCAGCACTGATATCCCACCCCCAGCACTGATATCTCACTCCCAGCACTGATATCTCACTCCCAGCACTGATATCTCACTCCCAGCACTGATATCTCACTTCCAGCACTGATATCTCACTCCCAGCACTGATATCTCACTCCCAGCACTGATATCTCACTCCCAGCTCTGATATCTCACTCCCAGCACTGATATCTCACTCCCAGCTCTGATATCTCACTCCCAGCACTGGTATCCCACTCCCAGTACTGATATCCCACCCCTAGCACTGATATCCCACTCCCAGCACTGATATCTCAATCCCAGCACTGATATCTCATCCCCAGCACTGATATCTCACTCCCAGCACTGATATCTCACTCCCAGCACTGATATCCCACCCCTAGCACTGATATCCCACTCCCAGCACTGATATCTCGCCGCTAGCACTGATATCTCACTCCCAGCACTGACATCTCACTCCCAGCACTGATATCTCACCCCTAGCACTGATATCCCACTCCCAGCACTGATATCCCACTCCCAGCACTGATATCTCACTCCCAGCACTGATATCTCACTCCCAGCACTGATATCTCACTCCCAGCACTGATATCTCACTCCCAGCACTGATATCTCACTCCCAGCACTGATATCTCACTCCCAGCACTGATATCTCACTCCCAGCACTGATATCTCACTCCCAGCACTGATATCCCACCCCTAGCACTGATATCTCACTCCCAGCACTGATATCTCATTCCCAGCACTGATATCTCACTCCCAGCACTGATATCTCACTCCCAGCACTGATATCTCACTCCCAGCTCTGATATCTCACTCCCAGCACTGATATCTCACTCCCAGCTCTGATATCTCACTCCCAGCACTGGTATCCCACTCCCAGTACTGATATCCCACCCCTAGCACTGATATCCCACTCCCAGCACTGATATCTCATCCCCAGCACTGATATCTCACTCCCAGCACTGATATCTCACTCCCAGAACTGATATCCCACCCCTAGCACTGATATCTCACTCCCAGCACTGATATCTCACTCCCAGCACTGATATCTCACTCCTAGTACTGATATCCCACCCCTAGGACTGATATCCCACTCCCAGCACTGATATCCCACTCCCAGCACTGATATCTCATCCCCAGCACTGATATCTCACTCCCAGCACTGATATCTCACTCCCAGCACTGATATCTCACTCCCAGCTCTGATATCTCACTCCCAGCTCTGATATCTCACTCCCAGTACTGATATCCCACCCCTAGCACTGATATCTCACTCCCAGCACTGATATCTCACTCCCAGCACTGATATCTCACTCCCAGTACTGATATCCCACCCCTAGCACTGATATCCCACTCCCAGCTCTGATATCCCACTCCCAGCACTGATATCTCACTCCCAGGACTGATATCTCACTCCCAGCACTGATATCCCACTCCCAGCACTGATATCTCACTCCCAGCACTGATATCTCACTCTCAGCACTGATATCTCACTCCCAGCACTGATATCTCACTCCCAGCACTGATATCTCACTCTCAGCACTGATATCTCACTCCCAGCACTGATATCTCACTCTCAGCACTGATATCTCTCTCCCAGCACTGATATCTCACTCCCAGCACTGATATCTCACTCCCAGCACTGATATCCCAACCCCAGTACTGATATCCCACCCCTAGCACTGATATCCCACTCCCAGTACTGATATCCCACCCCTAGCACTGATACCCCACCCCCAGAACTGATATCCCACCCCCAGCACTGATATCCCACCCCCAGCACTGATATCCCACTCCCAGTACTGATATCCCACCCCTAGCCCTGATATCCCACTCCCAGTACTGACATCCCACCCCTAGCACTGATATCCCACTCCCAGTACTGATATCCCACCCCTAGCCCTGATATCCCACTCCCAGTACTGATATCCCACCCCTAGCACTGATATCCCACTCCCAGCACTGTGTAAGGAATGAGAGAATTCAAGAAGAAAGGAAGTGTAAATTAGAGAAACGTTGGGTATGTAGGGGGCAGGAGGGGGGTTACAGAGATAGGGAGGGGGTGTAGGGGCTGGAGGGGGTTACAGAGAGAGGGAGGGGGTGTAGGGGCTGGAGGGGGTTACAGAGAGAGGGAGGGGGTGTAGGGGCTGGAGGGGGTTACAGAGAGAGGGAGGCGGTGTAGGGGCTGGAGGGGGTGTAGGGTCTGGAGGGGGTTACAGAGATAGGGAGGGGGCGTAGGGGGTGTAGGGGGTTACAGAGATAGGGAGGGGGTGTAGGGGCAGGAGGGGGTTACAGAGATAGGGAGGGGGTGTAGGGGCAGGAGAGGGTTACAGAGATAGGGAGGGGGTGTAGGGGCAGGAGGGGGTTACAGAGATAGGGAGGGGGTGTAGGGGCTGGAGGGGGGTTACAGAGATAGGGAGGGGGTGTAGGGGCAGGAGGGGGTTACAGAGATAGGGAGGGGGTGTAGGGGCTGGAGGGGGGTTACAGAGGGGAGGGGGGGGGGGGGGGGGGGGGAGGGGGGGGGGGGGGGGGGGGGGGGGGGGGGGGGGGGGGGGGGGGGGGGGGGGGGGGGGGGGGGGGGGGGGGGGGGGGGGGGGGGGGGGGGGGGGGGGGGGGGGGGAGGGAGGGGGTGTAGGGGCAGGAGGGGGTTACAGAGATAGGGAGGGGGTGTAGGGGCTGGAGGGGGTTACAGAGATAGGGAGGGGGTATAGGGGCAGGAGGGGGTTACAGAGATAGGGAGGGGGTGTAGGGGCAGGAGGGGGTTACAGAGATAGGGAGGGGGTGTAGGGGCAGGAGGGGGTTACAGAGATAGGGAGGGGGTGTAGGGGCAGGAGGGGGTTACAGAGATCGGGAGGGGGTGTAGGGGCAGGAGGGGGTTACAGAGATAGGGAGGGGGTGTAGGGGCAGGAGGGGGTTACAGAGATAGGGAGGGGGTGTAGGGGCAGGAGGGGGTTACAGAGATAGGGAGGGGGTGTAGGGGCAGGAGGGGGTTACAGAGATAGGGAGGGGGTGTAGGGGCTGGAGGGGGTCACAGAGATAGGGAGGGGGTGTAGGGGCAGGAGGGGGTAACAGAGATAGGGAGGGGGTGTAGGGGCTGGAGGGGGTTACAGAGATAGGGAGGGGGTGTAGGGGCAGGAGGGGGTCACAGAGATAGGGAGGGGGTGTAGGGGCAGGAGGGGGTTACAGAGATACGGAGGGGTTGTAGGGGCAGGAGGGGATTACAGAGATAGGGAGGGGGTGTGGGGGCTGGTGGGGGTGACAGAGATAGGGAGGGAGCGTCGGGGGTGTAGGGACTGGAGGGGGGTTACAGAGATAGGGAGGGGGTGTAGGGGCCGGAGGGGGTTACAGAGATAGGGAGGGGGTGTAGGGGCAGGAGGGGATTACAGAGATAGGGAGGGGGTGTAGGGGCTGGAGGGGGGTTACAGAGATAGGGAGGGGGTGTAGGGGCAGGAGGGGGTTACAGAGATAGGGAGGGGGTGTAGGGGCTGGAGGGGGTTTACAGAGATAGGGAGGGGGTGTAGGGGCAGGAGGGGGTTACAGAGATAGGGAGGGGGTGTAGGGGCTGGAGGGGGGTTACAGAGATAGGGAGGGGGTGTACGGGCTGGAGGGGGTTACAGAGATAGGGAGGGGGTGTAGGGGCTGGAGGGGGTTACAGAGATAGGGAGGGGGTGTAGGGGCAGGAGAGGGTTACAGAGATAGGGAGGGGGTGTAGGGGCTGGAGGGGGGTTACAGAGATAGGGATGGGGTATAGGGGCTGGAGGGGGTTACAGAGATAGGGAGGGGGTGTAGGGGCTGGAGAGGGTGTAGGGGCTGGAGGGGGTCACAGAGATAGGGAGGGGGTGTAGGGGCTGGTGGGGGTTACAGAGATAGGGAGGGGGTGTAGGGGCAGGAGGGTGTTACAGAGATAGGGAGGGGGTGTAGGGGCTGGAGGGGGTCACAGAGATAGGGAGGGGGTGTAGGGGCAGGAGGGGGTCACAGAGATAGGGAGGGGGTGTAGGGGCTGGAGAGGGTTACAGAGATAGGGAGGGGGTGAAGGGGCAGGAGGGGGTTGCAGAGATAGGGAGGGGGTGTAGGGGCTGGAGGGGGTTACAGAGATAGGGAGGGGGTGTAGGGGCTGGAGGGGGTTACAGAGATAGGGAAGGGGTGTAGGGCTGGAGGGGGGTTACAGAGATAGGGAGGGGGTGTAGGGGCTGGAGGGGGGTTACAGAGATAGGGAGGGGGTGTAGGGGCGGGAGGGGGTTAGAGAGATAGGGAGGGGGTGTAGGGGCAGGAGGGGGTTACAGAGATAGGGACGGGGTGTACGGGCTGGAGGGGGTTACAGAGATAGGGAGAGGGTGTAGGGGCTGGAGAGGGTTACAGAGATAGGGAGGGGGTGTAGGGGGTTACAGAGATAGGGAGGGGGTGTAGGGGCTGGAGGGGGTGACAGAGATAGGGAGGGGGTGTAGGGGCTGGAGAGGGTTACAGAGATAGGGAGGGGGTGTGGGGGCTGGAGAGGGTTACAGAGATAGGGAGGGGGTGTAGGCGCAGGAGGGGGGTTACCGAGATAGGGAGGGGGTGTAGGGGCTGGAGGGGGGTTACAGAGATACGGAGGGGGTGTAGGGGCAGGAGGGGATTACAGAGATAGGGAGGGGGTGTGGGGGCTGGTGGGGGTGACAGAGATAGGGAGGGAGCGTCGGGGGTGTAGGGGCTGGAGGGGGGTTACAGAGATAGGGAGGGGGTGTAGGGGGTTACAGAGATAGGGAGGGGGTGTAGGGGCTGGAGGGGGTTACAGAGATAGGGAGGGGGTGTGGGGGCTGGAGTGGGTTACAGAGATAGGGAGGGGGTGTAGGGGCTGGAGGGGGTTACTGGGGTAGGGAGGGGGTGTAGGGTCAGGTGGGGGTTACAGAGATAGTGAGGGGGTGTAGGGGCTGGAAAGTGTTACAGAGATAGGGAGGGGGTGTAGGGGCTGGAGGGGGTTACAGAGATAGGGAGGGGGTGTAGGGGCTGGAGGGGGTTACAGAGATAGGGAGGGGGTGTAGGGGCTGGAAAGTGTTACAGAGATAGGGAGGGGGTGTAGGGGCTGGAGGGGGTTACAGAGATAGGGAGGGGGTGTAGGGGCTGGAGGGGGCGACAGAGATAGGGAGGGGGTGGAGGGGCTGGAGGGGGTTACAGAGATAGGGAGGGGGTGTAGGGGCTGGAGGGGGTTACAGAGATAGGGAGGGGGTGTAGGGGCAGGTGGGGGTTACAGAGATAGGGAGGGGGTGTAGGGGCTGGAGGGGGTTACAGAGATAGGGAGGGGGTGTAGGGTCAGGAGGGGGTGACAGAGATAGGGAGGGGGTGTAGGGGCTGGAGGGGGTTACAGAGATAGGGAGGGGGTGTAGGGGCTGGAGGGGGGTTACAGAGATAGGGAGGGGGTGTAGGGGCTGGAGAGGGGTTACAGAGATAGGGAGGGGGTGTAGGGGCTGGAGGGGTTACAGAGATAGGGAGGGGGTGTGGGAGCAGGAGGGGGTGTAGGGACAGGAGGGGGTTACAGAGATAGGGAGGGGGTGTAGGGGCTGGAGGGGGTTACAGAGATAGGGAGGGGGTGTAGGGGCTGGAGGGGGTTACAGAGATAGGGAGGGGGTGTAGGGGCTGGAGGGGGTTACAGAGATAGGGAGGGGGTGTAGGGGCTGGAGGGGGTGACAGAGATAGGGAGGGGGTGTAGGAGCAGGAGGGGGATACAGAGATAGGGAGGGGGTGTGGGGGCTGGTGGGGGTGACAGAGATAGGGAGGGAGCGTCGGGGGTGTAGGGGCTGGAGGGGGGTTACAGAGATAGGGAGGGGGTGTAGGGGGTTACAGAGATAGGGAGGGGGTGTAGGGGCTGGAGGGGGTTACAGAGATAGGGAGGAGGTGTGGGGGCTGGAGTGGGTTACAGAGATAGGGAGGGGGTGTAGGGGCTGGAGGGGGTTACTGGGGTAGGGAGGGGGTGTAGGGTCAGGTGGGGGTTACAGAGATAGGGAGGGGGTGTAGGGGCTGGAGGGGGTGTAGGGGCCGGAGGGGGTTACAGAGATAGGGAGGGGGTGTAGGGGCCGGAGGGGGTGACAGAGATAGGGAGGGGGTGTAGGGGCTGGAGGGGGTGACAGTGATAGGGAGGGGGTGTAGGGGCTGGAGGGGGTCACAGAGATAGGGAGGGGGTGTAGGGGTTGGAGGGGGTGATAGAGATAGGGAGGGGGTGTAGGGGCTGGAGGGGGTGACAGAGATAGGGAGGGGGTGTAGGGGCTGGAGGGGGGTTACACAGATAGGGACGGGGTGTAGGGGCAGGAGGGGGTTACAGAGATAGGGAGGGGGTGTAGGGGCTGAAGGGGGTTACAGAGATAGGGAGGGGGTGTAGGGGCTGGAGGGGGTCACAGAGATAGGGAGGGGGTGTAGGGGCAGGAGGGGGTCACAGAGATAGGGAGGGGGTGTAGGGGCTGGAGGGGGTGACAGAGATAGGGAGGGGGTGTAGGGGCAGGAGGGGTACACAGAGATAGGGAGGGGGTGTAGGGGCTGGAGGGGGTTACAGAGATAGGGAGGGGGTGTAGGGGCTGAAGGGGGTTACAGAGATAGGGAGGGTGTGTAGGGGCAGGAGGGGTTCACAGAGATAGGGAGGGGGTGTAGGGGCTGGAGGGGGTTACAGAGATAGGGAGGGGGTGTAGGGGCTGGAGGGGGTTACAGAGATAGTGAGGGGGTTTAGGGGCTGGAGGGGTTTACAGAGATAGGGAGGGGGTGTAGGGGCTGGAGGGGGTTACAGAGATAGGGAGGGGGTGTAGGGGCAGGAGGGGGTTACAGAGATATGGAGGGGGTGTAGGGGCTGTAGGGGGTGTAGGGGCAGGAGGGGGTTACAGAGATAGGGAGGGGGTGTAGGGGCAGGAGGGGGTTACAGAGATAGGGAGGGGGTGTAGGGGCTGGAGGGGGTTACAGAGATAGGGAGGGGGTGTAGGGGCTGGAGGGGGTTACAGAGATAGGGAGGGGGTGTAGGGGCTGGAGGGGGTTACAGAGATAGTGAGGGGGTGTAGGGGCTGGAGGGGGTTACAGAGATAGGGAGGGGGTGTAGGGTCAGGAGGGGGTGACAGAGATAGGGAGGGGGTGTAGGGGCTGGAGGGGGTTACAGAGATAGGGAGGGGGTGTAGGGGCTGGAGGGGGTTACAGAGATAGGGAGGGGGTGTAGGAGCAGGAGGGGGTGTAGGGGCTGGAGAGGGTTACAGAGATAGGGAGGGTGTGTAGGGGCTGGAGAGGGTTACAGAGATAGGGAGGGGGTGTAGGGGCTGGAGGGGGTTACAGAGATAGGGAGGGGGTGTAGGGTCAGGAGGGGGTTACAGAGATAGGGAGGGGATGTAGGGGCTGGAGGGGGTTACAGAGATAGGGTGGGGGTGTAGGGGCTGGAGGGGGTTACAGAGATAGGGAGGGGGTGTAGGGGCTGGAGGGGGGTTACAGAGATAGGGAGGGGGTGTAGGGGCTGGAGGGGGTTACAGAGATAGGGAGGGGGTTTACGAGCTGGAGGGGGGTTACAGAGATAGGGAGGGGGTGTAGGGGCTGGAAGAGGTTACAGAGATAGGGAGGGGGTGTAGGGGCTGGAGGGGGTCACAGAGATAGGGAGGGGGTGTAGGGGCTGGAGGGGGTCACAGAGATAGGGAGGGGGTGTAGGGGCAGGAGGGGGTCACAGAGATAGGGAGGAGGTGTAGGGGCTGGAGGGGGGTTACAGAGATAGGGAGGGGGTGTCGGGGCAGGAGGGGGTGACAGAGATAGGGAGGGGGTGTAGGGGCTGGAGGGGGTTACAGAGATAGGGAGGGGGTGTAGGGGATGTGGACGGGGTGACAGAGATAGGGAGGGGGTGTAGTGGCTGGAGGTGGTTACAGAGATAGGGAGGGGGTGTAGGGGCCAGAGGGGGTGACAGAGATAGGGAGGGGGTGTAGGGGTTGGAGGGGGTGACAGAGATAGGGAGGGTGTGTAGGGGCTGGAGGGGGGTGACAGAGATAGGGAGGGGGTGTAGGGGCTGGAGGGGGGTTACAGAAATAGGGAGGGGGTGTAGGGGCAGGAGGGGGTGTAGGGGATGTGGAGGGGGTGACAGAGATAGGGAGGGGGTGTAGGGGCAGGAGGGGGAGTAGGGGCAGGAGGGGGTGTAGGGGCTGGAGGGGGTTACAGAGATAGGGAGGGGGTGTAGGGGCAGGAGGGGGTTACAGAGATAGGGAGGGGGTGTAGGGGCAGGAGGGGGTGTAGGGGCTGGAGGGGGGTTACAGAGATAGGGAGGGGGTGTAGGGGCAGGAGGGGGTCACAGAAATAGGGAGGGGGTGTAGGGGCTGGAGGGGGTGTAGGGGCTGGAGGGGGGTTACAGAGATAGGGAGGGGGTGTAGAGGCTGGAGGGGGTTACAGAGATAGGGAGGGGGTGTAGGGGCAGGAGGGGGTCACAGAGATAGGGAGGGGGTGTAGGGGCTGGAGGGGGTTACAGAGATAGGGAGGGGGTGTAGAGGCTGGAGGGGGTTACAGAGATAGGGAGGGGGTGTAGGGGCAGGAGGGGGTCACAGAGATAGGGAGGGGGTGTAGGGGCTGGAGGGGGTTACAGAGATAGGGAGGGGGTGTAGGGGCTGGAGGGGGTTACAGAGATAGGGAGGGGGTGTAGGGGCTGGTGGGGGTGACAAAGATAGGGAGGGGGTGTAGGGGCTGGAGGGGGGTTACAGAGATAGGGAGGGGGTGTAGGGGCTGGAGGGGGTTACAGAGATAGGGAGGGGGTGCAGGGGGTGTAGGGGCTCGAGGGGGGTGACAGAGATAGGGAGGGGGTGTAGGGGCTGGTGGCGGGTTAAAGAGATAGGGAGGGGGTGTAGGGGCCGGAAGGGGTTACAGAGATAGGGAGGGGGTGTAGGGGCTGGAGGGGGGTTACAGAGATAGGGAGGGGGTGTAGGGGCTGGAGGGGGTTACAGAGATAGGGAGGGGGTGTAGGGGCTGGAGGGGGTTACAGAGATAGGGAGGGGGTGTAGGGGCTGGAGGGGGTTACAGAGATAGGGAGGGGGTGTAGGGGCTGGAGGGGGGTTACAGAGATAGGGAGGGGGTGTAGGGGCAGGAGGGGGTTACAGAGATAGGGAGGGGGTGTAGGGGCTGGAGGGGGTTACAGAGATAGGGAGGGGGTGTAGGGGCTGGAGGGGGGTTACAGAGATAGGGAGGGGGTGTAGGAGCTGGAGGGGGTTAAAGAGATAGGGAGGGGGTGTAGGGGCTGGAGGGGGTTACAGAGACAGGGAGGGGGTGTAGGGGCTGGAGGGGGGTTACAGAGATAGGGAGGGGGTGTAGGAGCTGGAGGGGGTTAAAGAGATAGGGAGGGGGTGTAGGGGCTGGAGGGGGTTACAGAGATAGGGAGGGGGTGTAGGAGCTGGAGGGGGTTAAAGAGATAGGGAGGGGGTGTAGGAGCTGGAGGGGGTTAAAGAGATAGGGAGGGGGTGTAGGGGCTGGAGAACAAAGAACAGTTCAGTACAGGAACAGGCCCTGTGGCCCTCCAAGCGTGCCCCGAGACATTTTGCCCTTCCACAGTAAAACCGCCTTCACTTCCAGGATCCACATCCCCCTATTTCCTTCTCGTTCATGTCCCCATCTGGGGGCTTCTTGATGGCTGCTATTGCATCCTCTTGGTGATCGTGTTTGAAGTGTGGCTCATTCTGCAGTCTCCGATTCCTCTGAGAAGTCTTGTGGAAGGGGCAGAGGTCTGAAAGGTTCTGCGATTTCAAATAAACCTGTTGGGACTTTCACCTGGTCTCGTGGGATTGTTAACTTTGTTCCTCCCAGTCCAACACCGGCACCTCCACATCTGTCTACAACAGCAACAGTCGAGATTGTCCGCTGAACGTTGACTTATTCCAGCACGTGATGCTGCGACTAAGGAGGTGGATGGCACAACAACAAAGGCCAGTCGTTCCTCCTTTATCATGAGTTCATAGAGGACGCGGGGAGACGGCCATCATCGCCTGCCCCTCAGGGCTTGTGGGCCGGGAATCGGTGCAGGTCCGAGTCAACCACCCTGGGCCACGCTGTGGGTTGAGGAGTGGGCTGGAGTCACGTGCAGGCGCAGAGCGGGTCAGGGCCGGCTCTCTTCGCCCCGGAGAGAGGGGTCCATGAAACACGGGGCGGTGTCTCACGTCAATCAAGCTCTTTGTCACGGTTGGACCCTTCAATTCCAGATATTCGTTGAGTCGTGCTCAAATTCCATCTTGGGCTACACCTGGGGTGGGTGTGGGGTCTGGGTAAAGTAGTGTTACTTCTGCAATTCTAATTACTTACACCAGGTAAATGAACTCACACCAGTGTGTAATTGCTTCAACTAAGAGCGGATTCAACTAGAATGCAAACTATGTGGAGGAAATACAGAATTGTTTCTGAATTAGCGAAAATTGTATGCAAGAATGAAACGTGGCTGCAAAACAATGGTAGGTGTTACAGACAGATAGATAAGGTGCTGTGAGGATGTAGGTTAAGCCAGATATGCTTGGACAAGCAGTAGTTATAAACATCTGTTTCCCACTTTTACAGAAACACAGGAACAAACCCCAGTTAGAAGGTCATAAGGATCGGTTGGAGAAGGTACAGATGGAGGGGGTGGATAATGGTGAAGAAAGGATATACCTAACAATGACCGAAAGTGGGATGAGGTCAAATGGCCTTGTGAGGGCAGATATAAGCATCTTGTCACAGACAAGGCAGGAGAAGGCAAGAGATAAACAGGGGTAATGGGGGCCGGTCTTAGAGAGGTGGACGATGTAAACGGAGAGGAGCAGTGGGATCAAAAAATAGGAAGCAAATTACATCAATATCGTGTATTGGTTGAATTCAGGGTGTGTGTGTGTGTGTGTGTGTGTGTGTGTGTGTGTGTGGGTGTGTGTGTGTGTGGGTGTGTGTGTGTGTGTGTGTGTGTGTGTGTGTGTGGGTGTGTGTGTGTGTGTGTGTGTGTGTGGGTGTGTGTGTGTGTGTGTGGGTGTGTGTGTGTGTGTGTGTGTGGGTGTGTGTGTGTGTGTGTGGGTGTGTGTGTGTGTGTGTGTGTGTGTGTGGGTGTGTGTGTGTGTGTGGGTGTGTGTGTGTGTGTGTGTGTGTGGGTGTGTGGGTGTGTGGGTGTGTGTGTGTGTGTGTGTGTGGGTGTGTGTGTGTGTGTGTGTGTGTGTGGGTGTGTGTGTGTGTGTGTGTGTGTGTGTGTGTGTGTGGGTGTGTGTGTGTGTGTGGGTGTGTGTGTGTGTGTGTGTGTGTGTGGGTGTGTGTGTGTGTGTGTGTGTGTGTGTGTGTGTGTGTGGGTGTGTGTGTGTGTGTGGGTGTGTGTGTGTGTGTGTGTGTGTGTGTGGGTGTGTGTGTGTGTGTGGGTGTGTGTGTGTGTGTGTGTGTGTGTGTGTGTGTGTGTGGGTGTGTGTGTGTGTGTGGGTGTGTGTGTGTGTGTGTGTGTGGGTGTGTGTGTGGGTGTGTGTGTCCCTGCCTTATAGACAGTGGACATCACACCCTCTTACAAAGGGCAAAATAAATGACACCACTGATTCAGATCTTGTCTCGGAATGGAATTATTGAAGTGAGTGAGCTTCGTTTCTCACACAGTGGGGGTGAGGGTGTGGCTGGGGGTGTGTGGGGGGGGGTTGGGGTTGGGGGTGGGCATGTGGATGGGGTGGGTGTGGGGAGCTTGGGGGTGGGGTATAGGGGGAGTGGGTGTGGGTGGGGGTGTGGGTGGGGGGGGGTGTGGGGGGGGTGTGGGTGGGGGTGGTGTGTGTGTGGGGTGTGTGTGTGGGGGGGGTGTGTGTGTGGGGGGTGTGTGTGTGGGTGGGGGTGTGGGGGGTGGTGTGTGTGTGTGTGTGGGTGTGGGGGGTGGGGTGTGTGTGTGGGGGGGGTGGGGGTGGGGGAGTGTGTGGGGGTGGGGGTGTGTGTGGGGGAGGGGGTGTGTGTCGAGGTGGGGTGTGTGTGAGGGGGGGTTGGGGGTGTGTGTGGGGGTGGGGGTGGGGGTGTGTGTGGGGGTGGGGGTGTGTGACGGGGTGGGGGGTGTGGGTGTGGGGGTGTGTGTGGGGTGTGTGTGGGGGTGGGGGGTGGGGTGTGTGTGGGGGTGGGGGGTGTGTGTGTGGGGGTGGGGTGGGTGTGTGTGTGTGGGGTGTGTGTGGGGGTGTGTGTGGGGGGGTGGGGGTGTGTGTGGGGGTGGGGTGTGTGGGGGTGGTGGGGGTGGGGGTGGGGGGTGTGGTGTGTGTGTGGGGGGGGTGGGGTGTGTGGGTGGTGGTGTGTGTGTGGGGGGGGTGGGGTGTGTGGGGGGTGGGGTGTGTGGGGGTGGTGGGGGTGGGGGGTGTGGTGTGTGTGTGGGGGGGGTGTGTGGGTGGTGGTGTGTGTGTGGGGGGGTGTGTGGGTGGTGGTGTGTGTGGGGGTGGGGGTGTGGGGGTGGTGTGTGTGTGGGTGTGGGGGGTGTGTGGGGGGGGGGTTGGGGGTGTGTGTGGGGTGGGTGGGGGTGGGGGTGGGGTGGGGTGTGTGTGGGGGTGTGTGTGGGGGTGGGGGGTGGGGGTGTGTGTGGGGGTGGGGGTGTGTGTGTGGTGTGTGTGGGGGTGGGGGGTGTGGGGTGGGGGTGTGTGTGTGGGGGTGTCTGTGTGGGGGTGGGGGTGTGTGTGGAGGTGGGGTGTGTGTGTGGGGGGGTTGGGGGTGTGTGGGGGGGGGTTGGGGGTGTGTGGGTGGGGGTGTGTGTGGGGGTGGGGTGGGGGTGTGTGTGGGGGTGGGGTGGGGGTGTGTGTGGGGGTGGGGGGTGGGGGTGTGTGTGGGGGTGGGGGTGGGGGTGTGTGTGTGGTGTGTGTGGGGGTGGGGGGTGTGGGGGTGGGGGTGTGTGTGTGGGGGTGTCTGTGGGGGGGTGGGGGTGTGTGGGGGTGGGGGTGTGTGGGGGTGGGGTGGGGGGGTATGTGGGGGTGGGGGTGTGTGTGGGGGGGGGTGGGGGGTATGTGGGGGTGGGGTGTGTGGGGGTGGTGGCGGTGGGGCTGGGGGGTGTGGTGTGTGTGTGGGGGGGTGGGGTGTGTGGGTGGTGGTGTGTGTGTGGGTGTGGGGGGTGTGTGGGGGTGGGGAGTGTGTGGGGGGGGTGGGGGAGTGTGTGGGGGTGGGGTGTGTGTGGGGGAGGGGGTGTGTGTGGAGGTGGTGTGTGTGTGGGGGGGGTGGGTGTGGGGGAGTGTGTGGGGGTGGGGGTGTGTGTGTGGGGGGGGGTGGGGGGGGGTGTGTGTGTGGGGGTGGGGGGGTGGGAGTGTGTGGGGGTGGGGTGTGTGTGTGGGGGGGGTGGGGGTGGGGGAGTGTGTGTGGGTGGGGGGGTGGGAGTGTGTGGGGGTGGGGTGTGTGTGTGGGGTGGGGGGGTGGGGGAGTGTGTGGGGGTGGGGTGTGTGTGTGGGGTGGGGGGTGGGGGAGTGTGTGGGGGTGGGGTGTGTGTGGTGGGGGTGGGGTGTGGGAGTGTGTGGGGGTGGGGTGTGTATGTGGGGGGGGGGTGGGGGTGGGGTGTGGGAGTGTGTGGGGGTGGGGTGTGTGTGTGGGGGGGGGTGGGGGAGTGTGTGGGGGTGGGGTGTGTGGGGGGGTGGGGGTGGGGGAGGGTGTGGGGGTGGAGTGTGTGTGGGGGGGGTGGGGGTGGGGGAGTGTGTGGGGGTGGGGTGTGTGTGTGGTGGTGGTGGGGGTGGGGGAGTGTGTGGGGGTGGGGTGTGTGTGTGTGGGGTGGTGGGGTGGGGAGTGTGTGGAGGTGGTGTGTGTGTGGGGGGGGTGGGTGTGGGGGTGGGGAGTGTGTGGGGGTGCGGTGTGTGTGGGGGGGTGGGGGTGGGGGAGTGGGTGGGGGTGGGTGTGTGTGGGGGGGGTGGGGGTGGGGGAGTGTGTGGGGGTGGGGTGTGTGTGTGGGGGGTGTGGGGGTGGGGGAGTGTGTGGGGGTGGGGTGTGTGTGGTGGGGGGTGGGGGAGGGGTGTGGGGGTGGGGTGTGTGTGTGGGGGTGGGGTGGGGGTGGGGGTGGTGTGTGGTGGGGGGGGAGTGTGTGGGGTGGGGTGTGTGTGGGGGTGGGGTGGGGTGGGGTGTGTGTGGGGGTGGGGTGTGTGTGTGGGGGTGGGGGTGGGGGGTGGGGGGAGTGTGTGGGGGTGGGGTGTGTGTGGGGGGGGTGGGGTGGGGAGTGTGTGGGGGTGGGGTGTGTGTGGGGTGGGGTGGGGTGGGGTGTGTGTGGGGTGGGTGGGGGTGGGGGTGTGTGGGGGTGGGGTGGGGGGGGGGTGTGTGGGGGTGGGGTGTGTGTGTGGGGGTGGGGTGTGTGTGGGGGGGGGTGGGGGTGGGGGGTGTGTGGGGGTGGGGTGTGTGTGTGGTGGTGGTGGGGGTGGGGGAGTGTGTGGGGGTGGGGTGTGTGTGTGTGGGGGGGTGGGGGAGTGTGTGGGGGTGGGGTGTGTGTGGGGGGGGGTGGGGGTGGGGGAGTGTGTGGGGGTGGGTGTGTGTGGGGGGGTGGGGTGGGGTGTGTGTGGGGGGGGTGGGGGTGGGGGAGTGTGTGGGGGTGGGTGTGTGTGTGGGGGGTGTGGGGGTGGGGGAGTGTGTGGGGGTGGGGTGTGTGTGTGGTGGGGGGTGGGGGAGGGTGTGGGGGTGGGGTGTGTGTGTGGTGGGGGTGGGGAGTGTGTGGGGGTGGGGTGTGTGTGAGGGTGGGGTGGGGTGGGGTGGGGTGTGTGTGGGGTGGGGTGTGTGTGGGGGTGGGGTGTGTGTGTGGGGGTGGGGTGGGGGTGGGGGAGTGTGTGTGGGGGTGGGGTGTGTGTGGGGGGGGTGGGGGTGGGGGAGTGTGTGGGGGTGGGGTGTGTGTGGGGATGGGGTGGGGTGGGGTGTGTGGGGGGGTGGGTGGGGGTGGGGGAGTGTGTGGGGGTGGGGTGGGGGGGGAAGTGTGTGGGGGTGGGGTGTGTGTGTGGGGGTGGGGGTGATGTGTGGGGGTGGGGGTGGGGGAGTGTGTGGGGGTGCGGTGTGTGTGGGGGGGGGTGGGGTGGGGGGTGGGTGGGGGTGGGGTGTGTGTGGGGGGGGTGGGGGTGGGGGAGTGTGTGGGGGGGGTGGGGGTGGGGTGTGTATGGTGGGGGGTGGGGGAGGGTGTGGGGGTGGGGTGTGTGTGTGGGGGTGGGGTGGGGGTGGTGGAGTGTGGGGGGGGAGTGTGTGGGGGTGGGGTGTGTGTGTGGGGGTGGGGTGGGGGTGGGGGAGTGTGTGTGGGGGTGGGGTGTGTGTGTGGGGGGGGGTGGGGGTGGGGATGGGGTGTGTGTGGGGGTGGGGTGTGTGTGGGGGTGGGGTGGGGTGGGGGTGTGTGTGGGGGTGGGTGGGGGTGGGGGAGTGTGTGGGGGTGGGGTGTGTGTGTGGTGGTGGGGTGGGGTGTGTGTGTGGGGGTGGGGTGGGGTGTGTGTGTGGGGGTGGTGTGTGTGTGTGGGGGTGGGGTGGGGGGGAGTGTGTGGGGGTGGGGTGTGTGTGTGGGGGTGGGGTGTGTGTGTGGGGGTGTGTGTGGGGTGTGTGTGT